>NC_138232.1:27106932-27706932 GCF_964197995.2 Scardinius erythrophthalmus | reverse complement strand
GAATGCAACAAATTGGTGAATAAATCCAATTTCAAATACAAAATCTAAAAGACCACATATATTGTGGGAAATGCAAGAGTCAGTACAACACAACTCAATATTTTTTATGCCTAATATTTGAAGTAAAAAATAAAAACTTTTTTCATGTCGCACATCAAATAAGACTCAGAAATATTACACGTTCAAAAATGTCATGTTTACACGACGAAAACTTTCGTCTAGAAACACGTAACAAAAAAATACACGGCCATAAATGTTGCGTTAAGGCGATACAAACGATCGTGTCTTTAAATAACATGACAAAAAACTTCGCGTTTAGACGTACAAAACGTTCGCGTTTACACGGACCAAAAAGACGCGTACAAACTGTGCGTGTTAATGCGTCCAAATTTCACGCGTTGCATATAATAGGTATTGTCCCCAACGGCGTTCCATAGTATGTGCACTTGATCGTCACTTGCTTGTTTCTCCCCGTGTAGCTATATTACACTTTTTTTTGTTATTTGAGCTGCATGTGCTACCAGTCAGAATAATTGTGCAATAATTAGAATAATATTTTTCCTAAAATAACTTCTTTTGAATAAAACCCGTCACCTTCGTAATTTTATTTGTCTTACCTGTGTTATTCTCCACTTTCTTCCCAGCAATGTGCTTTTCCATTCTTCATGTTTTCCTTGGCTGCCGTTTTCCTCAAGTCGATGCATTCTTTTAGAGCTCCTGCATTCAACCTTATTTTCTTCATGCATAAATAGCCTATAAATTGTAGCTTATATGTGACCCTGGATCACAAAACCAGTCTTATGTTGCACGGGTATATTTGTGGCAATAGCCAACAAAACATTGTATGGGTCAAAATTATATATTTTTCTTCTATACCAAAAATCATTAGGATATTAAGTAAATATAAATATTAAATATTAAGTAAATATTAATCTTCCATGAAGATATTTTGTACATTTCCCACGAATCCCACCTTAACCCTCTGATGGTCTTCGTTTAGGAGTCACGTTCGTGGCCAGATGTATAAATCTCAATTAAAAAAAAAAACATTACCCATAAGACTGGTTTTGTGGTCCAGGGTCACATATTAAAATATGATATTTGAATCAATTATCATATTTTGATGTTTAAATTATAACGCTGAAAACAGTCTCGTGATTTAATTACATCTTTAACTAGTGATAGAAGTTACTAAGTTTATTATCTTAACATAACATTAAAACACTAACATTTTTAACAAACTTGATTTTACAATTAATTCAAATATTTTTAGTTTATTTGCATAAATATTTTTGTTTAATGATTCTTTTGTCTGAGTTGCAAGCTGTCAGGTCTGATGATAAAAGAAAACGCATGTGCGACTGGATTTTGCAAGTGTTGTCATGGAAATGGCAGGTGAGGGACGAAATAGGGACGTTTGCACACTGGCCCGGACAAATGTCCTCAGAACGTCCGTCACCGAACGTTACAAAGCGGACCAAATGCGGACGTCATCGGAATGTCCGTAAACGAACGTTACAAAGCGGACCAAATGCGGACGTCCTCCGAACGTCCGCTCGGGAACGTTACGCGGACCAAATGCGGACCTAAGGGGACGTTCGAAAAGTCCGGGGGACGTCCCCTGTTAGCTGGGAACCGTATCAAACTTCTACCCGCTAAATTGTATCATTCTTTACACGAAAAGTTATATAAAAAAATCACAGACAACATGTTCACATTCATGGCACAATTTAAACGGGACCAGAAAATAATTATTTTCTCCCATTCACTTGCATTGACGGTTTTTCAACTTTGAGGTCCAGCGGGGTTTTGCGGAAGGGCGGGACTTACCAGCTCTATATAACCCCTCATTTACACTGCTCACGCCTGCGGCACATTACTGCTGCGACAAGGTTTTATTCCATTCTCCACGCGGTGCCAAATCACACCAGGAGCATTTCAGAAGCGTAGCGACTGGATGCGCGAGACCACGTGATTTGCCTGTCAGACGTGGTTTTTCTTGATTTTTGAGTTTCTACCATACAGTCTATGGTTTCTACCAAGGATATTGGTGTGTAATACGTTTGGGTGTTTATTTTGAATTTGACAATGTTTTTTTGACTTTTATTTTGTATTCCCGGTGCGACTTGGACGCGCGTCCGTCAAAAATAGGCCCCATTTACACTGCATGGTTCAAGTGACCCAATTCCGATTTTTTCCTCTCATGTGGCACAGATCGGATATGACCGGTGAACGTGTAAGCAGGAAAAAAACGCATGGATTCCGATTTTCTCAGATCGGATTCAGGCCTCATTCATATGTGGTAATAAATCGGATATGAATCTGATACGTGCATTTGCGTGTGCCATGTAAACAGACAAATCGGATATTCCCCAGTAAATGCGAGTCGTACGTCAGTGACGTCAACTCAGGTGGACACCACCAACTGAGATCACATGACGTATTATAGGCGCGGTGGAGCAATGCGGAGGTTTCATGTCTTTTAAGTCTTTGGGGCGAAGAGACAGTGCAGGCAAAAATGCAGGGTTGTTACAGAAATAAATCCGTGTTTGAAGACATTTCACGAGATATGGGGAGGCACGGTTTTAAGCGCTCGTGGCTACAGTGCCAACGCAAGATAAAAAGCTTATAAAACAAATACAAAACGATAAAAGACCACAACAATAAGAGTGGAAATAGCCGTGCAACTTTCCCATTTTTCGACCAAATGGAAGGCATTTTGGGTGACAGGCCAAGCTGCCGACCACCCGAATTACTAGATAGCTTCAGAGAAGATGATGTCGCTTCATCAGTGGACTGTGAAGAGCCGGAGTGTGAGAACATTAACGTTCCAGGTAAGGGCAAACTAAAGTTTTTTTTTTTTTTTTTTTTTTTTTTTTTAGATAGTGTAGCATTTTAAAGATGTTTCAGCAATCGACAGATTAGAAAAATATGTTAGCAATTACAGTATTACAGCTACCATCATTCATTACAAAGTATGATAGCTAACATGACTTTCTAATTTGATGAATGCTTCAATATTATATAATATGCAATAGGCTATTACTTAAGTTGTTTATATTTATTTTTTTGTTGTTGTTATCATAGACTCTAGACTTAAACATGTGATCACAGTTAGTCATACTTTAGAGTAATATCTGATATCTTTAGGTCATATCAGCCACTTTTTGTAAATTTACAAGTCAACATTTGTCAAACAGATGAGCCCTCTGACACGCCACAGACCGCCTCGAGTGAGACCAGTGGTTCATCCAATGATACCACATCATTCAATGAGAGAACCTCATCCAGTGTGAGCACCACAGAAGTACCTACAATGGCCTCAACACCAACACCTTGCTCAAATCAACCGGACCGTAGTACACCAGGTAGGATTAATAGTCATTTGTATAACCGTAATTTTTTTTTTTTTTTTTTTTTTTTTTTTTTACAAATAAGTAATTTCATTCATTCACGGTATAAAGTACATATTTTTTTGTACAAAAAGAAATATTACAGCAATACAGCTATAATGTTATTGGTCAACACTCATAGTGCAGTAATTGATAAAGTAGTCAACAAACAAATTGCTCATTATCTAAAAACATTTGTCTTTTTACAGGTGCACCTACCACACGTAGAAAGTGAAAAAATAAGCTTGAATCCACAATGGATGTTTTTTCAAAGACCATCAAAGAAGCCCTGTCTCAGGCAGATGATACTGAGCTACAGCTTAAATTGCAAGCAGCCCAGCACGCCCACAAATTAAAGATGATGACACTGTTTACACAGTTTCTTGCAGGAAGACCATCGTACCAGCCACCACCTCACCCAGGCCATGCCACAGGGTCAAGCTATTACCCAGATCAGGTTCACCCACCTAGGTTTAGTCAAGATTTTTCCCACCCTGGTCCCTTTACTCAGGATCACACACGCTTAAGTTTTCCCCAAAATGATGGCCACCCCTGTCCCCCCTTTTACCAGGATTATGTCTCTGCTGGTCCCTTTCACTATTCCCACCCTCCATTCTTTTCAGATAATCGTACACCCCTCCTACCTCCTGATACCCCACCTCCAAAAACCTTCACCACCCTTCAACCTCCACCCTCTCAACAGGGCCGCATCTGCTCTAAGCCAGTCAGTTCCCCCCAATCCAAATTCAAACATACCCGAGTTACAATTTTCATCACCCCTGCCTTCAGAGGATGACTAGTAATTTTCAAGTCATCTTGTAGTTTTTTTTCTAGTTTTTGAATAGTCAGGATGACATGTTTTCTAGTGTTTTCAGGCTTAGTATTAAGGGGAATGTCAAGTTCAGACTAAACTATAGTTGTTGTTTTTTTTGGAAGAGCATTTATTTCTTATTGTAATGTGTATAAAATGTTTGATATATACACAGACTGGAAAATGTTAATTGTTTGAATAACAGTAAAAATAAATACAAGTTCAGCATTAGGAATGTTGTCTTATCTTTTATTACATTGTTTACATTTATTATTGAGCAAAATATTGGGTCAGTGCCTCCCTGATTCTTAGTGGCTGGATGTCTGCAATTCCCAGCGGGTCAACATCACCTGGTGGTACGTCAGGAGGTCCAGCTGCACTAGGGTCTTCACTGTAGGCCTCATTGTGTTTTTCACAGATGTTATGCAGAGTGCAGCATGTGGAGATAACTGTGGGGACCAGTGATATGTCCACATCTAGACGTTTTGACAGGCACCTCCACCGACCTTTTAATCTTCCGAACGCACACTCCACCGTCATTCTAGCCCCGCTTAGTCTCTTGTTAAAATGACGCTGGTGTTCGGTCAGATTCCCAGTTTCCGGGTACCCCTTCATTAGCCAGGACCGGAGTGGGTAGGCTGGATCCCCCAACAGCATGATGGGCACTTGTGTGCCCTGGATCTCCTCAGTGGTCTTTGGTCATGAAAATAACAAATTACAACTCTTGCTGAAGAGAAATACTGTGATAATGACATTACTATGCAAATCAAGGTAAATGTTTTAAGTTATATAATTGCACGTCAATATCATTGATCCATACTTCATGACAATAACTTTTAGCATGATTAATAAATATGTGAGTAGATAAAGCTGGGATAGTTCAGTATAGTTTATGTACATACCTTTCTATACTATGTATGCTTTGCACACATTGAAGGCTGAATTTGAGTTTACAAGAAAAAATAACTCACGTTTGGAAAGAGGACTCTTTCTGCCTTCTCGTAGATAACAGAATTACGAAGAACCCTGGGGCCTGTAACATGAAGGTAGCTGAACAAACTCGGGGTTACAGGATTAGTTTTGAGTTGACAAAACCAAACCGATGCAATCAGGCTTTATTGGTACCATGATGCAGCTCATCAACTTTCTCTGTCAACTCAGGCTTTGATCCTCAAGCTATGATTACTCCACGCGCGCGTGCACATAAAAGAGTGACGTCGACACTGAACAACCAATCGCGGGTCGCGATTTTTCCGCGGAGGAGCAAGAGATAAGGCTTGTTCGACTTCATGCAGCTCTGCGCAGACCGATCGGCGGCTGACTTAAAGCAGTGCATGCCGGTTAGAAATTTTGTCCGACTTGATACAGCGCAGACACCACGTGACTGTGACGTATGCCATCTAAGTACCGCGAGAGCGATTCGAGAGTAGCCGGAGAACTCAGCCAGCGCAGCTTCTCAAGAGCGGCTGCACGTGGGCTGATGATGACACAGCTGTTCTACAATTGGCCGGATTCACCGCATGACAACGATCACGTGTGTTTCGTGTTTATTCGAACACCTTTAGTTCCTCTAAAGCTCTCAAATCAGTTTTTTATAACAGTAAACACTCTTTTCATGTCGTTGCGATGTTATATATTGTGTAATGTTTAATAAATTAAAACTGATTAAAAAACATAGACTCCACTTCATTGATACCCAGTCAGCAAATTACCTTTGGCACAGATGTGGGCCAGATAAACAGCTGAGCTGTGGCCCAGATTAGTTTGTGTTTGCCGGCCCAGATATGGCCCACATCTCCTTTGCCAGAACTGAACCAAAGGACTGCCATAACTCCACCAAGCATGAGCCAAATACTACAAATTCATGTGGCCCATATGTGGGCCTGGTATGCAACTTTAGTATGGTTGAGTTCTGTTAAAATCTACCGGCCCTTATGTGGCCCACATGCAGCTGACAGTATTTAAAGTTTTAACTCACAGGTAAATAAACACTCAACAACAAATGCACTCAAAACTATTTATTTTGACAAGCATTTAAATAATTACAGCTAAAGTGTTGTACTTAATTACAGCAGTATTCAGTTGAAAACATTTCATAAAAATAAATATAATTACAGCAAGGGTTGAATAATAACAGTAGTATTCAGTTGAAAACATTTATCAAAATAAATATAATTACAGCAACAGAGTTGAATTTAATAATAACAGTAGTATTCAGTTGAAAACATTTAAGAAAACATAATTACAGCTACTCAGTTGTACTTATTTTAAGTAGAATTCAGTTGAAAACATTCAAGAATACAAATTAATAATATAAATAGCATTCAAAGCTAATTTTTTACACCAAAGTTCAAAACACTCGATCAAAGCTTGTATTAATGTTATGTTTAATTAGTCCAATGAGAGTAATACAAATAAATCACAGTTGGTAAAGAGAAATTTAAAGAGAAATTGAGAAAGTTAAAGCAAACTTGAAAGGTAAAGAGTTGAGAAGTGTGTTGATGTGCAGAGAAGTCTCCAATGAGGGTCGGCAATGTGTTGATCTTTTCCAGTAAGGGGATTCTGCCTGACTGCACCTGCAATAAAGAAGAATTTAAATAATGTTAGCAGCAATACAACCTGGAAGCTAGAGCTGCAGGATACTGAAAAAAATCATTAATGTAAATATCCTTTAATATTTTAATTGCAATTATTAACAAATTAAACACCTCTGAATTACCAGTGTATGAAAGTTTTTTTCCAGTAAATTTTCAAAAGGAATTGCAAATTGTATTTTTCAATATGTGGGCCAGAATTATACCGTAATTCCTTTATGACAAATTATTTCGATTTTTAGAATACTTTTGCACCAACAACCGGTTAAAATTTACAGCACTGCATATTCTGCTTCTTTTTTAAAAAAAAGACATGCACACTCTAATGTAAAAACACACCAACACAGATAGCATTAATGTCATGTTTTAGTCCAAAGACAGAGTCTACAAAAATAAGTGTTTTTACTAACACAAAATAAACTCAAGATAATCTGCAATGATGCGAGACAATTTGGAAGCAGAAACACACAAACAATAATGGGCCAAGTACTGAATGCATGGAGGAACATAAAGGGTTAGTTCGCCCCAAAATGAAAATTCTATCTGTAATTACCCTCAAGTTTTTCCAACTTCTGGGTTGTACGTCAGAGCGTAGACTCACTATTGGCCGACGCTGGTCATGTGTGGGATGCTGGCCAGTCGTGAGCCTACGTTCTGACGTACAACACAGAAGCGCTGTGCTGTTACACTACGTTGAATAAAGTCTTTATTTTAGCTTGTTTTGCGCACAAAAAGTATTTTCGACACTTGATAAACTTAAGGTTCAGCCACTGTATTCTTGGACTATTTTAACAATGTCTTTACTAACTTTCTAGGCTGGCAAGTTTCAATAACAGAGAAGCCTATGGAGGAGTGAGACAGCTCTCAGATTTAATCAAAAATATCTTAATTTGTGTTCCGAAGATGAACGAAGGTCTTACGGGGTTGGAACAACATGGGTGAGTAATTACTGACAGAATTTTCATTTTTGGGTAAACTAACCTTTTAAATACACAGTGATAATGAACTAAATACAGATAGTTGTAGGCATGCGCTGGTATGAGACTTTGACAGAATGATAATCTTATATTGTGATTACAGCTTTAAAATGTATGATTGAAACAATATGATTCGCAATATATAAAAAAACTTCTAAATAAAAAAATGCAGTCACTTAAGTGAGCCACGGATGTGATCAGGTAATGACAAAAAAAAGTTGTTTGGTTCGATACTGAGATAACAGAAATAAAAATACAATGTTCTGTAAAGCGGTTTTGAAAAGTTGTGAATTGTGCAAAGTGCAATACAAATAAAAGTGACTTCTAAAAAAGGTCTCACCAATGACAACTTCCTTTACGACCAGGCGTTGGACACCAATCTTCCCATTGACTTCTCTCCAATTCATAACGTGCCACAGCAGTAGTAAAAGTGCCTTTCAGCACTCTTTACACGGTGTTATCCAGGTCAGAGCCACCAACCAAACCCACATAGGTAATCTGATAGGAAAAAAAAACATTGTGTAAGTGGTTGAAATATACATTTAAATAGACCTCCCTAAAATGAAAGTTCTTTTTATATTCAGAAATGAACTATAAACTATTATTTACTCCATCTGAAACCATATTTTCTAGGTTTTTAATATGGAAATTATTGTCATTTCCCCACCCATACCACACATTAGGGCTGGGTGGTATGACAGTATACCATAGCATGGTATATAAACTATATCGTGAGAAATTAGAGTAATTATAAAAATGTCCTGCCTCTTCCAAGCTTTATAATGGCAGTGAATGGCTGCTCAATTAATTGATAGTTAACAGAAATACAGCAATTCATTGTTTGTTCATGTTAGTTCACAGTGCATACTAAAGTTAACAAGTACAATTTTTTATATTGAATGCGTTAGTAAATGTTGAAATTTACATTAACACATATTAATATATGCAGTAGAAGTGCAGTTCATTATTAGTTCATGTTAATGTTCAGGTATTGTATCGAAAGTCATAATTTTGGTATTGTGACTTGACACTAATAGCCTAACGTTAACATTACAACTTTAATTTTAAAGAGGGAAAGGTCATGAGAAAAAGTCTTGGTTGAATATCATTTCAGAGTTAAATAAAGATACATACAATAATGCACACGTATTCTTGGCATTTTTATATTATTATGATTAGTTGAATGATTGTGAACACAAATTAGGATTTAGGTTTTCTGACAAACAGTAACACCAACACCGACATTGGACCGCGTCGCCTTAATTCACAAATAGGCTACTACACAATGACAAACTATACTATTTTATTGTGTACGACAGTGAGCTGTTGATTTATAAACAAAAACATCTTAATTTAAAACGGCAAACCAGCGAACTGCTATAGCCTAAGTTAACGGTTAACGTTAAGTTACATTAAACTTTATTGTAAGTTATAGCAGTAAACTGAGGAAAATATTAGCTAGTTCAACCCTTTCATCGATGGAACGAATAACTAAACGCATAATAACATGCAATATTGACACATAATGCTGCATATTTCAATTAAATGACTTTAAAATGCCAAAACATCACTTACCTGAATGTACACAGTCGTGAGGAAAGCAGAGTAAAAGGCGTCAGCTGGCCAGCGTCACAGTCAAACTCGCGCCGTAGTCTCTCCACCAATAGGAGGGAAGATGCAGAGCAACCTGAGGTGTGGAACGGCGGATGTTTGCCGCACTTGATTTCAGGATTCCTGTGTTTTTCCAAGTATAAGCCAAATGTTTACCACAAGTCGGTGTTTCTCACTGTGTGCCATAGCTCAACCACATATTGTCCTCATGTGTTCGTTGTTATCTGGGCCATATACCTCAAAATCAGTTGTGAACCAAGAGAGCATTTCCCGCAGATTTTAAAGTTATGGCAAAACAAATATGGCTACGATTTGGCCCATATCTGTTCAGCCATGCCACATCTAGGCCATATGTGCCAGATAATACCCACATGTGGCCCACATGTAATTGCTATCTGGGTAGCTTATGTTGAACTTTATTCTTGTTCAAACAGACGCTGTATGAAGCAGTACATAAAATATTGAATGAAAATGTCTCTGAAACATCTATTATTTGGCAAATATTGCATTTATTTCACTTCAGCTGTGGTAAAGTATGCAAACACCACGTGAGCGGTCACCACGGGAACCAGAAAGTGTCCGACTTCACGTCTCCGTTTGCAGCTCCTCCCCGCCTGCACGCGGCTACTCTCGCCGATCGGGTGCATCCAGCCGCAGCCGATGTCGAACACACCTATGATCATTCATAATTACGATGAATTTAAATATGTATTTCAAGCTCGAAACAATACGGTTTCTGCGGCCAAAGCAAGAGAAGACTGTTGGAGAAAGATTGCTTATTGTTAATGTGTAAGTTAAACATACGTTCTATATTTATGTAAAATTATGTATGTATGTGTAGCCTATACGTGTAATATAGCCTATAGCCTATTTTTATAATATATAAAAATGTGCATGTACCGGTACTAAGAAAAATTAATATTCATTGATTTTAGACACAACCCCAACTCCAAATGTTCTTGGCAGCAGATAAAGACAAAATATAAAAATATAATTCAAAGTGGTGAGTATTTACCATGACATTTTATTACTTTTGTGAACATTTTATCACAAACACTTGTTTGCAGCAAACAGAAATAAAGAATTAAATTCAGAAAACCAGAATACACTGGCGGAGGAGTTGGCTCTGAGTAGCAATAAGGGACGGCCGATTATGGATGTGATTACAGGTGCTGTACAATCTGACCCTGGTGCTGGCTCCTCTAAGCAAGTAACACTGGGTACGTGTGCAATACATTACTACTTTTTTAAGTTTTAAATATGGCTGACTGTATGTTCTGCAGTAGAGGGAAATACAGTGTCCCTGTTAAAGCCAGCACACATACACACACACAGTCTCCCACACAGAGGTCAGTATGCAGCAGACAGAACACCAAACATAACCTGCTTTACAACAGTTATGCTTTACATTGGCCTATTTTTATTTATTAGGGTGGAGGAAATGATGAAGACACTCTCTCTGTGTGTTCTCAGACAGTTGCTGATGTGAATGCACTGGGCTTTTTATTATGGCAAACATTTGAATGTGTGGCATAAAAAAGGGACTGGCCCTTACACATCTCTTTTATTGTAGGATTTTACACAACCTGCCCCAGAAACTGAGGCCTCTACCTCAATGGGCTTCAGAAGAAATGGGATTTAAAATCCTTGACATAAATTACAGTCAGTCCTGTGTTTGTAGGAAGTCAAGGAACTTTTTGTGATTTTGATGAGCCTCCAGAAAACTTGTAATGATCATGTTTGTGGTGGAATTATGTTTCAGGTGGAAGCAGACTCAGTCAGGGCCCTGTACTAAAGGAGACTTGAACCAGACTGCACACTAAAGGAGACTTGAACCAGACTGCACACTAAAGGAGACTTGAACCAGACTGCACACTAAAGGAGACTTGAACCAGACTGCACACTAAAGGAGACTTGAACCAGACTGCACACTAAAGGAGACTTGAACTAGACTGCACACTAAAGGAGCTGACTGTGAGCTGAGGAGGCTCCAAACAAAATCAAACAGCTGGATAAAACTGATCTCAGTATGTATATAGTCATATATATATATATATATATGAAGAGTTCAGATGCAAAAGCCTCTAAGTGCCATCTGAAATTTTCTTCTAGAATGATCATTTTTATCAAGCTCATATATTTAAATTCAATAATTTCACTTAAATGGCAATGAAAATCACCTATTAATTGTCATTTAAGTGAAATTACTGAACTTAAATATACAAGCTTGATTAAAATGATCATTCTATAAGAAAATGTCAGATGGCACTTAGAGGCTTTTGCATCTGAACTCTTCATAGAGAGAGAGAGAGAGAGAGAGAGAGAGAGAGAGAGAGAGAGAGAGAGAGAGAGAGTATAACTTATTTAACCAAGTAACACTTTAGTATGAATATTTATTAATGCAACTTTCTATTGCTCTCTTTCTCCCTCCCATCCCACAAAACCAATAAAACAGTTTGAGGCCTATCTGCAGTTTCAATGTGCTTTTATTAAGTGTAATATTGTATGGTGATTGCATCTACATCTGCACCAGCTGGGTGGTCAAGTGTGATCGGGTCAGTTTCATCGGGGAGAAGCTGGTTTTGTGGTGTTTCTCGCTCCTTTCTACTGGTGGCTATATTGTGCAGAATGGCACATGCAGCCACTATCTGTGATGCCCGCTCTGGTGACTCTTAAGTGCCGAACACAGTTGAAACGTGCATTTAGGAGGCCAAAGGTCATCTCTATCTTTACTCTGGTTTTACTGAGGGCCACACTGAAGTGGTGCTGTGGCCCTGTCTGAGGGTCATGATAGGGGGTTATTGTGTAGGTTTTTCTAGCTCAGTTCAAATTAACAGTGTTTTGTATTGTACCAAATTTAACTTGCTTTCCTCAAAGTGCTGACACAACACAGAATCATGGAAAATTTGTGAGACAAGCACTGGAGCCAGGCCATTTGGCATCCAAACTTGATCATATATGTTCATGGCCACAAGTCGTCTGCAGATGAAATGTTTAGTAAATCATTATATCTGTTAATGTTACTATTAATTTAAAGATTCATCTCACAGAAAATAATCATCTCACATATTCACATCATCTCTACCTGAACTGTGATAGGACTTCCTATTAACATAATCTGCCTCATGTTCCCCTAGAGCAGTGGAGATTGGAGCAATAGACTGCATACATGTTGCAATGACTTGGGAATCCTATCATAAGATTAACAGAAGAATAATAAAAAAAAGATTCAAAATAATTCTTAACATGTATTATATTGTATAGTACACTTGTGAAATTTGCTTAAAAAAAAGTGTTCATGTGATGTCACCCTATCATTATATCTTACTGCAATTTGATAAAAGCCCTCTTTTATGGACATGGTCGATAAATGTCCGGGAAACACTAATGAAACTTTTCATGTACTCCTGCAGAGCGAGGACCACCTTGCGAATGGTTTGACAAACCGTGTTTTCCCCTATAGCTTCTGTGCGTCACCCACCGTGCAAGAATGAACCCCTTGCAAAAAAAAAAAAAAAAAAACGCAACGCAATACCATTTGCGGTACAGTAAGTGCATGAACTCGACGTGTTAAATTCTTTATGTGCGGCTCAAGAAGTTCGCAAAGATAAGAAATTCCTTCCGCGGAAAATCTATATCTTTCGTAACTATCAGTTAAGGCAAGGGGATTTTGTCTGGCTAAAAACTCTTTCTCTACGAAGTTCTCGTCAAACAATTTGCGCTGAGATGTCCACCGGATTTGGAAGAAAAGGTGAAGTCATTGCAACAGACACTTGGAATAAGTTACGTCACCTATATGTTTCTTTGCTCACAGCTGATTGGTCAAACTTCAGTCTGAGATCTTGAATCCAAAACATAACCTGCCCCGGAGCAGGTTAGCCGTGCAGCGTAAGATACCATGGCAACGAACACCGATTAAAGCCGAGCTACTTTCATAGTACCTAAAACCCAGGGTTGGCGGAAACTAAGCTGAAACATAGCTGGCTAGCCACCTAAACCGGCTTCATGGTACAGACCCCTGGAGTCGTGAACACTTCCTGGCCATCCGATGTTGATGTTTGTGAAACTATTGGGGTGGAGGTATTAATTGTACATTAATAAAGAGAAAAACATGATATCTGAGTAAAGACAGTGAAAGAAACAAATGAAAGACAACACGTAATAACAAAATAACATGGGAAAAGGCATAGCAAGAACCAGGGAGACAAATCAATATAAATTATGTATGTCCTTACCAGTATTTGTGGTCCACAACTGCTTGCAAGATCACCGAATGCCATCCCTTGCGATTAAAATAATCCGCATGGTTCTCAGCTGGAGCGATGACTGGGATATGACTCCCGTCTGCCCCGGCACACTGAGGGAAACCCCAGCGATTTTTAAATTTTTGCTTTTTTACTTCCTTTTCAGGGTCAGAGCGTCTACATTTGGTAGTTTCAGCAGCGTATAGTGTAAATGCAAAAATCGGATACGGGTCACTTTTAAAAGATGATGTAAGCGGGTCGTCAAAAAAATCGGATATAGTCAGAAAATCGGATTTGGGCATCAAGACCTGGGGCTCGTTCTTCGTACGTCGCTAACTCAGTTAGCTGGATTTGATTGTTGACGATCATGCGCTGGTTAAAAGGGGATATGTATCGATAGTAGAAACATTGATCAGCAACGCTGCTATTGGCTGCTCAGCGTGGCTAAAGAGCGCGCTCAGTTTTTCTCCTCAGCAGAGCAAGAACTAATAGTCGAAGTTTATTCTGAATTTTAATGTTTAATCAAAACGCCAGGGAACACCTCAAAGTCTGCAAAAGCCAGGAGAGAGGGCTGGCAAAAAGTAGCAGACAGTCTAAATCCGTTAGAAGTGGCCATGTTAGATGTTTTTCTATCACTTATTAGCCTATATTTTTGTATTTTAATAATTGCATAATTACTTTGTGCATTGTAATGTCAGTCACCACACTAACATGGGAACAAATAAAAGTGAAGTACAAAAATATAATGGTATTTTTTAGTTATATTATAGTCTCTTTTATAAAAGGCACTGTTAAATAAATGGTTGTCTGTTTATAAAAGCAACCAAGAAAAAGGCTGAGAAAAAATAGAAAAGATCTTATAGCCTACACTGTAAAATAATTTTTGCTGCATTAAATTAAGGCTGTATAGTGTAATGGAAATTTTACATTTAGATGTGTTTTTTACTTTCAGATGTGTGCAACTTGTGTTAACGTTGAACATTTATTTTTACTCATAAGCATTTAAATAAATATAATCATATAAGCTTGCAGGAACAAAATGTTCTGGGTAGCAAAGAGACTATGATACTCAAAGTGACCTATTGTGTACTTCAAGTGTGAAAAGTATGTGCGCAGCTTTGATGAAAATAGAGATAAGCAAAATGTGTGAATAAGAGCAGCAGCTAAAAACAGGAAACTTTTGCAGACGTGATATTGTTCTGTCTATATAGAATTTATGTTAGACAAGAGATCTCGAACAAAGACGTGTTGCCTTTTAAGGTAAACCAAGGCGATCTTTTGAGACAGACCAGGATGTGTTAAGGGTATATAGCTGGGCAAAAGGGAACTAACCTTTGCCTTCTCATATCAGACTCTGACTGATGTGTGAACAGCCTTTCTTGCAAGAAATAAAGATCTTTATAACTTTTGAAATTTCCAGCTGTCTTCCAATTATTATTTAAAATTGAGAAAGAATTTCCACGACAATAGTCATTTCAGCTGTTAAATCTTGAGTAATGATGAATTGCTTTGACTTGTGAAAGTGAAATCTGATAAACTTATGTTAATGTAAAAATATTTTGCCATGAGTTATTGATCACATTTTTCCCCAGTGTAGTCATTGTAATGACATTGTGTTTTCCTCTTTTTTGCACTATTATATAATACACCAACACTTGTATCTGTTCCCAAGAAAGTAGTGGCTGAAATATGTGCAGTAAGTGGACATTTTCTAACTCTCCAAAGGAAAGAAAGTATAAGACTTTGTAATGTCCATTTGTTTCCATTGCACTGGACAGTGAATAAACCCTCTCAGATAACTGTCATATGGAGGAACTAGCCTACCTGCAAGTGCATAAATAACTTTACTTAATTTATACTTGTATGCTTTATGGCTGCAATATAAGTTGCAGGATTCCACATCTACAGAAAGGCCTACAGAAGAGTCTGCACAGACAGAGGAGACATAGGCCTACAGGTGGGCAGTGGATAGCCAACTTTTCCTTTTTATTTGTTGTGTCTAATATCTCTTGTTGCAGGCACTTGACCACTGGCTTTTCTTTACAAATGACAATTGAAATAAAACTCAAGGAACTAAGCATATTTGTCTTTTATTAAACATTTAAGCGACTTCCGGCGCTGCACTGTGGCGACGGGTGCCTTCAGCACGTCTGAAATGTTTGTTTGTTTGATGGTGTGTATGTAAGCGTTTCTTTATCACATAGGCCCCGAACTACACGTTGGGAAAGTGGGTGCTTTCCCAAGTTATAAGTGAGCCAACAAAGTCAAGATGAGTTCTGCTACGCAGTTTTTGTCTATCATCTTAGCGATCCACCTGTTGCTGCTGACCGTGCCCTCATTGAGCCGGGGAGGTTATGTGTCTGCTGCTGCCACAACATATGGGATTTTACGTTATACCCGGGATCAACTCTGGCAACTAAGGGATCTGCACAGCGGAAACCTCCCAGTCGACCTGCCTGCGGAGTGTACACGGACATCCACAGCCTCGAGGAAAAGAGGCCGGCGTGGGGGCGTACGGCGTAGAGTCCGCGCACGGGGGAGCAAGCCACCTCTTCCTACGGTCATCTTGGCTAATACCCGCTCCTTGGTGAAGCAACTTACGGAGCTACGGAACGCTGTGAGGTACTTCTCAGAGTATCGGGAAAGTTGTCTGTTGTGCTTCACGGAAACATGGCTTAAAGACACGGTGGAGAATTCGACACTCAGGATCACAGGGTTTAGTGACCCTATTAGACTGGACCGTGATGAACAGGTAACCGGCAAAAGAAGAGGGGGGGGAGTGTGTGTTTATATAAATGAGGGGTGGTGTGAAAACTACACAGTAAGAGACTCTCATTGCTCGGAGGACATTGAGCTATTGTCGCTGTCGGTAAGACCTTATTATTTACCGAGGGAATTTGGTCAGGTGTTTGTCACTGTGGTATATATCCATCCCCGCGCTAATACTAAGGTCGCGGCAAATAAGATTTACGACACAATGACTAAATTAGAAAACATGGCACCGGATGCGCCGAAATTTGTTCTCGGAGATTTTAATGGATGTTCAATCAAAAGCGCCCTGCCCAACTACTATCAATACATTAATTGCCCGACAAGGAGGGAAAAAACATTAGATCTATGCTTCGGAAACATTAAAGATGCTTATAAGAGCTACGCAAAACCACCCCTCGGAGATTCGGATCACAACGCAATCCAGCTCATCCCGCAGTATAAACAAAAGCTCAAGACCAGCAAACCCGAGATAAAGACAGTTAAACAGTGGACTGATGAGTCTGTTGAACGCCTTCGAGGCTGTTTTGACTGTACTGTGTGGGACATTTTTGTGAATACCAGTGAGAACTTGGAAGAGTTGAATTCAGTTGTGACTGATTATATTCGTTTTTGTGTGGACTGTATAATCCCAGAAAAAACTTTTAGGACATTTCCAAATGATAAACCTTGGGTAAATAAAGAACTAAAAGTTGCACTGTATAGGAAAAAGATGGCCTTTGAACAGCGAGATATGCTTAAAATGAAAGAAATCCAGAAGGAAATTAGACTAAAAATTAATGACTGTAAACAGAAATATAAAAGTCAGATTGAAACGAAAATGAGGGGGAATAACCTGAAACATGCATGGCAAGGGATGTATACAATGATAGGGAAGGAAGAGAAGAAAAGGCACATAGTTACTAAAGGAGATGATCAAGCATTTGCAAATGAATTGAATGTTTTTTATGCACGATTTGAAACATCAGACTTTCTTAGGGAGCGTGATGCCATTAGACAGCAGTTAAAATATGGTACCCCTCCAACTATTACAGCAGATGAGGTGCGTAGAGTATTTTACAAAATTGATTCAAGAAAAGCATCAGGCGCTGATAAAATAAGTGGAAGGGTTTTGCAGAAGTGTAGTGAACAACTGAGCCTCATTTTCTGCCAGCTTTTTCAAATATCAGTAAACACACATTACATTCCCAAGGCCTGGAAATCCTCACTCATAGTACCAGTACCTAAGGTAGTAAGACCAGCTGACTTAAATGATTATCGTCCAGTTGCCCTAACATCAATCGTGATGAAGAGCCTAGAAAGAATTGTTCTGAAACATATTATAAATAGTGTGCAAAGCAAAATGGACCCATTACAGTTTGCGTATAGAAATAAGCGGAGCACAGACGATGCCCTGTTATACATGCTCCATAATATCTATTGCCATCTGGACAAGCCCAAACGATATGCCCGGGTTCTCTTTTTAGATTTTTCATCCGCCTTTAATACCATCAGGCCCCATATTATGATGGAGAGGCTGGAGCAGTTGGGGGTAAATCCTAGCATAATTAGGTGGGTTGAATCCTTTATGACAGAGAGAACACAGTGTGTTAGGGTAAATGAAGCGGTGTCTTCCCCGATCATGACCAACACAGGATCACCACAGGGCAGTGTCATCTCACCAGTATTATTTACTCTTTACACTAATGAGTGTAAAAGTGACACATCTGAGCATTTTACAATAAAATTTGCAGATGACACAGCAATAGTGGGGTTAATACAAAATAGAGATGAGTCTAACTACAGGGCCTGGGTGGATCAATTTGCAGACTGGTGTAGGTCTAGCTATCTTCATCTAAATATAAATAAAACAAAAGAGGTTATAATAGATTACAGAACTGGGAATCAGTCCCATGAGTGTATGGTGATAAATGGAGAGGATATAGCGATTGTGACCGAGTATAAGTACTTAGGCACAATAATAGATGACAAGTTGCAATGGAACAGCAATACCAATGCCATTTATAAAAAGGGGCTGCAGAGGCTGCATTTTCTGCGGAAATTAAGACAATTTAGAGTGGATGGAGACATGATGTTACTTTTTTATCACTCATTTGTGGAAAGCATGCTACTTTTTTGTTGTGTTGCTTGGTATTTTTCTTTGTCGGTGACGAACAAAAATAGTTTGAGCAAAATAGTCAACTTGGCCAGCAAGGTTGCAGGGCAGAAATTAGATAGTATGGTTGTTATCTGTGAAAGAAGGGTGTTGAAGAAAGGTCAAGCAATTAGTAACGATCTGTCACATCCCCTATACAAGGCATACGAGGTGTTGCCATCGGGGAGAAGGTTTAGGTTACCTTCTTTTAAAACAAATCGGGCCAGTATGTCATTCGTTCCAACCAGCATTAAACTGATGAACAAGAGGTTACCTGCAGGACAGCACTTTAAATAGCACTATGCACTTTAAATAGCACCATGCACTTTCTGTCCGGCTGGATTGTCACAGTATGCACAATTATACTTTACTGTGCCAGCTATGTGGGGGTTGGGGAGGGGGCTTGGTTTTTTGTGTGTGTGTATTTTGCTTTGTCAAACTGTCTACATATAAGTGTATCAGACGTGCTGTATGGTACAGAACAAATTTCCGAAAGGATAATAAATAAATCATCATTTAATGAAAAGTATTTTTTTTTTTGGGGGGGGGGGGGGGGGGCAATGTTGTGTAATATGGCACATGCAACAATGTCACAGGCCCTGACAGGTGTGCAACCCTCAGACTTTTCAGACACTGAAATCTTCCCTTTAGTTAGCCAAAGTTCATTTCATTGTGTGCCCTTGTTCTGGCTAGAGCTGCATTGTAACTGGTTTGGATCAGGGAATATGGGGTCTTAAAACACCTGGACATGTCATAATCACCTATGAAAAATGCAGTTCTGTTAGGATCAGCAGTGTATGTAATACAGTGAGCTTTATATTTAATTGTGGAACTTTCCTTACCACTTTCAAATAATGTGCATAAATGTGAATCTCTGAAAATTCTTAAGTCATGCACAGATCCTGGCCATTTTGCTTTCACATTTGTGATATGGAAGATTTTTGTCAACTGCCTTTTTTAAATTTGATATAATATTACTAATCTGGAATATTAAGAATCACAATAGTAACTGGGCTGCACATTTACATTGTGAACCCCCTTTCTGTTCACATAATCCCCTTCATTGAGGCCTTGATGGCAGTCTATGGTAGCCTATAGTCTATGGTAGCAATCACGTTAGTGAAGCCTGAGTGACATATCTGTAATCGGCATGGTGATGATTGTATGATCTTCATAAAAAAATATGATAGCCTAAAAAAATAAAAAATAAAAATTCTTTACAACATTGGGTCTTAAGTGGCTTGGAAATGCCACAAAAAAAAAAAACCTAAAACTGTTTTTTAAAACTAAAAGCGACAAAAAACGACAATCTCACGAATCACGAGAAAAAAATATATCTCAGAAAGTGCACTATCGCACTGCGCGGGACTTCCCGTATCAGCTCCGCTTATGAAGCCGGGAACTAATCCTGTTAACATGAAATAAACCTGCTCCCGAGCAGGTTTAAGTTTGCGCACATGTTGCTATGACAGCAAGTCCAGGATGAGCGTTGAAGAACCAAACAATCCAAGATCATGCCAAATCGCCAACAATCAAATCCAGCTAAGTGAGTTAGCGACGTACGAAGAACGGGCCCCTGGTCATTATGTCGATGTTATTTGAGTGTATGAGAGTTGATGTTGTTTCAGTCTTATTTTGTTTGTAAAAAGCATGAGATTAGAGTGTTACTACCAGCTGCCACAAGTCATTCTGGGGCTAGCTAGAGCATGAGAACCGCACAGAGAGAGTGTTAAATAGCTTGTTGATCATATTTTACCTTCTAGTGTGATGGAATGTTTAAAGTCACTTATGTCTATAACGGTCATTACTGTAAAAAAAAGTGATTTACATGTTGAGAATGTATGTTTTGAGCTTTTGTTATGCATATTCTCTTATGCTTCATTCTGAGTAAATACACCAACAAAGAAGCCATCACTGCAATGCTCTCTTTTATTTCATTTTTCGACATACCACGACATTAAAAACTGCGTCGACCAGGACAGTTGTTCGGCTACCGGACAATGTGGTTAGTATAGCCTACTTCTGCAGAAGTTGCGTGTTAAACGTGATATGCGGCTGCTGCAAGAACTCACCAGGGACAGAACAAGGACACGTCGTAGATTCGTTAGGCGCAGTGCTCGAATTGAGTCAAGTCTTATGGGGGGTCCCCAAGTTTTTTTGGGCGGGGGGTTGGTTAGTCTCGCAATATACACTTTATACAAAATATACAATATATTTGAATATGCATAAATATATACTATGTATTAAAAACGCTTGAATTCATATATATACTGTATATATATATATATATATATATATATATATATATATATTCTTTTAAATTACTTATATAGAAAAGTGTAATTTATATCTTGTGATCAAAGCTGAATTTTCAGCATCATTACTCCAGTCTTCAGTGTCACATGATCCTTCAGAAATCACTCTAATATGATGGTTTGATGAACAGTTATGATTATTAATGTTGGAAACAGTTCATATTTGTGTGGAAACCATCATACATTTTATTTTTCAGGATTTTTTGATGAATAGAAAGTTCAAAAGAACAGCATTTATTTGAAACATAATCTTCAGTCTTTACTGTCACTTTTGATCAATTTAATGCAACCGTACTGAATAAAAGTATTAATTTCTTTCCCAACATTTTTTTATAAATTATAACCGCAAGCTTTTGAATGGTAGTGTGTAAAATGTTACAAAAGTTTATATTTCAGATAAACTTTCTATTCATCAAACTAATAAATAAATTAAAAAAATACTGTAAATAACTGTTTTCAACATTGATATTAATCATAAATGTTTGTTGAGCATCAAGTCATCATATTAGAAGGATTTCTGAAGGATCATGTGATGAACACTGGAGTAACGATGGTGAAAATTCAGCTTTGATCACAGAAATAAATTATATTTTATTGTATTATTATTTTACATTGTAATAATATTTCAATATATTAGTTTTTACTGTATTTTGGATCAAATCAATGCAGGCTTGGTGAACAGAAGAGACTTTTGAATTTTGTACATCCAACAGAATGATTCTAGCTTTATTTACCAATGTAGTATTTACCCTAAAAACAACTGGATGATTGATGTGACACTGTGATAATGTTTGTTCCAAAAGACTTGATTAAATGCATGAAACTTGTTTATTATAAATTGTGACAAAACAGGCTGTCAGCCTGTGTGTTGGTTGGGATTTTTCAACTATTTCAGCACATATGATTTTTAAATAGTTACGTCCAGTAACGTTAGCAGCTAGTTGGGGTGGCGGCAAAGCACTGTCATGAGTGAGTGAGTCAGCAGTCAACCATTTCAGTGAAAAAGGCTGCTTTATTCATAAACAAACAATACTATTGCAATCAAAATAAATCATTGCTATTTCAAGAGTGAATCCCGCATAAATGCGTATGTAATTCCCAAAATTTTGCCGTGTTTATACAGCCTTTGGTCCTAGCAGCATGAAAAACAAGTCATATAGCGCTAACAGTTACAAATAAATACAAAGAATGGATATTAGAAAGCATAGAAAGCGCACAACGAGCGCTCCCTTTATAATTACTAAAAAGCTGTTATCTTCATCGAGATCTCTAGCACTCCTATAGAACCAGGACTATTAATTATGAAAAAAAAATTTAACTTGAGCCTAAATGTTTCCAATTTATGCTATATAAAAGCCCCGACATGGAGTGGATAGATATAAAGTAGAAAGATATATAGCGAGAGACAATTACCCCTCAAAAAAGTCAGTAAGAAGCTTTCTCTTCCCGACTGCGAGTGGAGGTTTATTTTTCTCCATATTTTAAAATCTAAAATTAGCTTCCGGAGCGGCGCCAAACAAACAGTCCTGTCAGTCGACGATGTCATGCGCGCGCACAGCGCTCTTTAGGCGGGGCGTTTACATTTTAAAGAGACACTACAACTAGCCTATAAACTCACTTAAAATAAATTATTGTAAATAATCAGTTCACGAATCACGATATTTACCGTATCCTTAGCATGCATTTATTTTGATTTGTCATTATTATTTTTACTAAAATAAAAATTTCCGAGGGACCCCCCTAATTCTATTTTCTACTTCTTATGGGGGGTCCCTAATACCTTATGGGGGGTCCCGGATCCCCCCAGCCCCCCCTCAATTCGAGCACTGGTTAGGCGTACCTATCACTCCACGGGACCGAACTTTGCTCCATGGCACGTTGATGGGTACCAGAGCCATAGAGAGAAAGAGTTGCGACACTCCCATAGACCTCCGTTGTAAAAAATGGCGGCGCTTTTAACCGCCTACTTCCGGGATTTGAAGATCGGAATAGTTCTAAACACTGTCATTTTGGCGTTGGACACCATTCACTTACATTGCTGCGCGTCGAGTTGTTCTAGAGTTAAGTTGCTGAAATATCGACCTCTTTTGATTTGTCAACTGTCTATGTTGTATCAGAGGCCCTTTGCGATGCTTATACTGGTCTTCATTTGTATATGCACAGCGTAATTATTTATATTTTATGTTGGTTGTTTCAACCAATTTTCAAGCACTGTCTGCTAGCTAGTGCGACTTCGTCAGCTGTGACCAGTAAGGGTAAAATCTTTCCGTGGCAGGGGCAGCTGCCACTGGCGCCTGTCACTCGACCTGCCACCGCTACACTGTAAAAACTAAAGGAGCCTCAAATATCCTGTTGGATACTCAAGGAACTTCAAAATGTAATTTTGGTGCCTCAAAGCTCTTTCTCCTATAGTAGGGTTACTGGGGGAGCATTGACAATATTTGAGGTTCTTGCTGGAACTTATGGGATCCTTTAAGCACTTTGTATTTAGTTCAGAGGTTCTGGAGTCACCTTTTCATTACCATGAGACCTCGAAGTGCTTTGGGGGAAAATAGAGGAACTTGAATGCGATAAAAGGGTTATTGGAAGATCTTTTAACATTTAAGTGGTTCCTGGAAGATCTCTTATGTTAAAGCCAGCATCTGGAGGAACCCAGTGGTTCAGTGAGGCCAGAATAAGATTATTATGATCCTATTATTATTACTATTATTATTGTTACAGGCTATACTTAAGTTTGATTCAGTATACATACCCAGATGAAAAAGACGTACTATTAAATGTATTAAAAATGTACTTGAGTGTGTTTTTAGTAGACCTACAATACAAATATCCTTTTAATGCATTTTTAATAGGCTACATTTAACAGTAGCCTATACGTCTTTTTCACTTGGGTAGCATTTATTTAGTAGGCCTATAGGCCTACTTTATTAAATAATTTAAACCTTAAACAACAACACAAAATAATAATAATATTAATAATATGAAGAAGAAGAACCAGGAGGAGAGAGTTTTATTCTGTTTTATATTATTCGAAACTGCTGCTATTCCTCTGCTGTCGTCACTTCAGTGATGCTCGCGCTGCTCGCGCGCAACAAAGATCGACGTCATCGGGTTTGAACTTTGAAAGTAACGGCTCTCCTCATCAAAGCTTCCGCCGTTTGTTCGGCTCTCCATTACAAGGTTTGTAAACTCGCCAAATATATATAAATACAGAGTATACTCACTATATATTCAAACACACATATATAAACTAAATCTATTATACACTACGTTTTTACAGTGTTTACCCCTCGTTTATGGCACACTATCTGGTATGAAGGTTTTAGCCGCGATGTTAAATACGTTGATCTAACGAACAAATGGAAATTATTGACTTATTGTCTTAGATTGATTTAGTCATTCAGTTCAACATATTCCTTACATCTGTGTCGTCAAATTGCTGATATAGCCTAACTAATTTAGCTGAATAACAAAAGCAGGTTAATATAGTTTGGTCTGTTTTTGTTTAGCCTTACTTTAACTTACTAGCAGCTAAGTTACATGTGCCCTCATTCTCTCAAATACCATTTTAAAGCCATTTATGGTCAATAAATATTTTGCTTTGTTCTTTTGTTTCCCCAGAACAACCATTCCATTTCTAAAATAATCTGAACATTTCAGTGGCAACACTGAATTACAGTAAGTTACCTGCACCACATGCAAGTACTTTATTACTATGAACTTTCTCTGTGTGAAATTGTATTGTTTGACTGTGTACTTGTGTTTTTTAATCAGTTATTCTCTGAAAATCTTCCCTCATGCTCTCAAATCTCATTAATGTTACTCAGAAAAATAATATCACATGTTTGGTTCACAAATAATGCTATATTTTTAGGATCTTTTCTGGGACATTTTTGGAGCTTAACCATTTTTACATAAATTGTTTCATTGAATTGAACCAGACAAGTGTACATAAGAATGGTTTCATGAATGATTTACACTATTTTCTGCTTGTGTTTCATGCAGTGTCAGCGATCGGTGACTGGGGTTGCATTATGCCTGAGATCTGCTTTTGGGTTCCACAGACAGAAAGTCAAACAGGTTTGGAACATCACAATGCTTAGGAAATTATTTAAATTTCACAACTATCAGTTTAATAACATTACTAACAGTACATTTTGTACTTTGCAGAGATCTCGGTAAGCTGAATACAAGTTTGATCAAGAATAAAAATCCTCCAGTAGACCTGAAAATCATTGAAGTGCCTGGACCATCCACCAGAAAAGAGGAAAAACAAACGGAAAACGAATCTGCTGTACCTTTTCACTTTTCTAACTCTTTAAGTACCTCACACCAACTTGGTCCCATAGTGACATTTTTGACCACAAACGAAATTACTGATCGTGTGAATTCTTATTGAAATGACTGAATTCACCAGTGAACATTCACAGAACAACAGATAATTTTACTGCACCTTAACTCTGTTTCCGGGTCGAAGCCTCTACTTCCTCTATCTTGTTTCATGAGAATACTCAACAACCATTTATGAACACTGTTGATTCAAGTCACACATTTAAGCTTTTCAAAAGCCACAGTGTACATTACAGTCTCACGGCATCCCGGACTTCAACATTTTATGAATCAAAACAGCTGAATAACTAACCATCTGAGATTTCGGTATAGAGATAAAGGTTAGGATCATAATTTTCAGGAATATTACGGCATAATGAGTGTATATTAGCACTGTTTGTTTGTTTGTTTGTTTGTTTTTGGCATCTGATAGAGCTTTTGGACTTGGAAACAGTGATGTCAGACTTACCATCGGCCTGAAACACAAATGTTTTAAAGTTAAGTGAAGATGGACATTTTTAATTAGTCAAAATGTATTTTTTTTTTTTTTTTTACATTGTTTTATTTTGTGGAACATGTGTTTCCATGCATTTTGTTGAGATGTCATTTCTTGTTTATCTATTGTATGGTTGATTATTCATGTTGCTTATGTATTATTCTATTTTTTGTGTATTCATTGATATTAATTGTTAGCTTTTTTTCCCATGTGCATGGAAGTGTATGTATAAAAATGAATATCAAATATGTAATAAACAATTCTTATTTTGTATTTGGTTCAATTTGTTTATTATAATAGAAGTTAAAGGTAACCATAGTAACAACATGAAATTAAATATAAAAAAAAATGAAATTTGGTTCCTGGAGGCACCCAAAGTGGTTCCACACAGTGCCTAATATAAGAGTTCCTCAGGAAACCTGTGTGGTTCCTCAGAGAACCACCCCTTTTTAAAGGGTGCCTAGAGGATCTACAGACGGTTCCGCCGGTGTGGCGAAGTGAAGAACCCCAAAAGGTTCCTCCAGGCACCTTTTATTTTTACAGTGTATATGCGCCTGTCACTCGACCTGCCACCGCTATACGCGCCTGTCCCGCGACCCGTCGCGGCTATATGCGCCTGTCCCACGACCTGTCGCGGCCATACTCGCCTGTCAGTCGACTCGTCACGGCTATACTCGCCTGTCCCGCTTTCTGTCACGGTTATACTCGCCTGTCCCGCGACCCGTCACGTCTATATGGGGCTGTCCCGCGACCCGTCACGGCTATACTCGCCTGTCCCGCGACCTGTCACGGCTATACTCGCCTGTCACGGCCAGGGGCGGCTCCAGAGAATTTTTAACATGTGCTGAGGGGGTGCTAGATCATTGGGGGAGCTGCATACATACATAATATAGGCTACATAAGCTTGTTTCCGCCACAGAATAAAACATTTTAAAAGATAATTGCGACTTTATTTCTCAGAATTGCGAGATATAAAGTAAGAATTGCGTGAAATAAAGTCGCAATTGCGTGTTATAAAGTCAGCATTGCGAGATATAAAGTCAGAATTGCGTGAAATAAAGTCCCAATTGCGTCTTATGAAGTCAGAATTCTGACTTTTTTTCTCGCAAAATGCGACTATATCACGCAATTCTGACTTTATAACACGCAATTGTGAGTTTATATCTCGCAATTCTGACATCTTTTCTTAGAATTGTGAGATATAAACTCACAATTGTGAGATATAAAGTCCAATAAGGGGAAAAAAGACGGACTTTTTTTTTCTCACAATTCTATAACACGCAATTGCGACTTTATATCATGCAATTCTGACTTTATATCTCGCAATTGCGACTTTATATCATGCAATTCTGACTTTATATCTCGCAATTGCGACTTTATTTCTCAGAATTGCGACTTTATTTCTCACATTTCTGACTTCATATGTCGCAATTGTGAGAAAAAAGTCAGAATTGTGAGATAAAAAGTCGCAATTATTATTTATTATTCAGTGGCGGAAACAAGCTTCCATATAAATGAGCAAAACTTGCCCACTAAATATTTAGCTATAATATTCAATTATTTTAATGACCACAATTAAAGTTTTAATTGTTTTAAATTGAACAAGCGCAATATTCAGCATTCAATCAAATAGAAAAGATGTTTTATTAATAATAATGTTATTTCAACATAATATCTCGTTATTCCGACATAATATGTGTGCGTGCAACAAGCAAGATGGGCATTTGTAAATCCGGTGACGCGTGTATTGATTTTTATTAATAAACTAGTGTTTTCTGGCAGTGTTGGCTGCAAAGATGAAGTTGACGATCGCCATATTCGTAGTGAACGCGCCAACAGAGAGAAATGCACATAATGGATTACATAATCACAGAGTAGCCTTTTTCTTTTCGTTTTGAATTATTTCGTTTAAAGACATTTCAAGCTTGGTGTATTTGATGTATTTCTCATGTCTATGTGAGGCATACACTGAGTTTCGTTAAGTTAGGATGAGATGCGCTCCAGTTCACGTGTAATGCAAGTGCACTGCACGGGCGCCTCCATGATTATATTGTCCGTTATATTTGCCTAAAATATAATTGGTTGATGAAAAATTTATTAAAATTAAGATACAATTTATACAAAACGAAATTCACTTTAAAGAAAGGTTTTCTACAAAACAAAACTTAATAAAGTGGTCAAAATCATGTCTGATCCGCTCCATGTCTCTCGATATATATTGTGCATCCTCTTACTTGTGCTGTTCACTTTTCATAAATCAACGTAAATGGGAAAAAATAATACTATAATATTTTAACAAATATGAAACTAAATGCACGTATTTAATGGCTACAACAGTATAGTAGGCCTATCTGTATTTGTACAAATTGCTGCACATTCATTTAATTCTGAACTGTGCACACATGAAAGGCATTTGTTCAAATCAAGTTCATGGATAATTGTGCGTGCATTTATTAATCATTATGATACTAAAATCATAACAAAGTAGGATATGCTATGTACAAAAAATCAGATGAGCCCAGAATATGAACGCAAAGTTTAATTACACGTTAAGCATTTTCCTCCCATAGAAAAACATTAAGAACACTTAATGTGGCTTAATGCAGATTAGAATGTCCCCTTATTATGTCGAAATAACGAGATATTATGTCGAAATAATATATTATGTCGAAATAACGACTTATGTCGAAATAAGACTTCTTAATAAATAATAAATTAATAATAATAATAATACCAATAATAATATTGATAATGATGATAATAATAATAATTAATATAGTAATAATAATCATTGCTATATCAAGCCAACCTCACTGCATGCTATCTTAAGGTAAACTTGCACTAGCTAATGTTGGCCTACTGAGACGTTAGTCACGGCCAAGCTATTTCATTGTAGCCTATTTTGTAATTCAAAGGATATTCAAAATATTTCAAGACAGTGCCACCCTCTGGTCAAAAGTTATACATATTTTCCAAAAATGTTGATAACTTTTGAATAAATCTGCCTATTGTAATGCCACTGGTAAGGTTTGTCATTGTCACCTCACTCTGACCACATTACATCGATTTCGTAATGCGCCACCTATTGGTCGAAAATGATATAGGCTACCATTTAACCATAAGTTAGGCTACTGTTTGATTTTTCAGCCATATGCCCAAAATCCTCCAAAAAGTGTTTAATTGCTGGTTGCAGTTGGTCTGACACTCCCAGCAATGTTGGCATGTCTTGTCTGCTTTTCAAATCTAACCTAAACAGTGTTAGATTTTAATAAAAAAAACATTCAAAATCGGGATGCGTTTTCCAGGTCATCTTTGTTTTTTTAACAGTAGCCTAACTTCAGGTCACGTGACAGGCACAAACAGTGGTTCGACTTCGAGTGAGAGGCGCATTTAACGCTCATGGGACGCAAGGCAGATGCATAAAGCTGTGACGGATCATCATCGAGTGGTAAGCGCATAGCCATGACGGGTCACGGGACAGCCGCGTATAGCCGTGACGGGTCGCGGGACAGGCGCGTATAGCCGTGACGGGTCGCGGGACAGCCGCGTATAGCGGTAGCAGGTCGAGTGACAGGCGCGTATAGCCGTGACGGGTCGCGGGACAGCCGCGTATAGCGGTAGCAGGTCGAGTGACAGGCGCGTATAGCGGTGGCAGGTCGAGTGACAGGCGCGGCAGGTCGCGGGACAGCCGCGGCAGGTCGCGGGACAGCCGCGGCAGGTCGCGGGACAGCCGCGTATAGCGGTGGCAGGTCGAGTGACAGGCGCGTATAGAGGTGGCAGGTCGCGGGACAGGCGCGTATAGCGGTGGCAGGTCGAGTGACGGGCGCGTATAGCGGTGGCAGGTCGCGGGACAGCCGCGGCAGGTCGCGGGACAGGCGCGTATAGCGGTGGCAGGTCGCGGGACAGGCGCGGCAGGTCGCGGGACAGGCGCGTATAGCGGTGGCAGGTCGAGTGACAGGCGCGGCAGGTCGCGGGACAGCCGCGTATAGCGGTGGCAGGTTGAGTGACAGGCGCGTATAGCGGTGGCAGGTCGAGTGACAGGCGCGTATAGCGGTGGCAGGTCGAGTGACAGGCGCGGCAGGTCGAGTGACAGGCGCATATAGCGGTGGCAGGTCGAGTGACAGGCGCCAGTGGCAGCTGCCCCTGCCACGGAAAGATTTTACTCCCTCTCGCTGTGACAGTAAGAGTTCGGTAATGAATCACTACCACCTTTATAGCAACTTTTATTTAATTAAATTTTTTGGGATATACTAACTTTTCATTATGTTTTATTGTCTTGAGTGAAGCGGCTTGTGAGAACAATGCTGGACCTCTAGGATTGTTATGGGATCACCAGTCCTGTCTGTTTCATGGATCACCTGCCCCTGGTTTTTGTTTTTCTTGTTCACACACACCCACACAAGCACACATTTTTGTTGTCTGTCATTGTTTAATAAAAAATATTTAAGCGAACTCTGAACGGACCGCCACGGCAGACCTCTTTGCGTGATCACGAAGGCAGGCTAATGGCTGAATCAAAATTTATAAGCAAAATCACGGGAATCAATAGCCTAATACAGCCCCGTTGTGCTAAAATAAATATCATGAGACGTCCATCATCAGATGAATGATATGGAAAAGTTAAGTTAGAGCCGCTAAAGCCAGTGCTACTACCCATGCGAACATGAACACTAAGCTTTTCCCTCCAAAAATATAGCCTAAAACTTATCTCCAAATGCAAAACTGACATTAACAAAATGCAATAATGCAATAACAGCTGAAAAAGTACTTGGGTGTGTGTTTTATTTTATATTTACCGTTCAATAATGCAATCGCTGCTGTCTGTCCCCAAAGAGTATAGAAGCCCAAGAGGCGAAACTCTGTTGTGTTATGGGTAACAGTCTGTAGATGGCGCTGCGGAGGCGCGTCCGCCATTATGGACTGAAAGCTGCTGAAATCGTTAGCGCCAGTCAATGGCAAAATCCATTTTAGTAGGTGTTTATAGTTCATGTGTGCACTTGCTAGATTGCACATCTTTTTTGTACCTTTCCGCCTGTAATAGGACATTCATAGATTATTTTTCTTTAGTTCATTTATAAAAAAAAAAATTTCAAATCATATATATAGTGATGTTCACTAATTTCAAAATCAACATTTGAATAAATATCTTATTACTTCTTATATCTAATTATATCTAATTACTTATTCTTATAATCTTATATCTAATTACTGTGTGTCTGCCTATAGACAAGCCTATATTATTTCATGAATTTCTGTTGGTCATATAACAAGGAAAATGCATATAGAACATAAATATTGATAGATTAAAGTTTTGCAGTAATTTTATAATTGTATCTTTGCTAACCGTAAGTGGTAGGCTAATGAAGCCGATTCGGTGGGGATACCGTACTAAAAAGTACTAAGGAATCTTATAGTAGGCCTATTTCGGGACAAAAAACTATATATATATATTATATATTATATATATATATTTTTTTCATATTTATAGTATTTTGGGACAAAATATTATAGTAATCTTATAGGAATACTATAGTAATTTGGGACATACTAAATAAGTACGATAAGACTACTATAGCAGCTTAAAAATATTATAGAGTTATTACAGAACATCACAGAAGTTATGTTCTGTAATACCTTTATAATATCCTAGAGCCACTCCAGTATTTCTATAGTAGTCTTATAGTACTTCTATTGTAATATTTTGTCCCAAAATACTATTTTCCTAACCAACACATATACGTATATTTTCTGTCATTTAACGTCATTTAACGTCGGTCATCCTCATTAATGCATTTTAAATTGTTTTCATATTTAGATATGACGGCCAGAAAAAAATAAGCTATGTTAAGTTTTTGTTATGTTAAGTTTTTCAGTGGCATTGACTCCCATTATTTTTCGCCGTTTTCCTTCAGTTTTCAGTCCATAATGGCGGCCGCGCCGTCACGTCATGGGGGCAACTGTTGCTATGGAGCGTTCTATTGAGTTTCGCCTCTTGGGCTTCTATACTCTTTGCTGTCCCATAGAAGAGCATGACAGCCAGCGTATGTTTTAGAACTATTGGGGCTTACATGAACCACGTGACAGCCATAGCGGCGACATCAAAGAGTGTCGCAACTCTTTCTCTCTATGGCTCTGATGGGTACGATTTGTTTCCACCGGTACTTCCAGACAGTATAGGCTTGTTCGACTTCATGCAGCTCTGCGCAGACCGATCGGCGGCTGACTTAAAGCAGTGCATGCCGGTTAGAAATTTTGTCCGACTTGATACAGCGCCGACGCCACGTGACTGTGACGTATGCCATCAAAGTACCGCGAGAGCGATTCGAGAGTAGCCGGAGAACTCAGCCAGCGCAGCTTCTCAAGAGCGGCTGCACTGGGCTGCAGGAGGGCTGATGACGACACAGCTGTTCCACCATTGGCCGGATTCACTGCATGACAACGATCACGTGTGTTTCGTGTTTATTCGAAAACCTTTAGTTCCTCTAAAGCTCTCAAATCAGTTTATTATAACAGTGAACACTCTTTTCATGTTGTTGTCATGTTATATTGTGTCATGTTTATCAAATTAAAACTGCTTAAAAAACGTAGACTCCACTTCATTGATAGTAGCTTATGTTGAACTTTATTCTTGTTCAAACAGACGCTGGATGAAGCAGTAGGCTACATAAAGTATTGAATTAAAATGTCTCTGAAACATCTGTGCATTATTTGGCAAATATTGCATTTATTTCACTGCAGCTGTGGTAAAGTATGCAAACACCACGTGAGCGGTCACTACGGGAACCAGAAAGTGTCCGACTTCACGTCTCCGTTTGCAGCTCCTCCCCGCCTGCACGCGGCTACTCTCGCCGATCGGGTGCATCCAGCCGCAGCCGATGTCGAACACACCATATAGCTTGATTCCGGTTCTGGCTTGATTGACAGGTGACTCGTCCATTCAGCGATAAGTACGTCATTCTCAAAATATACCTACCTTTTCCTTTTTTTTCTGAATGGTCGTTGTGTTTTCTGAATTGTCGTTGTGTTTTCTGAAATGTGGTTGTGTTTTCTGAATTGTCGTTGTGTTTTCTGAAATGTCGTTGTGTTTTCTGAATTGTTATTGTGTTTTCTGAATTGTTATTTTGTTCTCTAAATTGTCGTTGTGTTTTCTGAATTGTTATTTTGTTTTTGTAAGTTAATTGTGATTTGTTTTGCACCTCTCGGCCACCGTATGATAGCCTTAAAATAACATAAAATAGCTTTTTTTAGCCTATCTAAAAGAAACAGGAAATTATACACGAGTATAGTTTTATTTGATTTATATTTACTACCTATGATTCAGTTATTATCATTATTAATCATGATTGAATATTTTTTTTCCTCTTGAGCACTGTCGAACGCTCCACACTCCAGTTCAGTAGGTGGCGGCAATTGCACCGAAAGCATGTTTGCCAAGCGCCAATAAACAATACAAGAAGAAACATGCAGCATGAAAATTATTGCGGACTTCATTGCATGAGAAGAAAAGTACTGACCATCTCATGCAACACCCGCAGACATACGGAACACGAAGTAAAGGGTATATTATGAGAGTTCTTTCAAACCTGCCATAGCGGTGAAGTCTTGTTAGCCATTTTTTTTATTTTGAACCGCTGCAGAAATTTTCACGCTTAATCTGGAGAATATATGGTTTTCCTATTTTTTAATCCATTACTGCCAACTACTAACGATTTAACCCTTTGGCAAAATGTTACTTAACTGCATCAGAAGGCGTCTCCAGCTTTTAAGCGAAAATATCCCTTGGTATCATCGGAATATATCAAAGTGCATTACCCGTGATGACAGATCTGATGAAACCAGCCTCTTGATGCAACTTTGCGCTGAGCGTTATTACATTTCTTCTGAAGCTTTTCACACCAGGTCATGTACATATGGGCCCTTAGGAACAGAACTAAAGAAAAACATTATTGAGCAGTGGACTTCAGCAATACGTTCAAGGGCATATGTATTTGGGATAAATACTTCATCGTTAAGTAGAACGTGTGAGGAACCTGTCAGGATTGTTGACATAAGGGCTCTTAAAGAAATCCTTAACCAAGACAGTTTTACTAAAGAAGAAGCATCTCAAAAGATTCAAAAACTTTTGGAAGACAGTGCGTCTGTTCGGACGAGTCTCCTACAGGGTGAGTGCAGACCCGTCTTCTATCGTTACAGTGCGCTTAGTTACCATAGGTCGCACACTTGGCGCAGTCCATGCGATGGTTTTAGTCATCTGGGATTTTATTATTTTCCCCTCAAGGTGCTTTACAGCAGTATACTCAGGCTTTGGAGCTTGTGAATAGGACATTGCCTTTTGGATTGGCAGAGATTGGTCTGTGCCATCATTTCGATAATCAGCTCAGACATTCATCCAGTTGGTGAGTGAGGTCTTATTATCTTATTTTTTATTTTTATCAGCTGTGTTATTTTAATGAGTGACTTTTTTACTAGATCACTCTATCCACGATGAAATAATGTAAATTAGTCATTATTTTATTTGCTTTGCCTTTACATAATGCAACCTTTTCATTAACCTCTGTTAGTTCATTTGAGGTAACCGAATCATCTTTAGTCTGGTTCTGTTCTCCTCGGACTTCTTCACAGTGGATGGACTACTGGGCTCATCAAAGACTGCAGTGGTGGAGGAAGGTAAAGCATGGAAGCACAAATATGGGAGAATTGGGTACCGACACTTAGAGCAGTAGTTATCAACTGGTTGGGCCATGGGACCCACCATTTTCCCATGGTCATTAAGCCGTGACCCAAATATTTTCCATATTTTCTTAAAGATGGCTGACACACAAGTACTGTCCCTCTTTACTTAAAATTACATTAAAGGTATAGTTCTTTCTTCTGTTGAACACAAAAGGACATATTTTAAAGCAACACTAAGGAACATTTTTTACCTTAAAGGGATAGTTCGGCCAAAAATGATATTAAACCCTTGATTTACTCACCCTCAAGCCGTTCGAGATGCATATGTCAATCATTTTTCAGACGAACACATTTTCAGTTATTTTAGAAAATGTCTTAGATCTTTCAGTGGTTATAATGTGAAGTTATGGGGTCCACTCCTTCAAGTCCCAAAAATGTGCATGCATCCTTCACAAAAGTAATCCATCCGGCTTAGGGCTGGGCGATAAAACGATAACGATAAGTATCGCGATATAATTTTTCTCGATAAAACGATATCAAGAGTTCGATAAATGTTTGATAATGTTTATGCGCCAAAAGCGTAACGAAACTCATTTGAACAGCTCGCCACACGGACCATTTATCCGCTCGGCTCAAAGTCCAAACGGCAGCTCAGCGCGAGCTCACTAGAGCAGATGCGTTTACTCTGATCGGTCTCGGTCACGAGATCCAGTGAGAAGCGCTTGAATTCAGCGAAGAACACAATTTGTTTCAGTGATTTAAACCAGTTTAAAGGCAGATGAAACAGCGCTGACAAACAGGAGAAATACTGTGCACAACGATACTGTCAGAAGGCTTTTCCGTCTACAAATTCCCATCATTTACCATTTACATTTACTGTAACGTTAGCCTAGTAATATTAACTGCACCATGAAATGTGGGATATACATATTGAATTGTATTATATTATTAATGTAGACAATGTATTAAAGGACTAATGGAATATAATTACAGTATTTAATAATGTATTTAGGCTACTGTTTTTCATACAAATACCATAGAAACCATAAAGTTACATTTGCCATGATAGTGAGGTGCTGTAGGCTATGCCTGGTTTTATCTGTGGTTATCATGATCTAAATGCATGATATTGGATGACCAATGGTTAAGTTTAATAAAACTCAAACAGTCAGAATATTACATTTTACCAAATAAAAATTAGCACATGCAGAAACTAAGAAATTAATTGTCCAATAAAGATATTTATTTTGTTAAGGAAAAATGACAAATGTTTGAATGTTCAGATTTGTGAAATGTTCACCTGTTTGGTAAGTGTTTGTCATGATATGTTCTGACAATAAAGAGTAGTTTAAAACCACATTTAACACTCTTGTTTCTACAACTTTCACTTAGGAGCAAAAATCTGCCTTTAAACTTGAAAGAAATAAAGATTTGACTTTTATCGTGATAATTATCGATATCGACTGATATAAAAAAAAAAATATCGTGATATTTTTTTTTTGCCCGTATCGCCCAGCCCTAATCCGGCTCCAGGGGGATAAACGAAGGCCTTCTGAGGGTAATACGTGCGGTTTTGTCGTAAAAATATACATATTTAAAACTTTATAAATGAAAATAACTGGCTTCGTAGCGTAGGAAGCGTCATGACGTAGAACGAACATGACAGCGCAGCCAGAGAGCAGAGCAAAACAAAACTCTACGTTCGTTCTACGTCACAACACTTCCTACGCTACGTCCTACGTCATACGCCAGCATCCATCTCCGTAAACGCGCGTCGACCGCTACCGGAAGCCAGTTATTTTCATTTATAAAGTTTTAAATATGTATATTTTTACGACAAAACCGCACGTATTACCCTCAGAAGGCCTTCGTTTATCCCCCTGGAGCCGGATGGATTACTTTTGTGAAGGATGCATGGACATTTTTGGGACTTGAAGGAGTGGACCCCATAACTTCACATTATAACCACTGAAAGATCTAAGACATTTTCTAAAATAACTGAAAAAGTGTTCGTCTGAAAAATGATCGACATATGCAGGGTTTTTCCTGCATAGAGAATTATGAGGCGGCCGCCTCCGTAAAATTTCGTGCCGCCTCCGGCTCTCGACAAAATTCGGACAGTCACATGGTCAGATACAGTTTTTCCACCGTGATGGTTCTGTTGCGGTTACCGGCTTGTGTCCATTCTCAACCCGTATAGTGCTGCGCGGATCGCGGATAATCCGCAGGTCGGGCGGGCCAAGTAATACAAACATTCCATTCCAATTAATCGAGGGTGGATGACCGATAAATTATAATGTTTTGAGTTTAATAAAGACACGGAACTCTCATCACGGTAAAACGAAATGAACGTGCGTCACTTTTACTTTCGTTTTCAACAACGTAACGTTAATTCTCTTCAGGGAAAACCCATCAAGGAAAATATCAAGGCTTGACAATAACTTGTCTGGGACACGTGTTTTTTTTTTCTTTTTTTTTAAGGGAAAAGTGAGAGAGAATTGTACTACTTGTCCAACCGAACAAATACCCTGATTAAAACAATTTTTTATTTAAAAATAAAAAATATCTAGGGAATCACCGAAAATGTGAGGATGATTCTGTTTAATTTAATTTAATGTAAGTGGCGATTGATAGCCTATAGTTGATAATAATAGGCCTACCTAATGTACTGACGGTACAATGTTGCAACAATGTTGTTAAGAATGTTGTTAAGAAACAATAGCCTAGGCTACACACGACAAGAGTGCTGTTTTCCTGAATGCCATCAAGACTGAAACCGAGACTGATTTCATAACAGTTCTTTAAACAGTTAAAATTAAGTCACTTACATTTTAGACGCAATGACTGCGTTTTTGTTCTGTTTCTGCAGCGAAAATAGTTCCAAACAAAGATCACGCACCATCGCGCATCTCACAGCAACGAACACTTGAAGCATTACTGAATGATTCAGCGTTTCGAACGAATCGGTTGAGTCAAAAATTCAATGATCCATTCATAAACTGCATCACTCTGAATAAATCAGCCGTTTGAACGAATCGTTTGAATGAATGACTCAATGACTCGCTCATTAAGACGGTCGCCTGCTGCCTCCTACTGGCGGTTTAGTTTCATAAAGTATCATTCTTTTCAATATTCCTTATTTGTATATTCAAAAATATTTAAATTAATCTCATTTAATACAGTTATAATATTTAATGTAAATTATTTAATTTGATTGGTAACAGCCTGTGTCTTATTATTTTAATTGAATATATTGATCAAATTTAAGAATTTGAAATGAAAAATGGAACATGCATGTAATAAAATTAGGGGGGAAATGCCCTTTATATAAGGTACAAAAAAATGTAAAAACAGGAAATGTAATTTTGGCAAAGGAAGAACTTTTATTTTAAATAAAAGTTCATTTTAAATCAGCCTACTTCAGTGTGATATGTTACCATCATGCTTAACACTGAGAATTTGAATAATTGTAATGTGGTGATCAGATGCAGATATCTAAATCAAAGAATATGGGCGGTTTGCGGGTGGATTATTTATTTTTAACAGTGGATTCGGGTGACTCAAAGTGCACCAGATTAATGAATTTATCTTTAAAATGTACAAAATTTTCTTCCGGGGGGGCATGCCCCCGGACCCCCCTAGAGGTGCCGAGCTACACCCACAAAAATAAATGTGGGAAACACATTAGGCTATATGATGCCCAACAAAAAATACCTTATTATTAAAATACATTATTAGGATTTTACCACCTCCGCCTCATTTTGAGCCAGGAAAAACCCTGATATGCATCTCGAACGGCTTGAGGGTGAGTAAATCATGGGTTTAATACGCTGATCTATATAATGACTGGATAGCTCATGACGTTCTAAACTGCCAGTAGGCAGTGAAGCCACCGGAAGTGTTTGAGTGGCCATCTTACGATTCCCTACCAGCAGAGGGCTCCAATGGCCGTTATGCAGATTTGGTAGCTCCGACGGCACTTTCAAGATGACCCGCTGTGCAGCATACAAGTGTAAAACGACGTTCACAAAAGGATGTAGAAAAACTGCCCACAGGTTGTAATTCAAGCCCTATAAGCAGTAATTTATATGCAAAATTGTCGCTATGCCCGTGTTGTTTTCTCCGAGGCAAAAGTAATGCTGCTGCTTCTTAAAAAAACAACGATAAAACAATCAACAGTAGCCTATAAGAAACCTCAGAGCAGCAAGTGTCCAATAGCGACACCATTTGACAGCTTCAAAAGAGCTTTGTGCAGAGTCCGTTTACCGTTACATAACCCATACAAATTGTATTATGCATTTTCTGAACATGTACTTGAATCAAACACTTAATATGAACAAACTACTAATCTATAAAACACAATCGGTCTTCCGACCTTTTACTATTGTGTAAATTGATGTTGATATGCGCGAGGGAGAGAGAGCAATACAGCGCTCGTGTTGTTTGAAGGCGGTAAGAGTGCGCACGCGCGGCCGGTGCTCACTCTCTCTCTCCGCTTGTTCTTATGCGCCCTCTCCACTGATCTAAATAATTCGTTGTTACGACGACTTATTTGTTCCCTCGTTTTAATAAATCGTGGACACGTTGAACTAACAACATGGCCACAATATAGTAAAACGAGGGAACAAATTAGTATAACGTGCTGAGGTATAATTAATTCGTGGCCACGAAACAATATTCACCTGAATATTCACCAATTCACACAAATATAGGTCTTTAGCATTCACTATTTAATTAATAGTATCAACCTGTTTTTCTTACCTATGAAGATAGCTCTTCAGTGAAGGCCGACAAGTGTTCTCGTACAGCTTTTTATTCCTTTTGCAAAGAAATTGCCGTTTTTTAATAAGCAGGAAGAAATCCCGACTTTAAACAAATACCCATTTAAATGCTTAGGATGTTTGCGTTGTGAGAATGTACAGGGAGACTTTAGATTTAAACACTTTGTCTCGTTAGGCAATGTTTTTTCAGTCAAATCATAAAATTAAAATTTTAGATTTTGATACAAAAATAAAAAATTCTGATAAATGAAGAAGAAAGCCAAAATATTACATGTCATGGATGTATATTTACTGAGTAATCCACTATATTGTAGAGGGCGGTTAAAATTACGATTTTCACCTGAGATTTGGAGCCCGATTACAGCAGGCCAGGGTAAAAATGACTTTAGAAAGATGGCAGCAGCATATATATATATTTTTTTCACAGAGACTGGTTGGTCTATTAGTAAAATCGGTTGACTTTAGCAATCTTTGTTGCATTATATGCGAACGGTTAAAAATGGGAAAAAAGACTTCTTGTGTTTTTACCCAAAGTTTGCATGCCTGTAACTCAGGTATAAAAGATATCTTAATATCCTTTTAGATTCTGGTTCTTAAAAAAATTCTCTATTGATATCTTAATTTTTACAGCCCAATATGGTTAATTTCTAGAGATACTGTATGATGATTTCAATGTGGCTCCATGAGTAAATTGGTAAATTTTACACACAAAAACCAAATGTGTGTCACTTTGCATACAGCTGATGTTCTTTCTTTTAAAGAGGAATATCTGAAGAACAAATGACTAGATGGTAAATTTTACACACAAAATCCAAAGGTGTGTCACTTTGCATACTAGTTTTAAATATCTAGTTTTAAAACTAGAAATCTAGTTTTAAATATACTTCTTTTGAAGTGTTGGTGCTTAATGTAAAAATATATAGTGTAAATGACAAATCACGTTTGATATTTGTGCTGGCTACTGTATACAGGCCACCAGGGCACCATAAAGATTTGATCAAAGAATTTGCTGACTTTCTATCAGAGTTAGTATTGGCTGCAGATAAAGTACTAATTGTTGGTGATTTTAATATACATATAGATAATGAAAAAGTTGCATTGGGATTGGCATTTAAAGACATTCTGAACTCTATTGGAGTTAGACAACACGTGTCGGGACCTACTCATTGTCGTAATCATACTCTAAATCTAATATTATCACACGGAATAAATGTTGATGCCGTTGAAATTCTGCAGCAGAGCGATGACATCTCAGATCATTATCTAGTCTTCTGTAAATTACATTTAGCCAAGGCTGCAAAGCCGACTCCGTGTTACAAATATGTGAGACCTATCACTTCTGCCACTATAGATTGCTTTATTAATAATCTTCCTAATCAGTTTCATCATCTCAGCATCCTGGATAGCTTAGAAGAACTCGATATTGCAACAGAAACTTTTAACTCTCTCTTTTTCAGCACTTTAGACACAGTTGCTCCGTTGCGCTTAAAGAAGATTAAAAAAAATAGTCCAACGCCGTGGTACAATGAGCACACTCAGGCACATAAGAGAGCAGCCAGAAAAATGGAGCGCAACTGGAAGAAAACAAAACTAGAGGTATTTCACATGTCATGGAAAGAGAGTTCGATTGCATACAGAGAGGCCTTAAAAGCTGCTAGATCTGCTTATTTTTCAACCCTATTAGAAGAAAATAAACAAAACCCTAGGTATTTATTTGAAACAGTGGCTAAACTAACGAAAAAGAAAGCTTCAAGCCCAGAAATTTCCAAGCAACACAGCAGTAATGACTAAGGGTGTCACGATTTCGATTTTAAATCGAAATCGATCGAAATTAATGCTCAATCTCGATTATCGAATCAAAAAATGGAATCGTCGATGCTGTCACGCCCCCATGTCACGTCAGCTCGGCTTGCCAAGCGAAAAAAACCCCACACGTGTTAAAGTGCTGCCAGAGCTGCCAACTCTCACGCATTCACCGTGAGACACACGCAATTGACACTTTTCACACGCTCTCACACACAGAAAAATCGCGAAGCAAAGAGGACACGGAGACCGCCAGACTAGAGCAGGTTACTTTATGATATAAAAAAATCTCAGCTCTCAGATTCTGTCAATTTTATTACGAAATTCAAACAATAAATACCGCTTTGGCGCTTGTAAATGTTATGTGACAGATCCCTAGTGCACGTGAACCGATCATCTACTAGCTAATAGTAAAAAAAACACGAACACTGTTGAAAGATACTGTACAACTTACCGAAATGTATATTCCTCATACATAATATCAATCAATCAGTGTTTTTCGTCAGCGTGAAGAGGTCAATAACATAGCTGGAGAACAATTATGTCACATTTACCTCAGGAAAGCCATGTGACCATAAAATAGGCTATAGCACGTAGTTGGAAAGAAAAAATAGCTATAGAGAGTATTTTGCTAAATATGTGTTCTATATTACATATATTTTTTACTTAGGCTATATCTTTAAATAAAGTTGTTATTATAATAAAAAACGCATTATATTTAATTATTTTTAACCTTAAATAATAGCCTACTAACATAGGGCTCTCTGTATGTTTACAGCATTAGGTGAGTTTATTTTTATTATTTTTTTTTAGACAAATTAACACCTATCTTGTGTAGCCTACCTAATATTTATCCAAATGAGTCAATATTAAATCAAATCACAATAATTGAATTGAATTGAAATAATAAAAAAAGTGTAGCTTACCAGAAATTGTACCATGTAAACATTGTAACATGTTGTCACTAATCCTAATAAAATTCAGTTTAGTTACTAAAATGTTAGTGACAATCACAATACACTTATTGTGATGCAATTTTTTTTACAATCAAACAAATCGAGAATCGAATCGAACCGTGACTTTAGAATCGAAAATGTAATCGAATCGAGGATTTGGAGAATCGTGACACCCTTAGTAATGACTTTATGAACTTCTTCACTTATAAGATTGATAATTATAACTATGCAACTGTCCACTACAGTATCGCATCAGGGAGTGCATTGTAGTCTCCCTAAGGAAAAATTCGATTCATTTATTGCTATAGGAGAGGAAGAATTCGCTAAACTCATTAAATCATCTAAACCGACAACATGTATGTTAGACCCTATACCGACTAAGCTACTGAAAGAGATGCTTCCAGAGGTCATAGATCCTCTTCTTACTATCATCAATTCATCTTTGTCTCTAGGATACGTACCAAAAACCTTTAAGCTGGCTATGATTAAACCGCTTGTTAAAAAAAACACAACTTGATCCTACAGAATTAGTCAATTACAGGCCGATCTCGAATCTACCCTTTCTATCAAAGATACTAGAAAAGGCAGTATCTTCACAACTATGTTCCTTTTTAGAAAGAAATGATATCTGCAAGGATTTTCAGTCAGGATTTAGACCGTACCATAGTACCGAGACAGCTCTCATTAGAGTCACAAATGATTTGCTCTTATCATCCGATCGTGGTTGTATCTCTCTATTGGTGTTACTCGATCTTAGTGCTGCATTTGACACTATTGACCACAACATTCTTTTAAATAGACTTGAAAATTATGTTGGCATTAGTGGAATTGCATTAGCATGGTTTAAATCATACTTATCTGACCGTTATCAGTTTGTAGCAGTAAATGAAGAGATGTCTTATCGATCACAAGTTCAGTATGGCGTACCACAAGGCTCAGTACTAGGACCACTGCTGTTCACTCTGTACATGCTACCATTAGGAGATATCATTAGGAAGCATGGAATTAGCTTTTAGTGTTATGCTGATGATACTCAACTCTATATTTCTTCACAATTTAACGAAAACTACCACTTCACAAAATTAACGGAATGCATAGCTGATATAAAAAATTGGATGACTAGTAATTTCCTACTACTAAATTCTGAAAAAAACAGATTCTAATTAATGGACAAAAAACTTCCTCACGTAATAACCTAGAATACTGTCTAACACTTAGACAGTGGCTTAGACATGGCTGCTCTGTTAAAGGTGCTCTAAGCGATGCCACGCGTTTTTTAGGCCAAAACATTTTTTGTCACATCCAGCAAACATCTCCTCACTATCCGCTAGCTGCCTGTCCCCTGAACACACTGTAAAAAAACACGGTCTCTCTAGACACCACAGGCTCCACAAACGGCAACAAAAACAAACTGGGCTCACCCGCACCACGAAACACAACAAACAGTGATCCAGCCAATAACCGACAAGAAGTATTGAAGGGTGGGGTTTGGGGGGTTAGTGCACGTGCACATGAAGGGGGAGAGAGAAGCATGAAGAGGGAAGTTTGAATTATGGCCGACACACGACCAAAGAGACAACGTTCCGATGAACAAATTGCAAAGAAGAGGGACAAGGATAAGGAATGCGCAAAGTACCGAATTTACATCGGAAAAACCTTTGAAAGGTGGCGAGAACTCCGCCGGCAGAAGGGATTTCAATCCGACATTCAGTTGCTCTGTTTTTGCAGAACAGGTGGGTCAATCCATTTTTCTTTCTAAACCGACGTTCATGTTCGCCAAACCAACACAAGGATGTAATTAGCTAGAACTAACGTTATGCAGTCAGTGTTAACTTTGGTTAATACAACCATAATGCATGTTTCTAGCAGTTAGCGATCAATCTCTATTGTAAATTCACAGTAGGGCGACAATTTGTGTGAATGATTGTTTTCACCCACTGTTTGTTATGAATTTGAATGTTCATTTATAGGCTATTGACAACTTTGACTAAATTTGTTTATGACGCCGCTGTTGTTTATGCTCACTGGGAAACGCGAAGCTAACGTTATCATGCTATTATTGCGTCCTTGTATGGGAGCTAGTTATAACCTCTGGTGGCGAAACGATTTTAAGATAATGTTTCTCTTTTTCTGCATTCTGTTTTGCAATATATAAAAGCATTTATCTAACTTGGTGACATTACACATTGAATGAAGTATCGGGGTAGTGACTACTTTGACTTTCCTTTATGCCGGAAGGGAGGGGAGGAGGGAGGAGACGGGATGAGGAGGAGGGAGGGTCTAGCTAGCCTCCATTTTGTTTGACAACAATTCGAATGTCAACAAGAAGTTACGTCTCCCGGCATCGCTTAGAGCACCTTTAAGTCTTCGTCGTCGGTTAGGAACCTGGGTGTGCTATTTGATACCAATCTTTCATTTGAAAGTCACGTGTCTAGTATCTGTAAAACCGTATTTTTCCATCTTAAAAATATATCTAAATTACGTCATATGCTCTCATTGACAAATGCGGAACAATTAGTTCATGCATTCATGACCTCAAGGATAGATTATTGTAATGCTCTATTGGGTGGTTGCCCTGCACGCTTAATAAACAAACTACAGCTGGTCCAAAACTCAGCAGCTCGAGTTCTTACCAGAACCAGGAAGTATGACCATATTAGCCCGGTTCTATCAACACTGCATTGGCTCCCTATTAAACATCGTTTAAATTTTAAAATATTGCTGATTACTTACAAAGCACTAAATGGTTTAGCTCCGCAGTACTTGAGCGAGCTCTTAACGCATTGTAGTCCTTCACGTCTATTGCGATCTCAAAATTCCGGCCAGTTGATAATACCTAGAATATCAAAATCAACTGCTGGTGGTAGATCCTTCTCCTATTTAGCACCAAAACTTTGGAACAGTCTTCCTACCATTGTCCGGGAAGCAGACACACTCTGTCAGTTCAAAGCTAGACTAAAAACACATCTCTTTGTCCTAGCATACACATAACACATTATAGACTTCTATAATTCAATGTTAGGCTGCATAGATCAGGTCAGCCGGAACCGGGAACCAGGCGCGGAATTTGCGGGGGGGCAGGGGGAGCATTGCCCCCCCTGGTGGCTGAAACGGGTAATTGCATTTTTTTTGAATGCATTGTTTAAAAAATATATATATTATAAATATTTTAAATAACGCAAAACAATTAAATGGTGGTAGGTAATACATCTGATTTCATATACTGCTTTAGTAAAAAAAAAAAAAAAAAAAAATCAGGGCTCTGGGTCACGTGACAAGTGTCGATTCTCAGCTAGCATGTAATAGCGTTGTAGTTATCTTACACCAAAATATGGACATAAGAAGATTTTTAAAACGTCGGGCTCCAAATGACACAAATATTCAGTCATCGGGATCTACAACACAAACAACAGTAACCGATGAAATGAGGCAAAATTCATGTTGGAGGCCCCCCGCCCCCAATAAAAAAAAACCACTTGAAACAAATATGATTCCTAACCTTTTTATTTATACAACATTTAATTTTAAAAGCAGTATATTTTTACTTACACAGTACATAAGTTTGGACACATTACTATTTTTAATGTTTTTGAAAGAAGTCTCTTATGTTCATCAAGCCTGGATTTATTTGATCAAAAATACAGAAAAATAATATAGTGAAATATTATTAAAATTTAAAATAATGGTTTTCTATTTTACTATACTTTATATTTCTGTGATGCAAAGCTGAATTTAGTGTCACGTGATCCTTCAGAAAACTTTATAATATTCAGATTTTTTTTTATCAAATGTTAGAAATGGTGCTTAATATTTATTTTATAACCTGTGATACTTTTTTTCAGGATTTTTGATTATTAAAAAGTTATTTTAAAAAAGTCTTCACTATCACTTTTTATATATTTAACACATCTTTGCTGAATATTCATGTTTTTTCTGTATTTTTGATCAAATAAATGCAGGCTTGTAGAGCATAATAATAAACTTCTTTCGAAAACATTAAAAATAGTAATGGGTCCAGACTTTTACCGGTACTGTATGTACATATTAATCAAACTTTATCTAAGGTAATCTCTTTTTTGTTTAATGAAGATGTTATTGTTGTTGTTGTTATTTTGCTGTTTTATTCAATTTATTCACAGTTCCAGATTCCCACTTCAGTAGATAAGTGCTTTATATTGCATTGCTACCTTAAATATGCTATACACAAATCAAGTGGAAGTGAAAGACACGATCGCTACTGAGCAGAAAAAATATATAAACTGATATTATTGGCGTAATGTCAGGGTATAATCTAATCATCAGCAGAATTTAAAAGATAGACCCATAGATATGAGATCCTTTATTTGAAACATTTTAAAATGTTGTAGTGTGTTGGCTTTTTAACTTAGAATACAGACGTTGTCATTTAATTTTGTAGCTTTTTTACTAGTCAGCTCCCGACGCGATGTTATTCATTGTACGCGCAAATTCAAAGCGTCGCGTCTGGGCACGTTAATGACGCTCGCACTCTTTTAAACTCGTAATAAAGCGGTACGATTTTTTTTTTTTTTTTTTTTGCCCCCCCCTGGCTCGAGTGTCAAACTCCGCCTATGCCGGGAACACTTCCCATAAATCCTGATGTACTCGTTACATCATAAGAAGAATGGCATCTACGCTAATTTTAGTGGGTTTTTTTATTCTGAGGTTTTCGCACAGCCTGCCGGATCCAGGCTGTATCCAGATCTGATGAAGGACCTGCTCCTGGACCCGATGTCATAGCGGGGTGCTAAAGTGCCAACTAGTTTCTCCTTATGGAGGATCCCTTTACCACTCTACAGATAAAGCGTAGTCGGGAAAATTCGGTTCGCGTATCTACCCCGAAGTGATAAAATTCTGTATCAAAATGTTAAGGCCGGACAAGTAGTTTTTTAAGGCTTGGTTTGTAGGTAATTACAAACCTGCGCACATATATTCAAACGTGCATACCAATAGATTGAACTCGTAATACGCATGTGCACGCCATCAGCGTTCTCACAGGTTTAAACAGTGTTAAAACGATGTCGTGTTAGCAGCCCCTAAATTAATATCTAATGATCGTTGCGGCGGAAGTGAATCAATCAAATTAACTTTAGCTGGAAAATAACTTTATTCAAGAACTGCTATAAAGCCAAAACAATCTCTGTTACTTTAAACTATCCTTGTATCTCTGTAAAGCCGCTTTGGAACAATCTACATTGTTAAAAGTGCTATATAAATGAAGATGACTTGACTTGCATACAGCTGATGTTTTTTCTTTTAAAGAGGAATATCTGAAGAACAAATAATGTTGAAACTAGAAATGTATCTTGTTTTGTTTTTAGTTGTTTTTATCAGCACAATTGCATAGAACATACAGTACCTCTCTGAGTGGCATAAATATTGTTTTTCCAAAGTTTGCGTGCCTGTAACTCTAAAAGTATTAAAGATATCTTAATATCCTTCTAGATTCTCATTCTTAATATAACTATAACTATTCTTTTATAATCTTCATTTTTAAGGCCCTGTTTGGTTCAGTGCCAGAGATATGGAATTTTTTTTAAGGTCCAGTGGTTCAGTCTCAGTGGTATTAGGATGTCAATGTGTATGTAGTTACGATACTGCATATTTGAACTCTTGCTAGCTTCAGAAACGGTTGAAATTATGCCTTCTTTCAAGTATCCTTGAAGCTGATTCAAATATAGATTATTATAAATCCACTTTTGAGAGCAAGTTAATGGGCCCTATTTTAACGATCTGAAACGCAAGTGGCAAAGCGCAAGTAACTTTGTGGGCGGGTCTTGGCGCTGTTGCTATTTTCCCGGCGGGATAAATGACTCTTGCACCAGGCGCAAATCTAAAATGGGTTGGTCTGAAGTTGCTTCATTATTCATAGGTGTGGTTTGGGCGTAACGTGAAATAAACCAATCAGAGCGTCATCTCACATTCCCTTTAAGAGCAGACGCGCTTTTTCTAAAGCGGATTCCTATTGTAACGGCGGATTTGCCAGGCGCGCGCCAGGAGCGGTTCACAGCCAAGGAGAGCAACGCTCTCGTTGGGGATGGAGAAACCCACCCAAATTAACTTCGGTTAAAAAGGCGTATGATAATTTGGGTAAATGTGTAAACTAGATGTATGCTTTTATAACAAATTGTCTATCTATCTATCTATCTATCTATCTATCTATCTATCTATCTATCTATCTATCTATCTATCTATCGTAATAATGTATGATTTGCAAAAATGAAAACTGCTGCTTCTGTGTAGATGAGAGAATCAAAGTGTATGCGCGTTGTGCACACGCTACATTGATTATGGCCAAGCATGCGCCCTTAAAATAGCATATGAATAACATGCGCAACGCGCCACTGACTTTAAACTATTTTTCCTGGTTAGTGGCGCAATTGTTTTCTAAACCTGCAAAATAGCATGAAGGAACTTTTGCGCCGGAACACGCCTCCTTTTTTGCGCTGAACCGCCCCGGGAGCGCAAGTTCATTCCCTAGTTTAGCGACGTGCTTCTGTGGAGGGAAAAGTCCGCTTTGCGCGGGTGCAAAATAGGAATGATACATGCGTCGGTGTACAAAGTCAATTGCGCTGGGTGCAAGATAGGGCCCAATGTCTCTCAACAGGACCATTTCAGTGGACTTTTGGCACTCAGTTGGGTATGTTCTATGCAGTTGTTTTTATAGAGGGAAACAAGATACATTCCTAGTTTCAACAAAATTTATTCTTCAGACATCCCCCTTTAAATGCAATAAGTATCAGCTGTGTGTAAAGTGACTCACATTTGGTTTTTGACCATTGAAATGGGTAAAATTCAACAATTTGAACATGGAGCTGCATTTAAATGTCTATGGGATTAAACCATATACGGCCTTGGAAATTAAGATTTAAAAACACTCAGACTGGTATGTTCTATGCAATTGTTTTGATAGAGAAAAACTAGATAGATTTCTGGAACATTATTTGTTCTTCAGCTGCTGTTCTTTGAAATAAAAAAAAAATCAGCAGTATGCAAAGTTACCCACATTTGTTTTTTAACCACTGAGAATGTGTACAATTTAACAATTTACTCTTAGAGACTTTACCATAATCTTAAAGGATATTAAGATATTTTCAAGACTACTTGAGTTACAGGCAATATAATAAAATATTATATGTAATTAAATATGTTACATGTTAATAGCCAAATTCCCCAACACATCTTCTTACTTTGTGTTGATCACAAAGAAAAAAACTGCAAGGCCAAATTATGAGAAACAGAAACGATTAATTCATTGCTTGGCTGGGTCTTCAGGCTGTGTAGTCTGTTAGTTTACCTTACCTCCCGATATGAGTCATTCATTTTTTTTTTATCACTCTCTGCCACAACTCGTTGTTCCCGAGTCATATTAAAGGTTTGTTCAAAATCGACCCATCACTAACACACATACTATGCAACACAGGCAACAACTAACAGCTGGCAAATCAGACGGCTCTTGCACGTATGGATAATTCCGCTGTAATTCAACAACAACAACAACAACATTTCTTGGTTTTGTGAAACATAGTAAAACCAATGTTAGTTGCGTATCAAGCAGAAATAAAGCAACCGTTTTCAGGCCTTCCTGCTCTCTAATGTCTCTGCAGTGCTGAAAAGCTTTTTCAGTATTACTGCAGGTCCTAGCTCTTGCCTGATCATAACCCTTTTTTTAAAATTATTTTCCTCTGACCTTTTCCTCTTTGGTAATATAGTATCTCAGCCATCTCTCTATTTACAATCTTTCTACAAATGCCAGGCTCTGATTTGGAGAGATGCACAGAAACGGCAACACAGTTATTTGATTTGCGATTGTGCTGTGCTCATTTCATTCATAGAGTTTACACTTGAAGCAATTTTCGTTACCATGAGGACATTCACACATCCCGTCCACGTGCAGCCCAATTTTTTAGACCTCGCGAACAGTGTATGTACGTACAACTGCGCATGTGCGAGTGGCTTGAAAACAAAATCCACTAGATAGTGCGCACGCGTTCGTGGCCAAAGAAGTATATTTTGAGACCGAGCGGAAAGTGGAAAATGAAGTATACCTGGGCCTTGAGGCGCCTAGGTTGCAGCGAGCTGTCATGCCACATCAAAGTGTCAAAACTGCATTTATTGTTTGAATTTCGTGATAAAATGGACAGAATTGGAAATTTGAGACTTTATTTCTTATCGAAAGTAACACAGAGCTTATTGCAATTATTGGTGGTTAATGGCTGTTAAAAGTGGTTAATAGGCTACAATGCTGTATTCGTTGTGTATGCAAGACATTTACCGAAAATTCTCAGTTCAAATAAGTGTACCCTTATATCCCTAATTAACTGTGACACTATTCTGATTTAATAGAGCTTTTAACACTTAAAATAGTTAACCCTGTGTCATTCTAAACCTCGGGTAATTGGAATCCTGGGTTGTCTTGCATCACGTTTCACACTGCTCATACTTTACCTGGGGTTAACAGTCATTCCTGGGTATTCATTAGCTGACGTTTCACAAGCTACATTCCTTAACCCTGGGTTAATGTCTGTATTTGAAGTGTCAGTGTAATTGATTGGACGAATGCCGCACACAACCTGCTCTAGCATAGTGTTTTCTCAAATTACATTGTCAACTGTGCTATAAAGTTTTTTTAAAAGACTATAAATCCACTCCAAATTATTATTATTATTTTTTTTCATCACCGCTATATACAGTAGTTATCTTTATAGTTATCATTCTTGGTGTGAACGGGCCTTAACACCGTGAAAGCGTGCTAACCCTGCTCCAAAGGGTCCATCAATTTAAGTGTAGAAAGACGGAAGAGAGAGACCAATTTGCAATCTGTTTTGTCATTTAAAGTAGAGTTTCAGGTAACTCTTTATTCACTCACACGTCTATTGTTGTCGTCTCCAGTAATTTGTTGTTGTTCCTTCTCATTGTTTCTTTTTCAACTTTGAAACAACTGGCCTGGGCAGTGTTGCCACCTTATGAAGTAATTAGTGAGAAAAAACCTAATGACTTATGCACATCTTGGCGTTTCCATCCTCTTAATTTTATGCGCAATTTGGGATATAGCATAAAAACACTGGATGGAAACGCCATTTTGGGCATTTTAGAATTTAACTAATATTCAATATATTTTTTATTGCTGCTGATTTTATTCAACTGCACACCGAAGATAGACAAATGTGGATACCAAAATATGTTTTAATTTGTGTAAAATATGTTTTAATATGTAAAACCACCCTGAATGGTATTCATTGTGTACTGTATTTTAGTGTATATTAGCTGGTCTTTATTGAGAAAATGTGATTCTCAGTGTGCACAGATGGCAGTGTGCAGTGTTGGTTACAACAAATTAATTGCAGCAATGTTGTGCCTGTGTTATATTTTATCTTTTATTTGTGACTTCTTATCAATCATGTCATGAAAAACCATACTGGTCATCAACTTTTAAAGTATATGAAACATTTTTAAGGAATATTGGTGTAGTGCAGGAATAGAATTTCTTGAACACCTACTGAAGTTTGCTTTAGGTCCGTCTGACTTCCGCATGTGCAATGTGGTGGATGACAAACTGAGAGAGGGGACATCTCATGGTGTTAAAATCCTTTATAAGTTCCCCTGGGGCTCAGAGACACTGGAGACACTGTGGAGCCTGGGGGACACACAACTGATAAAGACTCACCAAGAATCTTGCATCAATCTACAGGTCAGAGCAAAACTTAGATTATGTTTAAGGTGTAATTTAGTTTGTTTGTCAAATTAATTTTACTAACTTTGATCTGAATTATATATTATGCACAAGGGTAACTCAAAGTGAAAAATAGTATACTTGAAGTAGTATTATAATTTTTTTTCTTCTAGAAATCGTTATTTCACAACGATCTACAGGGTGGGCCATTTATATGGATACACCGTAATAACATGGGAATGGTTGGTAATATTAAAGTCCTGTTTGTGGCACATTAGTATATGTGAGGGGGCAAACTCCTCAAGATGGGTGGTGACCATGGTGGCCATTTAGAAGTCGGCCATCTTGGATACAACTTTTGTTTTTTAAATAGGAAGAGGGCCATGTGACACATCAGACTTATTGGTAATGTCACAAGAAAAACAATGGTGTGCTTGGTTTCAACATAACTTTATTCGTTCATGAGTTATTTACAAGTTTCTGACCACTTATAAAATGTGTTCAATGTGCTGCCCATTGTGTTGGATTGTCAATGCAACCCTGTTCTCCCACTCTTCACACACTGATAGCAACACCGCAGGAGAAATGCCAGCACAGGCATCCAGTATCCGTAGTTTCAGGTGCTGCACATCTCGTATCTTCACACCATAGACAATTGCCTTCAGATGACCCCAAAGATAAAAGTCTAAGGGGGTCAGATCGGGAGACCTTGGGGGCCATTCAGTGTGTGAAGAGTGGGAGAACAGGGTTGCATTGACAATCCAACACAATGGGCAGCACATTGAACACATTTTATAAGTGGTCAGAAACTTGTAAATAACTCATGAACGAATAAAGTTACGTTGAAACCAAGCACACCATTGTTTTTCTTGTGACATTACCAATAAGTCTGATGTGTCACATGGCCCTCTTCCTATTGAAAAAACAAAAGTTGTATCCAAGATGGCCGACTTCTAAATGGCCACCATGGTCACCACCCATCTTGAGGAGTTTGCCCCCTCACATATACTAATGTGCCACAAACAGGACTTTAATATCACCAGCCATTCCCATGTTATTACGGTGTATCCATATAAATGGCCCACCCTGTATTAAAGACTGCTATGATCATGTAACTTTCAGTGCAGAGATGGAAGAAAGTCTGTGGTTCCTCATGTCATCTCTGTCAGTGTGAATGTGGATCAAGGAATGCTGGCTTACCTATTTAACTCACTTCAACTGCTGAAAAAAACTGACAGCAAACAGAAGCTTCATCAGAGGACAGTGAGTAAGCTAAGTTTCCATATTTTTTTTAGCATTAATAAGTGGTTGGAAAATGACGCTTAATATGTAATTTTTAATGGAAAAATGTCAGGGAAGTTGAACAGGGTTTCTTTGCTTTATTCAGGTTTTAAAGCTGCATCCCAGTTTAACTCCAGTGAAAGTGGCTTTGGATATGGGACGAGGCTCTAATTCAGAGCTTAGACAGGTATAGAGGGATAAACAATCACTTTTTATAATTACCAAAACTACTGTTCAAAAGTTCAAGATCATGTTTAGTGGTAACATTTTGAAGATTAGCGAATAGTCTGACAGTTCATAAAGTGATCAGTCATTTCCTCTCAAAAGTGAGCTTACTGAATTAAAAGTGTTGAAGCCTCTCTCCCATCGGCGTCCATAAAAAAAAGACAATCCGTTCTCATTCCAGTGGCCTCATCTGCTAGGACTCCATTCACATACCAAACAAGAAGCACCGCACAGCGACTAGGACAGTCATACACCGGACGTGTCATTCTGTACTCGCGTTCTCAAGTTCAAGGTGGCAGTCCGAAAAAGTGAAACTAATCACTAGTAATCAGGCAAAGTTTACTTAAAGAATAAAGTGGCATCAATGAGTTTGAAGGTTTTTGAAAAAAAGTACAAATTGGGATCTAGAGAAAGGGTTATCTATATTGTAATAATTCTGAAGCATAGAATTTAATTTTATTTAAGCCACAAAGTTGTAGTAGCAGTTGGGCACCCCGACAGATGCTGAGTGGTGCCGCTGGTGTGAGTACACTTATAAAAACAATATATATTAGAATTTTTTTCTTTAGGAGGATATATATGAAAAATAATATGCCAAACTGGCTATTGAATTGATTGTGTTACCAGACATGGTTGATTTTCACCCGCATTTGGTAGGTGTTAATGTCAAACCCTGTACCTAGGTAAATATAGTGTGCATTGTAGAGTGGCCACCTTAAATAATTTCTAGGCCTATAATCTGTGTGAATGGATAGGAGAGCTTTAAATGTGTGAAAAAAGTATTTTATCCCTCTTTTTTTTATTTAAAGAGGGATGTCTTTTCTAAAATAATTTTGAAAGCAGTCAAGCAAACCCGTTTGGTGTGCTGCTGAACATTGGTATTCTGTTAGTTTGTGCCTCAACTCTTCCTTGAGCGGAGTACATCCAAAGATTCCAACACAATCTTTCTGGTGAATACCCACAAGGGTTGAAACTCAAGTGATAACGGTTACATTTCAAAGACTAGCACAAATTATTCCATGCAAAATGCTCAGCAACTCAGTTCTTCGTCTCAACTTTCCTCACCTCTTCACCTGTACTTTTTGTTTCCTTTAGCAAACCACACCTTTTTTTAGTCATCTTTTTTTTTATTTTTGTTCAGATAAATAATGAAGATCATTACTGTAATGAATTGGTTTAAAACTTAATTATCTACTTTATTTGTTCCTTGAAGGTAATAAAGTGAAACAAAAACTCTGAATCTGCCTCAAAGTTTAATGATCCGTTACAGCATGCCGAGTTTGAGATTCCACTGGTTACTGAGCTAGGGCTTGCAGAAATTTTGTTAAAAGCCTACTTTGTTTTTTGAGAATCAATAGATGTAATATGCAAGTATAACAAATAATACAAATTACCAGTATTTTACAATAAAATGCCATTTCTAGCCAACATATATATTAAGATAAATCTCAAATGTGACACGTTACAAAAAGTCTCAAACCCTCTCCATTTTAAATTGACCCTAAAACTGGAACTTTTAGCAATCTTGATCATTACATTTAGATTTAAATTCTAATCTCAAATTTTTTGTCTAAGTTAAAGTCTAAGAAACAAGAGTGTGCAAAATCTGTAATCTTTAATCTGGTGGTTTTGCAATACCAAAACATAGAGGTAATCACTCAAAAAACAAAAAGGTAAATTAAAAATGGTCACGCAACCAACTTTACAAATTTGTGGACCCTTTGAGATGGACTGACCTTAAGACAGTTGTTTCTCTTAAGGTTTGTGAGGGTTTACTCCAGGAGTTTCTTGAAGTTGGAATTTCCACATGGCCTGGATACTTGGACACAATGTCATTATCTATGGAGAATTTACACACAAAGTAACTGACTATCTATTTTCTATACAATTCTGAGTAATCTTTTGAGTAAAGTTTTCATGATGAAATAAATGTTGAGAGAAAGTTTTCTTTATGCTGCAGGTATGATGAGATGGGTGTCCTCTTCACAGTGGTGGTCAGTGAGAGCACACTAAAAAGCGGCCTTCTGCTGGTCCGTAACAGAGACACCACCATCAGAGAGACCATGCACATCTCAGAAATCAAATGCTACCTGCTCAAATACATATCTGCCTCAGACAACATCTGACTTTTATCACCTGAATCTCAATGGAATACATATTGTAAAGTACTGTAATGTGGTGATATGATAACTGTTGGGAGTGATGTAACTCTTTCAAAATTGTTTCTCTGTTAATGTAAAATACTATTAGTGTATACCATTTTGAAAAAAACAAACAAAAAGAAAACATAAGATTTAATATTAAACTTTATCATCAGCAGTTCCATCCTGTTTGCATTTATTTTTGACCATGCTAACTAATATCTACTGTATATCTCTCGCTTTGACTTTGCCCCAGAGTTTATTTTGATGTTGTATGGTAGGAGTTTAGTGGTTAAAAATCTGGCCCAGATAATCAAAGAATTAGGGTTAGTTCACATTTTGCAAAGGTTGGAAAATGCCATTGTTTTTTAGGCATTAAATGCGCTTGAATTTTGAATGACATCATTAAAATTGTTTGATATATGTTCTTAGAATGTCCAGTGTGAAAAAAAAAAGAAAGAAACTTGATGTTATGGATCCCTTGCGCATCATGAGTCGCATTGCTTTGATATTGCACAAGTACATGTGATACATTGCATATGGGCCTACTCGGATGCTAAGGGGACCCAAATGACCACTTTGGATATGTTTTTTCCTTATACATGGCCAATTTTTAACTATTAATCAGGTAGTAAAATAAAATTTTAATCTTTAATAATAATCCACACATAAGATGAAGTCACATGCAAAAGTATCTTGAATGAAGCTCATTTGAATTTGGTATAGCCTACATGTTTACTCTGTTACAGAGGAAGTCAAAACCAAATTACCCTACCTTTTTCTGACGATGAATTATACTGCCATATCAAATTTCACGTAATCACCTAAATTGGATGAAAACTGCCCAAGCTTTATTCATACAGTCTTTTTATTTAATAGAGAAAACATCACGTGCATAAATTAATATCAGCGTGTCTGTGCTTCGTACCAAATTAATGACAGGTTAAACTTGCGAATGTGAATTGTGTTTGTTCTGAGAATAGTAATTACTTTCTTTTCCTCAATGGAATTCCTCCACAACTTGTAACATTCTAAAACAACATTCAATAAATACCAAGACCGCATTCTATGGGCCCTATTTTAATGATCTAAGCGTATGGTCTAAAGCGCAAGGTGCAAGTGCACTTAAGGCGTGTCTGAATCCACTTTTGCTAGTTTAATGACGGGAAATATTTGTCGGCGCGCCCGCCGCATGGTCTAAAAGGGTTGTCCCTATTCTTTTAATGAGTAATGGGTGTGTTTTGGGCGTAACGTGCAATAAACCAATCAGAATCTCATCTCCCATTCCCTTTAAAAGCTAGTTGCGCTCGCACCATGGCAGATTCGCTATTTACATGGTGGAATTGTGGACCCGCCTATAGGTGCATATTACTAACGCACTCTTTAAAGAACAAAAAAATATTGTGCCATTGACTTTAGACCAGGTTTCAGTTGGTCAATGACGCAGTCTATTTCAGTTGCCTCAAAATAGCAACGCACAAACAATGCGCCCGAACATTCCTCGTTTTCAGACCAGCACGCCCATGGGTGCACAACTGGGCGCAAATGCATTTGCTATTTAAACAACATGGAGCAGGATGTGAAAATGATAACTACGTCGAGCTGAAACTAGCAAAAAACACTTGTGTCACGCCTGGCACTGCATTGCACTGTGTGTGTGATAGGGGGCCCTATGTGTGCCTGTCAATCAACATTAGAGCTCTACCCTCAGGCTGAATAACACAAGGATGTTAAACCTTTGCCAAAAGTGTCTGCATGTGTTCAGCGATTAGAATATATTAAGTTTACAAAAAATGTATCATAAACTAGCGCTAAAATCCATAATTTGCCCTACCTAAATTTACGGTCAGGAGCTGCTACTGGATACAGGGGGAGTCACTTTGCTCCAGAGCAGGTTAGCGTTAAATAACCATGGTGATGAACACCGCAAAAAAAACTATCTTCTTGAACCCGAAAAAAACAAAATTGCTCAAAATTACCTGGGTAGCCAGTGAAATCGGTTGCGTGAATAGGCCACATCTATCTTTAATTATTTACTACTACCCATTATTTAGTCAGATTGATGTCACCAGTAATATAAAAAAAAATCTGTAGGAATTAAGGGTGATTGGAACATAAGGGCAAATGGGACAATATTACTATACAGAGTTTATTTTCTTGCCTAATGAGCAAGATAAACTTAAAAAATAAACTTTTTTACTGAGACCTAGCTGTAACCTCATAATCAAAATTGGATATCCTCATTTGTGTGACATCATGTAGGTGGCGGCAGACATCAAACAGGATGCTGACCCTTAAATGCATAATATGCTTTTAAGCTTTTGCTAGTTTTCATAATAAGGTCATAAAATTCTCACAACTACTATTTTACACAAACTTTTAATGGAAACATAAATATGATACACTACTGCAACAAAATCAGTAAAAATGTGTTCATTTCATGTTTCTATTTTCAGAATTAGGATGTTTTTATTTTGTCCCATGGGACAGCATGGTTTTGGGTGATTGGGATAGTGCCTTACTTTTTTAATTAAGAAAATGATTACCCTTGAATAGAGAACCATTTTTTAAAAACTTGTTTACACCTTTCAATGACTTTTGGAGTTAAAGCCACATTTTATCTCAGTTGTGTTGTACTGTATGAATTGTGGATGAATTAATCAATATTGAGAAGTAAAGTTTAACAGAAACAAACTCTTTTAATAATGATGAACAGAAAAGGTAAGTAGCATATGAAATTATATCAAAGTATGTACTAACTTGTGTAATCAATATGCTTACTACTAGCCCAAATCAATGAAAAGATGTGCTGTCTCAAAATCACCCATATGTTACCAAAACAAAGTTTTTTTTTTTTTTTTTTTTTTTTTACTGTTTACATAAAAGTGTATGCCATACATCCTTTCACAATATAAACTTGTTTCCTGTTCAAATGGATAGGTAACATATTCAGTATTGTATTATGTGTTGGGCTGATGTTTTTAATTTATGGCAAGAAACTTTACATAAGGCTGAAATTCATAAACTGTCCCAATCACTCTTAATTCACCCAAGTAATATTCTGTCAACCACTAATTAACAAACTCGCTTGGAAAGAAATTCACGCTGTGGATACAGAAATAAAGCACATATCCCTTACCCCTTGCCTGGCAGGGATCACTGGTGATCCCAACTAATTGTTGTTCAAAATGCATTACTATTTTAAAACATCACACTCTTACTTGATCTGGACAAAATCAGCATCATATGGAAGGTTCAAGACTCCAGCTTCGATATTTGACCACTGTTTATGATTAAACTGGTTTGCAGTGACATTAATTTTTTAATTTATGACAGGAGTGCAAAATAATTCATCTGTAACGTTCGTTATTTTGAATAGAATTAATCACTCACACAACATCCATTCTCGTCTTCTCCGGTTTATTTGTGCTCAAATACATATAATAAACAGAATCCGCCAGGGCAATTATTACAATGGTGCGCATATTTGGAGAAATATTGATTAATTATCATATGTTAGTAAAATATTTCGACAATGCAGAATACAATTCCTATTCATTTTTCACTGAATAATACCATATAAACAGCTGAAACAGCGCACGGAGCTTGCTGTGTATCTCCTCTTCCTGATTTGAGACAGACATGACCTCGAAGAAATATGATTCGGCTGTCTAGCTGTCAATCATCATCATGTGATTCAACGTGACCTCTTCTGCATGACGCGTCCTGTGTATACTTCCTGATTCAGCACATTCATGATAAACAAAGCGAACGTGACATTTCTTCACCGAAACAAGTTCTAATAAATGCACGATTTAAGTATGTGTGTTTTGTGTGTTATTTTCGTGCGATTTGGGGTATTTTTATATGAATAAAAAATAAAGGTAACTTAAGGATAAGCATAGCCCATAGCTTCATATAAAATGCTAAAAATAACATATTTCACATTCGTTTTCTGACTTAAAACCATCCTAAACCGCGACCGGAATATAATACAAACACTCGATGGTGTTTTAAAGTGAGCTTTAAATAAAAGTGTAATATTAATAAATTAAATTGTGTCATGTAGCTTGAGGCTAACTGTTGTGCTAATGCACCTGCTGCAGGAGCTGTCTATTCCATACAATCATTTTTTAAAAATAATTCGCATTTAAAAGTTCCAAGAATATTTTTTAGTTGTTTGTTTTCTAACAAGGCTTAAGTTAATAGGTGGATTATAGTCTATGAGGGTTACACATAGACCCCGAAGCCGCCGCCAGGCGCCGCCATTTGCGCCATTTAGAATTTCAGCCGCCGCCAGCCAATAATTTCGTAAGCCAAATTGAGCCGCCATCTGATAAAGTTTGGCTGAGCCGGCTAGAATTATTTGCATCAAATAATAATTATATCACATAGAGACATACACACACGAAATATATAAACAATACACGAGATCTATTTTCCCACTGTATTCATAACAGCAGTCTTGTGCTCGTTGCTACGATACACAGACTCACAGTGAACTGACGACCAATTAAAATTGCTCGTTTTCCATACAGAAGAAGCAATGCATTTTTTTCTCGCACTGAGGTGAAATGGCGGAAAGAAGCAAGCAAGGTAATTTTGATCTCACTTCTCACATACTTTCCTAATTCCTACTTACTTTTTTTTTTTTTTACTTAGGCCTAACGTTACCCAGACTTTTGTTAAATCTTCAGGGCACGGTTGCACAAACACCTGAAACAAAGATTGACGTTATGAACCAAATATTCTGGAACGGAGAGATTTATAGCCATAGCTGTCAACATTGAACATTGAAAATAAGGGAGATTTCCCGGAATCCATCCCCAAAATAAGGGATTTTTTTTTTACACGATTCTTACCCAAAAACTTTAAAAAAAAAGCACTAATCATTAACAGTCTAAAGAGTTTATAACTACACAATATATATTACAGACCAATGGATATGTTTAAAGAGCTTTATTTATTAACAAAGTAAACATTCAGGGTTTCTGCAGGTTTCAGTAAGTCAAATTTAAGACCTTTTTAAGACATTTTAAGACCATAAAGATTCAAATTTAAGACCCTACACGTGACGACGCATTATCCAAGTTAGATAGATAGCTACCTCGGGATCATTATGTATCTATTTATCTATCTTTCTATCTATCTAGGATTATCTGATGTGTGTGTGTGAGACAGAGGGAGAGGTAGATATTTTTTTAATAGAAAATTGTACTTTTGCATATTATACTGTAAAAACACAGTTATTGTTGATTGTTGTTTTAGTTGATCATAACTAGAGGAAATGATAAGATGATTAAAATGACCAAAATGATCACGGTTATCACAGAATCCTGTTCAAAAAGTACTAATACTACAGAATGAAGTCAATTCAACAAGTTTTATGTCGAAAAACAGCAAAAAACAAATTGATTAGCATCAATATGCACTTTTTGTTTACGTAAACATTAAAATACCATTAAAAATCATGGCCAGATTTTAGAAGAGTGTCTTGCAACATGTTATCTACTAACATGTACAAATTCAAATAAAGTTTTGACAAAAAAGGTTTTATTCAAAGATAAACCTCATATTTCAGCCTTTAAATATTTTTTTATAAAAAGTCAAAAAAGATAAATTACTGACATTTACACATTATAGCTTATATTTATTAGTAGTGTTTGGGTGCACCCCCATCCTTCATGTTGACTGTGCTTTCAATGTTGTTATGGAAAGGGGTGATTGGTTGGTTCCTGTCACATGACCTGCGGTGCGTTTGCGGCATTCTGAAAAGTGTAGATTTTTTTCATCTTGTTGCGCCTGGTAAAAAAATTTGCGCGTCGCTTCAATTATGAGCGTGCTTGCCGCGCGCCTACATTTGAACAAACTTGAGCGCGCAAAAGACGCGATATGTGAACGGTCTCTGGCGAGCTAGCTCATATCAAGCCACGAGCGACTGGTAGCACGCGAGCGACGAGTTGGAGACCCCTGATCTAGCGCTCCGCTTTGTAGGCTACAACTCCATACTTTTTGCTACTTTGTAACAACTTTCTGCGGCCAGCGTTTCTGGAAATGAACGAGGGTAAACACTTTTTTAGATCTGTCACCTGACTAAATGAAATTTAAGACCTAGGATGAAAATCTGGCTGTTTTTAAGACTTTTAAAAATACGGGATATTTTACGGGAAAATACTAAAACGGGAAGACAGCGGGAAAAGAGTTAAAATACGTGAGAAACCCGGAAAAAACGGGAGGGTTGACAGCTATGTTTATAGCACTGAACGTGATATTACTGCAGTAACAAACCACCGTTTCTAATTCACGACGCATGCTTCAGTGTACATTGAAGTGAAATGTGCAAAACTTTGTCCATAATAATACTGATAACAGTGTGTTTTTATATTAAGGCGAGACACGGCAGGCAAAAACATCGTTTTTTTTTTTACTGGTCAATTTTGAGATTTTTGGATATTTGTCTTCAAATACATGTCTTCTTTCAGACTTGTGGTGAAAAAAAGTCCGAAATACACTAGGTCTTTATTTTACTACACTTCGTCTGTTTGCGTCTGTAGATTTCTCATACATTCAACAAAAGTTTGCGTTCTTAATCAACATACTTCTCCGCGATCTCTTCCGTCACCCTATCATCACATGCATAGTTAGGCAGCTCTCTCTCTCTCTCCTGTACAATGCTGTCAGATCCAAATATGGTCATTTCCTTTTTATCAGCAACCAATCTTGAAAGTAAAAAAGACTGAATGCGCGATTTCATTGGCTGATGATAAATCTTTAAAGCCCGTTTTCTCAAAATGACCTTTCTCTCATACTCCAAGTCCGAAATCTCCACTTCAGTAGTACCTAGTTATATTATGAAGACATTTACAGAGGGATTTGTAAATATATTATTCCTAGCCTGATATATATAAAATTTTATTCCAAAAAACATGGCTTCAGCCATTTGCAGCTATGAAAAGTTTGGCGGCTGCAGCAGCCATTTAGGTTTTGGCTGAGCCGGCTAGCCAGCCAATAACTTCATCAGCCAGCCATTATTCTCAAAACAAATGGCTTCGGGCTCTAGTTACACATTATGTGTCAATGGCTAAGCATTATGCTAGAAGAAAGGCTATAATGGCTGCATTCAAACAAAAGAATAAGAATAAAAGAATGATGAAGACCATCACAGGTGTGAAAGCTTGGTCGATTTAAATGAAAAGAACATGAATGGGGCCAGTTATCCTTGCCAGACATAGTCAGAGACAGTAAATAGGTGTTTAGAGTGCAATAAACTATTTGTTGAGAAACTTGTTTGCTTTCTCTGAGAATTCTCCCCTGACATGGTCTCACAATAGGCTTCATAAAATGCATAATTTTAGAGATATCATTCTCAGACTTGAAATGAAGCATGACCACAGTTGTGGCTACACTTTAGTTGTGGTTATAAGTTGCTATCCTAAATTCACATAATATGTTTATATATTTAATAAATATATTCTTAATATTTGTTGTTTTTGTCTTATGTTTGAGCTTATATATCTCAATATTAATAACAGTCTGGTTAATTTTGAGTCTTGAACTGTAAACTCTCAAGGGTTGGCTTTCTAAATATATGTTGGTTATGTGTCTATTCAGAATGACTTATGAGCAGCAACCTTTTTATTTTGGGTATGTCATGTATGCAGCCCTTGCCAAAATTGGGGGTGAGAGGTAAGGGGTTAAGCCACCAGTTAGCCTATCTAAAATATATTTTTATAGTAGCTATCATGAATGTAGTTTTTTTTTTTTATTCGTGCTACAGCTCAGTAGGTGGCGGTAATGCTATTTAGTTTGTGACACAACAGAAGAAAGAAGAAGACGGATTATCCTCATCCGCTGGTTGAAGGTTCATCAGACGTGTGCTTGCTGAAAAATGGCCGCTGAGAGGCAGAATGAGGTGAAAATATCGACAATGGAGGAAAATAAAGAGAACAGCATCGACGGAAGTCTTGGCCTGGAAAGTATCCTCAATGTTAAACTCACTGTGTCAGTTTACTAGTGCTGGAGAGTAGCATTAAAGCAGCAGTTTAGTGGAGGACGGCTGCTACGGCGGTCTAATGGGATACGTGTCACTTGAACTCATAAGTACTGAGTAGAAAATTATTTTCTGTATAATCAAGAGATTCAATAGGGTTTTCTTATATATTTATGAGTGTTGATTAAAGTAGTGGATTATGACTTGGTGGATAATGATTTAATAGAAAGCCAAATTGAGCGCTTTTCTGAGAGATGTGTTATACTGTCTCGTTTTAATATGTGTACACTCTTGGTAGTACATTAAAATCCTAGCATGCTGTATTTGAATTGAAATGTCCTGGGTTTATTGTCCTTAGCACTGACTTCAGTTCTGCAGATCATTAAGGACTCTCAGCAGCAGCATGGACTTAGGCATGGAGATTACCAGCGCTACAGGTAAGGCAGAGGGGAGGTAGCAAGGACACCTTTTTTTGTCAGTTAAATAACAAAGTTGTCTTGAAATAATGTTGATCCTCTCCTCTGACACCAAAGGGGTTATTGCTCCCGACGACTGCGTCGATTGAGAAAGACTCTGGGCTTTAAAATGGGCAATAGACACAAGTTTACTGGCAAGAAAGTGACTATGGAGATGCTTTCAGACAACAGGTAATTTAGCACTTAAAAAAATGTGCACTTAAAGCAAGATGCTTTATCTTTGGTCTTAGTCTCTCTTCCTCTCCCTATCTCTATCTGTCTACTCCAGACATCTCTTGTTAGTGTTAATTGAAGCAGAAAGAGCATGGAGTTATGCCATGCAGCTGAAACAGGAAGCTAACACTGAGCCCCGAAAGCGTTTTCATCTGTTGGCTCGCCTGCGAAAGGCCGCCAAACATGGGGAGAAGCTGGAGAAGCTGTGTGAAAGTCCTCGTGTGGACGCAAAGACCAAACTTGAGGCTCAGGTTGGTCAAAGATGCATTTGATTTGATGATTTTTTTCCAATGTGATTTCAGGGAGACCATCACAAGACGTTTTACACAACGTTTTTATGTCCACTAATAGTTGCTGATGTTCCGCTGTAAGTGTGTTTGATGTTTTCCGCAGGCTTATACTGCTTATCTTACTGGAATGGTTCAGTTTGAGCTGCAGGAATGGAAATCTGCAATGGAGGCCTTTAACAAGTGCAAGTCAGTGCTTCCTTTGATTCTCATTTATTTATTGCTATGCATTTGTTGTACTCTGCAGACACCATTACTGTATCATTATTGTATGACCATGTCTACTTATTGGCAAGGTTGTAATTGACTATTGTTTTCCTTCACTTTTTTCATGAGGTATTGTCTGTCTTTGTGCACCTTTTTATAGCCAGTGCAGTGTTTCCCACAGGATTTTGTGAGACTGTGGTAGGTGAAACTCATACCGTGACGGGTTGTCCAAGGGCATACTCCCTCGAAAGAACATATTGAATATTTTGAAGTTAAAGGTGCTCTAAGTGATGTTGGGTGACGTCACTTCTTGTTGACGTTCAAAGTATAGTCAAACAAAACGGAGGCTAGCTAGACCCTCCCTCCTCCTCATCCGTGCACTAACCCCCCGAACCCCACCCCCAAATCCCTCTTGTCGGTTATTGGCTGGAACAGTTTGTTTCATGGTGCAGGTTAGCCCAGTTTGTTTTTGTTGCCGTTTGTGGAGCCTGGGCTGTCTACAGAGACTGCATTTTTTTTACAGTGTGTTCAGGGGACAGGCAGCTAGCACATAGTGAGGAGATGTTTGCTGTAAGTGACAAAAAGGCCTAAAAACGTGTGACATCGCTTAGAGCACCTTTAAATACACCAACTGGTGCACTTTGAGAGCAAAATAAAAACCTGAACACAGTAAAAAAAAGTATTTTTACTAACTTGTAGCTGATCTTTAAAGTGAACTCAAACCTCTTTTTAGTTGTGGTAGTATCTCAGGGTTGGGCAATATGATGATATAACCTAATATATTGGTGATCTCACAAGTGACCCGATGTCAATAACAACATTGAACCATCTACAATATCGGCAAAAAAACTAGGAATTTGTTAAATTAATTAGTAGTTTTATTAACATCTTTCAGCTGCGTGATACATTTAAGTACGTTTTATTTTTCTTACGTTTTTTCTTCCTTTGTTTATTCATATTTATTTTGTGCTATAACTAGTAGTAAATGGAATAGATGATCGGTACACAGTGAGGGTGTAAAGGTTCTCTGTAAAAATCTAACTGTACCGCTCTGTATCGAACTGCAGAACTGTATTCTGACTTAATAGCTTTTGTAACTTTAATAATGATTCATCTTTATTTAATTCATACAGTGAAGATTATATGCAGTGTGGTTTTACGTTTGATTACTTTATTCAATTTGTATACCTTAAAAACTACTGTTAGACCTACCTGAAAAGCACCATTTATTAGGGCCCAAGCCCTGAAAGGGCGAAGGCTCTATTGTTTTCGGTAGGATTATTTATTAGGGGCCAAGCACAGAATGTGCGTAGGCACCTATTGTATCTGTTGGCGTACCAAAAATAATTCTTCTTTTTCTTCCGACTGGGCTTCTATGGCAGCCCATAGAACCACTTGCGGGAAAGTTGTGCAATTTGGCACACTGATAGAGGACAGACTGAACAGTCACCATTGCAAATTTGGAGTCTCCAACTCATTCCCTCTAGCGCCACCAGCTGTCCAAATTTGCACTCATGTTTATGCTACTAACTTTTGAACCACAAGGGCTAGAAACAAAATCCTTGTTTCTTCTGATTCCCTAGCTCAAGACAATTCGATTGCACCCTATGACGTCATTTTCCGTCATGAAAATTTTTCATGAGAAATCTACTTTTTCGAACTCCTCCTAGGCCGTTGCTCCGATTTTCACGAAAATTTAACCAGATCATCTTCAGGCAGTGCTGACCAAAAGTTATGGAATTCAAATTGATTCGCTTAACAGTTTTCGATAAACCCACAAACAAATTTTACGTAGCGCTTGCGAAAGCAGACGTAAGGCTGTATCTCCGCAACGCTTTATTGGATTCAGACCAAACTTGGCACATGTCATCACAAGCATGACCTGAGGCTACATGCTGCGTTTCGGCGCAGCGCCACCTACTGGTCCGGAGATATGAAAAATGGCTATTTTTGCTTATAACTTCTGAACAGTTTGCCCAAAAATCATCAAATTGGTCTCGTTAGATTCAGGCCAACATGCTGAGTCGACTGATATCCAATTTTACCATATCGGCCATTTTGGCTGTCAGCCATTTTGAATTTTGTGCTAAAATGCTGTATTTTAAGAACGCATGAATGGATTGTTACAAAACATGGTATGGGTCATCAGCACGATGCCCTGAAGGAGCGTGAGAAGTTTCGAAACAGCGCCACCTTGTGGTCAAAAGTTATAACAACATTTCCAAAAAGGCTAATAACCTTTGAATCAATCTGCCTATTGAAATGCCACTGGTCTTAATAGATTCCCTGGGTCACGCTGAGAACATAGATACCAAGTTTGCCATATTTGGCCGAACTTCCTGTCCGCCATCTTGATTTTCAGTCAAAACCTACTTTTTCGAACTCCTCCTAGACCGTTTGTCCGATTTTCACCAAAATCGAATCGTATCATCTCCACACTGTACCGACAAAAAGTTATGGAATTCGTGTTGATTCGTCAAACCGTTCTCGAATACCGCGCAAACAAATTTTACGTTGTGCTACAGCTACAGATTTAGTGCAAAAGTACTAAATCGCCCATAACTCCTAGACTCCGTTTGTCCTAGACTCAAGTGTCTTACACCAATGTGATCCCTGGCTCAAGGCGGACAAAATGGCTATCTCCAATTTCGATTTAGGCCAGAAAAATTTTCTGCTATGTCGAATTTTGTCCGAAACCTACTTTTGCGAACTAGTCCTAGGTTTTTCGCCAGATCGGAACCAAACCAGTCTAGGACATTTCTCTGGACTCTCTAGATCAATAATTATCGAAAAAAAGTTGAACTTTTGCATTTGGGTGGCTGTAACAGGGTCATTTAGAAAAGGGGCGTGGTGGCAAAATACACTAAAAAGCCTATAAATCCCAAATGAAAACTCAGAACTTCACCAAAATTGATGAGCATATGTGTCAGAACATGGTGAGGAAGCATGCAGAGTTTCATGGAGATCGGACCATAGGTGGCGCTATAACTGGCAAAAAGCCTTCATTCTTATTAGGGGTTCAAGCATGAAATGCTGAAACCCTATTGTAATTGTAAGGATTCGTAAAACGCATCGTGCAGGCCAAACCGTAAGGCCTAGAGACGTGAAACCTGGCCAGATGGTAGGCCTCAATTTGGGGACAACCTATCAGAGTATGACCCCGAATGGCCCATAGGTGGCGATACAGCAACCAAAAGTTCAAAATTGCTCATAACTCTTAGACCGTTTGTCCCAGGATCAAGTGCCCCATATCGTTGGAATCCTTGGCTCAAGGCGGACAAAATGGCTATCTCCGGTTTTGATTTAGGCAGGGAAAATTTCCTGCTATGTCGAATTTTGTCCAAAACCTACCTTTGCGAACCAGTCCCTGGTTTTTCGCCCGATCGGAACCAAACCAGTCTAGGACATTTCTCTGGACTCTCTCGATCAATAGTTTTCGAAAAAAAGTAGAATTTTTGCATTTGGTTGGCTATAACAGGGTCATTTGGAAAATGGACGGGGCAAAATAGTCGAAAGCCTATAAATCCTAAACAAAACTCAGAACATCACGAAAATCGCTGAGTATATGTGTCATGACATGGTGAACAAGCGTGCCGAGTTTCATGCAGATCGGACCATAGGTGGCGCTATAAATGGCAAAAAGGTTCCCTTATTATTAGGGGCCAAGCACAGAATGTGCGTAGGTACCTATTGTATCTGTTGGCGTACCAAAAATAATTCTTCCTTTTCTTCCGCTCTGGGAATCTATGGCAGCCCATAGAACCGATCGCGGGAAAGTTGTAATGGTTTGACATTCTGATAGAGGACAGTCCCAACATTAAATACACCAATTTTGGTGTTTCTAAGTCATTCCCTCTAGCGCCATCAACTGTCCAAAGTTTCACTCATGTTTATTCTAATAACTTTTGAACCAGAAGGGCTAGAAACAAAATTCTTTTTTCCTCTGATTCCTGACCTCATGACGATTCGATTGCACCTTGTGACGTCATTTTCCGTCATGAAAAGTTTTCCGCCATTGTGAATTTTCCGAAAAAGCTACTTTTTCGAACTCCTCCTAGGCCGTTGCTCCAATTTCCATGAAAATTGAATCAGATCATCTACAGACCATGCCGACAAAAAGTTATGGAATTCAAGTTGATTCGCTTAGCAATTTTCGAAAAAACCCACAAACAAATTTTACGTAGCGCTTGCGAAAACAGACGTAAGGCTGTATCTCCGCAACACGTTATTGGATTCAGACCAAACTTGGCACATGTCATCACAAGCATGACCTGAGGCTACATGCTGCGTTTCGGCGCAGCGCCACCTACTGGTCCGGATATATGCAAAAAGGCTATTTTTGCTTATAACTTCTGAACAGTTTGTCAAAATCATAAAATTGGTCTCGTTAGATTCAGGGCAACATGCCGAGTCGACTGATATCCAATTTTATCATATCGGCCATTTTGACTGTCGGCCATTTTGAATTTTGTGCTAAAATGCTGTATTTTAGGAACGCATGAACGGATTGTTACAAAACTTGGTATGGGTCATCAGCACGGTGTCCTGAAAGAACCTGAGAAGTTTCAAAACAGCGCCACCTTGTGGTGAATTTTTTTTTCAAATGCTTATAACTTTGGGTGTGGTCGACTTATTTTCACGAAACTCATCTAATTAGACTCCTGAAACCTTGCCGAGTCCTACGATACCAAACATACTAGGTTTTGCCTTACGGTTTGTGTAGCGTTGTGATTTAGCGCTTAAAAAACATTAGGCTATATCTTCGAAACCGTTTGTCCGATCGAGACGAAACCACCGTCAGAAGTTTGGAATCATAGCTTGTTAACTATACACCAATGCCCAAATGCGAAAATATTGATGTTTAGGGGTAGTAATATTCAATCAAAGTCATGTATCAGTCATTTTTTACGTGTTTTTTCATATAAATGTCTATAACTCCGAAGCGAATTGAGAAATTCTCACCAAAATCGACACACATATGTATGGACTCACTCTGAGGACACATAAAAAAAAAAAAAAAAAAAGAGCCTCTTGGAGGCGCTATAATAGAACAAAACATGAAATTCCCATTGACTTCAATACACTTTTGTGAAATAAAATGCTATACTAAACAAATGCATTGGTGTAATATTACAAAACTCAGAAATTGCCATCTGCACCATCCCTTGAAGGTGCTCAAAATATTTAGAAACAGTGCCACCTAGTGGTCAAAAGTTATAACAAAATTGACAAAACTGCTAATAACTTTTGTATAAATCTGGCTATTGAAATGCCACTGGTCTTAATAGATTCCTTGGGTCAAGCCGAGAACATAGATACCAAGTTTACCTTATTTGGCAGAACTTCCTGTCCGCCATCTTGATTTTCAGTCAAAACCAACTTTTTCGAACTACTCCTAGACCGTTTGTCCGATTTTCACCAAAATCGAATCGTATCATCTCCAGACCGTGCCGACTAAAAGTTATGGATTTCGTGTCGATAGACGAAACCGTTTTCGTATAGCGCAGCCGCAAATTTGAGGCATGATGCCAATAGCACTATTCAGGCTTTATCTCTGCAATGCCTTGACATATTGACACCAAACTTTGTATGTGTCATTGTCACTTCACTCTGACCACATCACATCAGTTTTGTAACTGTGCCACCTATTGGTCGAAAGTGATAATCCAATAAATCATATTTTTAATTACTGTTTCTCAGATTTTTCAGGCATTTTGCCTATAATCATTTTTAAATGTCTTTAATTGCTCGTTGTTGCAGTTCGTCTGACACGTCTTGTCGTCTTATTCTGCTTGGCCCCAGTAACTGCTGCTTGCAGCTATATTTATTAGGTGCCAAGCACCGAAGGTGCGGAGGCACCTATTGTATCCGTTCGGTTTCTTATTAGGGGCCAAGCACCGAAGGTGCGTAGGCACCTATTGTTTTCGTTCGCGTTCTTATTATTAGGGGCCAAGCACCGAAGGTGCGGAGGCACCTATTGTATCTGTTCGGTTTCTTATTATTATTATTATGGGCCAAGCACCGAAGGTGCGGAGGCACCTATTGTATCCGTTCGGTTTCTTATTATTATTATTAGGGGCCAAGCACCGAAGGTGCGGAGGCACTTATTGTATCTGTTCCGTTTCTTATTATTAGGGGCCAAGCACCGAAGGTGCGGAGGCGCCTATTGTATCTGTTCCTGTTCTTATTAGGGGCCAAGCACCGAAGGTGCGTAGGCACCTATTGTTTTCGTTCCCGTTCTTATTATTAGGGGCCAAGCACCGGAGGTGCGGAGGCACCTATTGTTTCTGTTCGCCTTCTTATTATTATTATTATTATTATTATTAGGGGCCAAGCACCGAAGGTGCGGAGGCACCTATTGTATCCGTTCGGTTTCTTATTATTATTATTATTATTATTATTATTATTATTATTATTATTAGGGGCCAAGCACCGAAGGTGCGGAGGCACCTATTGTATCTGTTCCCGTTCTTATTATTATTATTAGGGGCCAAGCACCGAAGGTGCGGAGGCACCTATTGTATCCGTTCGGTTTCTTATTAGGGGCCAAGCACCGAAGGTGCGTAGGCACCTATTGTTTTCGTTCGCGTTCTTATTATTAGGGGCCAAGCACCGAAGGTGCGGAGGCACCTATTGTATCTGTTCGGTTTCTTATTATTATTATTATGGGCCAAGCACCGAAGGTGCGGAGGCACCTATTGTATCCGTTCGGTTTCTTCTTATTATTATTAGGGGCCAAGCACCGAAGGTGCGGAGGCACTTATTGTATCTGTTCCGTTTCTTATTATTAGGGGCCAAGCACCGAAGGTGCGGAGGCGCCTATTGTATCTGTTCCTGTTCTTATTAGGGGCCAAGCACCGAAGGTGCGTAGGCACCTATTGTTTTCGTTCCCGTTCTTATTATTAGGGGCCAAGCACCGAAGGTGCGGAGGCACCTATTGTTTGTGTTCGCGTTCTTATTATTATTATTATTATTATTATTATTAGGGGCCAAGCACCGAAGGTGCGGAGGCACCTATTGTATCCGTTCGGTTTCTTATTATTATTATTATTATTATTATTATTAGGGGCCAAGCACCGAAGGTGCGGAGGCACCTATTGTATCTGTTCCCGTTCTTATTATTATTATTAGGGGCCAAGCACCGAAGGTGCGGAGGCACCTATTGTTTCTGTTCGCGTTCTTATTATTAGGGGCCAAGCACCGAAGGTGCGGAGGCACCTATTGTATCCGTTCGCGTTCTTATTATTATTATTATTATTAGGGGCCAAGCACCGAAGGTGCGGAGGCACCTATTGTTTTTGTTCCGGTTCTTATTATTATTAGGGGCCAAGCACCGAAGGTGCGGAGGCACCTATTGTATCTGTTCCGTTTCTTATTATTATTATTATTATTATTAGGGGCCAAGCACCGAAGGTGCGTAGGCACCTATTGTTTTCGTTCCCGTTCTTATTATTATTAGGGGCCAAGCACCGAAGGTGCGTAGGCACCTATTGTATCTGTTCCCGTTCCTATTATTAGGGGCCAAGCACCGAAGGTGCGGAGGCACCTATTGTATTTGTTCCGGTTCTTATTATTATTAGGGGCCAAGCACCGAAGGTGCGGAGGCACCTATTGTTTTTGTTCCGGTTCTTATTATTCTTCTTCTTCTTCTTCTTCTTCTTCCGCTCTGGGAGTCTATGGCAGCCCATAGAACCGCTTGCGGGAAAGTTATGAAATTTGGCACAATGATAGAGGACAGTCCAAAAAGTCACCATACCAAATTTGGTGTCCTAAAACCAATCCCTCTAGCGCCACCAACTGTCCAAAATTTCACTTTTATTTTGCTAATAACTTTTGAACCGCAAGGCCAATCAACAAAATTCTTTTTTCCTCTGATTCCTGAGCTCATGACGATTCGATTGCACCCTATGACGTCATTTTCCGTCATAAAAATATGGTCGCCATTTTGAATTTTTCGATAAACCTACTTTTTCGAACTCGTCCTAGACGGTTTGTCCGATTTGCACGAAAATTGAACCAGATCATCTTCAGGCAGTGCTGACCAAAAGTTATGGAATTCAAATTGATTCGTCAAACTGTTTTCGATAAACGCATGAATACATTTTACGTAGCGCTAGCAAAAACAGTCGTAAGGCTGTATCTCCGCAACGGTTTATCTTATTCAGACCAAACTTGGTACATGTACTCACAAGCATGACCTGAGGCTACATGCTGCGTTTCGGCGCAGCGCCACCAACTGGTCCGGAGATATGAAAAATGGCTGTTTTTGCTTATAACTTCTGAACAGTTTGTCCAAAAATCATAAAATTGGTCTTGTTAGATTCAGGGCAACATGCCGAGTCGACTGATATCCAATTTTGCCATATCGGCTATTTTGACTGTCGGCCATTTTGAATTATTCGCTAAAATGCTGTATTTTATGAACGCATTAACGGATTGTTACGAAACTTGGTGTGGGTCATCAGCACGATGCCCTGAAGGAGCCTGAGAAGTTTCGAAACAGCGCCACCTAGTGGTGAATTTTTTTTTTCAAATGCTTATAACTTTGGGTGTGGTTGACTTATTTTCAGGAGACTCATCTCTTTAGACTCCTGAATCCTTGCCGAGTCCAACAATACCAAACATGCTAGGTTTCGCCTTACGGTTTGTGTAGCGTTGTGATTTAGCACTTAAAAAACATTAGGCGATATCTTCGAAACCGTTTGTCCGATCGAGACGAAACCACCGTCAGAAGTTTGGAATCATAGCTTGTTAACTAAACGCTAATACCCAAATGCGAAAATATTGATGTCTAGAGGTAGTAAATTACAATTAAAGTCATGTGTCAGTCATTTTTTACGTGTTTTTTCATATAAATGTCTATAACTCCGAAGATAATTGAGATATTTTCACCAAAATCGACACACATATGTATGGGCTCACTCTGAGGACACGTAAAAAAAATGGTTGGACTGAGCCTCTTGGTGGCGCTATAATAGAACAAAACATGAAATTCCCATTGACTTCAATACAGTTTTGTGAAATAAAATGCTATACTAAACAAATGCATTGGTGTAATATTACAAAACTCAGAATGTGCCATCTGCACCATCCCCTGAAGGTACCCAACATATTTAGAAACAGCGCCACCTAGTGGTCAAAAGTTATAACAAAATTTCCAAAATTGCTAATAACTTTTGAATAAATTGGCCTATTGTAATGCAACTCATCTTAGTAGATTCCTTGGGTCAAGCTGAGAACATAGATACCAAGTTTACCTTATTTGGCCTAACTTCCTGTCCGCCATCTTGATTTTCATTCAAAACCTACTTTTTCGAACTCCTCCTAGACCGTTTGTCCGATTTTCACCAAAATCGAATCGTATCATCTCCAGACCGTGCCGACTAAAAGTTATGGATTTCGTGTCGATTGACAAAACCGTTTTCGTATAGCGCAGCAGCAAAGTTGAGGCATGATGCTAATAGCACTATTCAGGCTTTATCTCTGCAATTCCTTGACATATTGACACCAAACTTTGTGTGTCATTGTCACTTCACTCTGACCACATCACATCAGTTTTGTAACTGCGCCACCTATTGGTCAAAAGTGATAATCCATTAAATCATATTTTTATTTACTGTTTCTCTGATTTTTAAGGCATTTTGCCTATAATCCTTTTTAAATGTCTTTAATTGCTCATTGTCGAAGTTGGTCTGACACTTTCAGCAATGTTGGCATGTCTTGTCATCTGATTGTGCTTGGCCCCGGTAATGGCTGCTTGCAGCTATATTTAGGGGCCAAGCACCGAAGGTGCGGAGGCACCTATTGTGTTTGTTCCGGTTCTTATTATTAGGGGCCAAGCACCGAAGGTGCGGAGGCACCTATTGTATCTGTTCCCGTTCTTATTATTATTATTCTTCCTTCTTCCAACTGGGAGTCTATGGCAGCCCATAGAACCGAATGCGGGAAAGTTGTTTTGGTTTGACATTCTGATAGAGGACAGTCCCAACATTAAATACACCAATTTTGGTGTGTCTAAGTCATTCCCTCTAGCGCCACCACCTGTCCAAAGTTTCACTTTTATTTTGCTAATAACTTTTGAACCGTAAGGCCAATCAACAAAATTCTTTTCTCTCTGATTCCTGAGCTCATGCCAATTCGATTGCACCCTATGACGTCATTTCCGTCATAACAATATGGCCGCCATTTTGAATTTATCTAAAAAGCTACTTTTTCGAATTCGTCCTAGACGGTTTGTCCGATTTGCACGAAAATTAAACCAGATCATCTACAGACCATGCTGACAAAAAGTTATGGAATTCAAGTTGATTCGCTTAACAGTTTTCGATAAACCCACGAATAAATTTTACGTAGCGCTTGCGAAAACAGATGTAAAGCCGTATCTCCGCAACGCTTTATCAGATTAAGACCAAAGTTGGTACATGTCATCACAAGCATGACCTGAGGCTACATGCTGTGTTTCGGCGCAGCGCCACCTACTGGTCCGGAGATATGAAAAATGGCTATTTTTGCTTATAACTTCTGAACAGTTTGTCCAAAAATCATAAAATTGGTCTCGTTAGATTCAGGGTAACATGCCGAGTCCACTGATATCCAATATTACCATATCGGCCATTTTGGCTGTCGGCCATTTTGAATTTTGTGCTAAAATGCTGTATTTTAAGAACACATGAACGGATTGTTTTCGGAACTTGGTATGGGTCATCAGCCCGATGTCCTGAAGGAGCGTGAGAAGTTTCGAAACAGCGCCACCTAGTGGTGAATTTTTTTTTTCAAATGCTTATAACTTTGGGTGTGGTCAACTTATTTTCACGAAACTCATCTTTTTAGACTCCTGAATCATTGCCGAGTCCTATGATACCAAACATGCTAGGTTTCGCCTTACGGTTTGTGTAGCGTTGTGATTTAGCGCTTAAAAAACATTTGGCTATATCTTGGAAACCGCTAGTCCGATCGAGACGAAACCACCGTCAGAAGTTTGGAAACATAGGTCGATAGCTATACGCCAATGCCCAAATGCGAAAATATTGATGTTTAGGGGTAGTAATATTCAATCAAAGTCATGTGTCAGTCATTTTTTACGTGTTTTTTCATATAAATGTCTATAACTCCGAAGCAAATTGAGATTTTTGCACCAAAATTGACACATATATGTATGGGCTCACTCTGAGGACACATAAAAAAAATTGTGGGACTGAGCCTCTTGGTGGCGCTATAATTGAACAAAATATGAAATTCCCATTGACTTCAATACAGTTTTGTGAAATAAAATGCTATACTAAACAAATGCATTGGTGTAATATTACGAAACTCAGATTGTGTCATCAGCACCATCCCCTGAAGGCAACCAAAATATTTCAAGACAGCGCCACCTAGTGGTCAAAAGTTATAACAAAATTTCCAAAAAGGCTAAAAACTTTTGAATAAATCTGGCTATTGAAATGCCACGGGTCTTAATAGATTCCTTGGGTCAAGCCGAGAACATAGATACCAAGTTTTCCTTATTTGGCCAAACTTCCTGTCCGCCATCTTGATTTTCATTCAAAACCTACTTTTTCGAACTCCTCCTAGACCGTTTGTCCGATTTTCACCAAAATCGAATCGTATCATCTCCAGACTGTGCCGACAAAAAGTTATGGATTTCGTGTCGATTGATGAAACTGTTTTCGTATAGCACAGCAGCAAAGTTGAGGCATGATGCCAAAATGACTATTCAGGCTTTATATCTGCAATGCCTCGACATATTGACACAAAACTTTGTATGTGTCACTGTCTCCTTACTCTGACCACACCACATCAATTTCGTAACAGCGCCACCTTTTGGTCAAAAGTGACAATCCATTAAATCATATTTTGAATCACTTTTTACATGATTTTTCAGCCATTTCGCCTGAAATCCTCTTTAAATGTCTTTAATTGCTCATTGTTGCAGTTGGTCTGACACTTTCAGACATGTTGGCATGTCTTGTCGTCTTATTCTGCTTGGCCCCGGTAATTGCTGCTTGCAGCTATATTTATTAGGGGCCAAGCACCGAAGGTGCGGAGGCACCTATTGTTTCTGTTCGCGTTCTTATTATTAGGGGCCAAGCACCGAAGGTGCGGAGGCACCTATTGTTTTCGTTCCCGTTCTTATTATTATTATTATTATTAGGGGCCAAGCACCGAAGGTGCGGAGGCACCTATTGTATCTGTTCCCGTTCTTATTATTATTATTCTTCCTTCTTCCAACTGGGAGTCTATGGCAGCCCATAGAACCGAATGCGGGAAAGTTGTTTTGGTTTGACATTCTGATAGAGGACAGTCCCAACATTAAATACACCAATTTTGGTGTGTCTAAGTCATTCCCTCTAGCGCCACCACCTGTCCAAAGTTTCACTTTTATTTTGCTAATAACTTTTGAACCGTAAGGCCAATCAACAAAATTCTTTTTCTCTCTGATTCCTGAGCTCATGCCAATTCGATTGCACCCTATGACGTCATTTCCGTCATAACAATATGGCCGCCATTATGAATTTATCTAAAAAGCTACTTTTTCGAACTCGTCCTAGACGGTTTGTCCGATTTGCACGAAAATTGAACCAGATCATCTACAGACCATGCTGACAAAAAGTTATGGAATTCAAGTCGATTCGCTTAACAGTTTTCGATAAACCCACGAATAAATTTTACGTAGCGCTTGCGAAAACAGATGTAAAGCCGTATCTCCGCAACGCTTTATCAGATTCAGACCAAAGTTGGTACATGTCATCACAAGCATGACCTGAGGCTACATGCTGTGTTTCGGCGCAGCGCCACCTACTGGTCCGGAGATATGAAAAATGGCTATTTTTGCTTATAACTTCTGAACAGTTTGTCCAAAAATCATAAAATTGGTCTCGTTAGATTCAGGGTAACATGCCGAGTCCACTGATATCCAATATTACCATATCGGCCATTTTGGCTGTCGGCCATTTTGAATTTTGTGCTAAAATGCTGTATTTTAAGAACGCATGAACGGATTGTTACGGAACTTGGTATGGGTCATCAGCCCGATGTCCTGAAGGAGCGTGAGAAGTTTCGAAACAGCGCCACCTAGTGGTGAATTTTTTTTTTCAAATGCTTATAACTTTGGGTGTGGTCAACTTATTTTCACGAAACTCATCTTTTTAGACTCCTGAATCATTGCCGAGTCCTATGATACCAAACATGCTAGGTTTTGCCTTACGGTTTGTGTAGCGTTGTGATTTAGCGCTTAAAAAATATTTGGCTATATCTTCGAAACCGCTAGTCCGATCGAGACGAAACCACCGTCAGAAGTTTGGAAACATAGGTCGATAGCTATACGCCAATGCCCAAATGCGAAAATATTGATGTTTAGGGGTAGTAAATTCCAAACAAAGTCATGTGTCAGTCATTTTTTACGTGTTTTTTCATATAAATGCCTATAACTCCGAAGCGAATTGAGATATTTTCACCAAAACTGACACACATATGTATGGGCTCACTCTGAGGACACGTAAAAAAAATTGTGGGACTGAGCCTCTTGGTGGCGCTATAATTGAACAAAACATGAAATTCCCATTGACTTCAATAGAGTTTTGTGAAATAAAATGCTATTTTCATTCAAAACCTACTTTTTCGAACTCCTCCTAGAGTGTTTGTCCGATTTTCACCAAAATCGAATCGTATCATCTCCAGAGTGTGCTGACTAAAAGTTATGGATTTCGTGTCAATAGACGAAACCGTTTTCGTATAGCGTAGCAGCAAAGTTGAGGCATGATGCTAAAAGCACTATTCAGGCTTTATCTCTGCAACGCCTTGACATATTGACACCAAACTTTGTATGTGTCATTGTCACTTCACTCTGACCACATCACATCAGTTTTGTAACTGCGCCACCTATTGGTCGAAAGTGATAATCCATTAAATCATATTTTAAATGATTTTTTTATATGATTTTTCAGCCATTTCATCTAAAATCCTCTTTAAATGTATTTAATTGCTCATTGTTCCAGTTGGTCTGACACCTTCAGCCATGTTGGCATATCCTGTCATCTGCTTGCGCTTGGCCCCGATAATTGCTGCTTGCAGCTATATTTATTATTATTATTCTTCCTTCTTCCGACTGGGAGTCTATGGCAGCCCATAGAACCGATTGCGGGAAAGTTGTTTTGGTTTGACATTCTGATAGAGGACCGTCTCAACATTAAATACACCAATTTTGGTGTTTCTAAGTCATTCCCTCTAGCGCCACCACCTGTCCAAAATTTCACTTTTATTTTGCTAATAACTTTTGAACCGTAAGGCCAATCAGCGAAATTCTTTTTTCCACTGATTCCTGAGCTCATGGCGATTCGATTGCACCCTATGACGTCATTTGCCGTCATAAAAATATGGCCGCCATCTTGAATTTTCAAAAAAAGCTACTTTTTCGAACTCGTCCTAGACGGTTTGTCCGATTTGCACGAAAATTGAACCAGATCATCTTCAGGTAGTGCTGACAAAAAGTTATGGAATTCAAATGGATTCGTCAAACCGTTTTCGATAAACGCACGAATACATTTTACGTAGCGCTAGCAAAAACAGTCGTAAGGCCGTATCTCCGCAACGGTTTATCGTATTCAGACCAAACTTGGTACTTGTACTCACAAGCATGACCTGAGGCTACATGCTGTGTTTCGGCGCAGCGCCACCTACTGGTCCGGAGATATGAAAAATGGCTATTTTTGCTTATAACTTCTGAACAGTTTGTCCAAAAATCATACAATTGGTCTCGTTAGATTCAGGGCAACATGCCGAGTCGACTGATATCCAATTTGACCATATCGGTCATTTTGGCTGTCGGCCATTTTGAATTTTGTGCTAAAATTCTGTATTTTATGAACGCATGAACGGATTGTTACGAAACGTGGTATGGGTCATCAGCACAATGCCCTGAATGAGCCTGAGAAGTTTCGAAACCGCGCCACCTAGTGGTGAATTTTTTTTTTCAAATGCTTATAACTTTGGGTGTGGTCGACTTATTTTCACGAAACTCATCTTTTTAGACTCCTGAATCATTGCCGAGTCCTACGATACCAAACATGCTAGGTTTTGCCTTACGGTTTGTGTAGCGTTGTGATTTAGCGCTTAAAAAACATTTGGCTATATCTTTGAAACCGCTAGTCCGATCGAGACGAAACCACCGTCAGAAGTTTGGAAACATAGGTCGATAGCTATACGCCAATGCCCAAATGCGAAAATATTGATGTTTAGGGGTACTAATTTCCAATCAAAGTCATGTGTCAGTCATTTTTTTCGTGTTTTTTCATATAAATGTCTATAACTCCGAAGCAAATTGAGATTTTTGCACCAAAATCGACACATATATGTATGGGCTCACTCTGAGGACACATAAAAAAAATGGTGGGACTGAGCCTCTTGGTGGCGCTATAATAGAACAAAACATGAAATTCCCATTGACTTCAATGCAGTTTTGTGAAATAAAATGCTATACTAAACAAATGCATTGGTGTAATATTACGAAACTCAGAATGTGCCATCAGCACCATCCCCTGAAGGTACCCAAAATATTTAGAGACAGCGCCACCTAGTGGTCAAAAGTTATAACAACATTTCCAAAACTGCTAATAACTTTTGAATACATCGGCCTATGTAAATGCCACTGGTCTTAATAGATTCCTTGGGTCAAGCCGAGAACATAGATACCAAATTTTCCTTATTTGGTCAAACTTCTTGTCCGCCATCTTGATTTTCATTCAAAACCTACTTTTTCGAACTCCTCCTAGACCGTTTGTCCGATTTTCACCAAAATCGAATCGTATCATCTCCAGACCGTGCCGACTAAAAGTTATGGATTTCGTGTCGATAGACGAAACCGTTTTCGTATAGCGCAGCAGCAAAGTTGAGGCATGATGCTAATAGCATTAATTAAGGCTTTATCTCTGCAATGCCTTGACATATTGACACCAAACTTTGTATGTGTCATTGTAACTTCACTCTGACCACATCACATCAGTTTTGTAACTGCGCCACCTATTGGTCGAAAGTGATAATCCATCAAATCATATTTTTATTTATTGTTTCTATGATTTTTCAGGCATTTTGCCTAAAATCCTCTTTAAATGTCTTTAATTGCTCATTGTTGCAGTTGGTCTGACACTTTCAGACATGTCGGCATGTCTTGTCGTCTTATTCAGCTTGGCCCCGGTAATGGCTGCTTGCAGCTATATTTATTATTATTATTCTTCTTCTTCCGCCATGGGAGTCTATGGCAGCCCATAGAACCGATTGCGGGAAAGTTGTTTTGGTTTGACATTCTGATAGAGGACAGTCCCAACATTAAATACACCAATTTTTGTGTTTCTAAGTCATTCCCTCTAGCGCCACCACCTGTCCAAAGTTTCACTTTTATTTTGCTAATAACTTTTGAACCGTAAGGCCAATCAACAAAATTCTTTTTTCATCTGATTCCTGAGCTCATGCCGATTCGATTGCATCCTATTACTTCATTTTCCGTAATAAAAATATGGCCGCCATTTTGAATCATTCGAAAAACCTACTTTTTCGAACTCGTCCTAGACGGTTTGTCCGATTTGCACGAAAATTGAACCAGATCATCTTCAGGGAGTGCTGACAAAAAGTTATGGAATTCAAATTGATTCGTCAAACCGTTTTCGATAAACGCTCGAACAAATTTTACGTAGCGCCTGCAAAAACAGTCGTAAGGCTGTATCTCCGCAACGGTTTATCGTATTCAGACCAAACTTGGTACATGTCATCACAAGCATGACCTGAGGCTACATGCTGCGTTTCGGCGCAGCGCCACCTACTGGTCCGGAGATATGAAAAATGGCTATTTTTGCTTATAACTTCTGAACTGTTTGTCCAAAAATCATAAAATTGGTCTCGTTAGATTCAGGGCGACATGCCGAGTCGACTGATATCCAATTTTACCATATCGGCCATTTTGACTGTCGGCCATTTTGAATTATGTGCTAAAATGCTGTATTTTAGGAACGCATTAACGGATTGTTACAAAACTTGGCATGGGTCATCAGCACGATGTCCTGAAGGAGCGTGAGAAGTTTCGAAACAGCGCCACCTAGTGGTGAATTTTTTTTTTCAAACGCTTATAACTTTGGGTTTGGTCGACTTATTTTCACGAGACTCATCTAATTAGACTCCTGAAACCTTGCCGAGTCCTACGATACCAAACATGCTAGGTTTCGCCTTACGGTTTGTGTAGCGTTGTGATTTAGCGCTTAAAAAACATTAGGCTATATCTTCAAAACCGTTTGTCCGATCGAGACGAAACCACCGTCAGAAGTTTGGAAACATAGGTCGATAGCTATACGCCAATGCCCAAATGCGAAAATATTGATGTTTAGGGGTACTAATTTCCAATCAAAGTCATGTGTCAGTCATTTTTTTCGTGTTTTTTCATATAAATGTCTATAACTCCGAAGCAAATTCAGATTTTTGCACCAAAATCGACACATATATGTATGGGCTCACTCTGAGGACACATAAAAAAAATGGTGTGACTGAGCCTCTTGGTGGCGCTATAATAGAACAAAACATGAAATTCCCATTGACTTCAATACAGTTTTGTGAAATAAAATGCTATTTTCATTCAAAACCTACTTTTTCGAACTCCTCCCACACCGTTTGTCCGATTTTCACCAAAATCGAATCATATCATCTCCAGACTGTGCCGACTAAAAGTTATGGATTTCGTGTCGATTGACGAAACCGTTTTCGTATAGCGCAGCAGCAAATTTGAGGCATGATGATAAAAGCACTATTCAGGCTTTATCTCTGCAATGCCTTGACATATTGACACCAAACTTTGTATGTGTCATTGTCTCCTCACTCTGACCACATCACATCAGTTTTGTAACTGCGCCACCTATTTGTCAAAAGTGATAATCAATTAAATCATATTTTTAATTGCTGTTTCTATGATTTTTCAGCCATTTCGTCTAAAATCCTCTTTAAATGTCTTTAATTGCTCATTGTTGCAGTTGGTCTGACACTTTCAGACATGTTGGCATGTCTTGTCGTCTTATTCTGCTTGGCCCCGGTAATTGCTGCTTGCAGCTATATTTAGGGGCCAAGCACCGAAGGTGCGGAGGCACCTATTGTATCCGTTCGCGTTCTTATTATTAGGGGCCAAGCACCGAAGGTGCGTAGGCACCTATTGTATCTGTTCCCGTTCTTATTATTATTATTCTTCCGTTTCTTCCGACTGGGTGTCTATGGCAGCCCATAGAACCGATTGCGGGAAAGTTGTTTTGGATTGACATTCTGATAGAGGACTCTCCCAACATTAAATACACCAATTTTGTTGTTTCTAAGTCATTCCCTCTAGCGCCACCACCTGTCCAAAGTTTCACTTTTATTTTGCTAATAACTTTTGAACCGTGAGGTCAATCAACAAAATTCTTTTTTCCTCTGATTCCTGAGCTCATGCCGATTCGATTGCACCCTATGACTTCATTTTCCGTCATAACAATATGGCCGCCATTTTTAATTTTTCGTAAAACCTACTTTTTCGAACTCGTCCTAGACGGTTTGTCCGATTCGCACGAAAATTGAACCAGCTCATCTTCAGGCAGTGCTGACAAAGTTATGGAATTCAAATTGATTCGTTAAACCGTTTTCGAAAAACGCTCGAACTAATTTTACGTAGCGCCTGCAAAAACAGTCGTAGGGCTCTATCTCCGCAACGGTTTATCGTATTCAGACCAAACTTGGTACATGTCATCACAGGTATGACCTGAGGCTACATATTGTGTTTCGGCGCAGCGCCACCTACTGGTCCGGAGATATGGAAAATGGCTATTTTTGCTTATAGGTTTTGAACAGTTTGTCCAAAAATCATAAAATTGGTCTCGTTAGATTCAGGGCAACATGCCGATTCGACTGATATCCAATTTGACCATATCGGCCATTTTGACTGTCAGCCATTTTGAATTTTGTGCTAAAATGCTGTATTTTATGAACGCATGAACGAATTGTTACGAAACTTGGTATTGGTCATCATCACGATGTCCTGAAGGAACCTGAGAACTTTCGAAACAGCGCCACCTAGTGGTGAATTTTTTTTCCCAAATGCTTATAACTTTGGGTGTGGTCGACTTATTTTCACGAGACTCATCTCATTACAGTCCTGAATCGTTGCCGAGTCCCACGATACCAAACATGCTAGGTTTCGCCTTACGGTTTGTGTAGCGTTGTGATTTAGCGCTTAAAAAACATTTGGCTATATCTTCGAAACCGATAGTCCGATCAAGACGAAACCACCGTCAGAAGTTTGGAAACATAGGTCGATAGCTATACGCCAATGCCCAAATGCAAAAATATTGATGTTTAGGGGTAGTAAATTCCAATCAAAGTCATGTGTCAGTCATTTTTTACGTGTTTTTTCATATAAATGTCTATAACTCCGAAGCGAATTGAGATATCTTCACCAAAATTGACACACATATGTATGGGCTCACTCTGAGGACACATAAAAAAAAATGGTGTGACTGAGCCTCTTGGTGGCGCTATAACAGAACAAAACATGAAATTCCCATTGACTTCAATACAGTTTTGTGAAATAAAATGCTATACTAAACAAATGCATTGGTGTTATATTACGAAACTCAGAATGTGCCATCAGCTCCATCCCTTGAAGGTACCCAAAAGATTTCGAGACAGCGCCACCTAGTGGTCAAAAGTTATAACAAAATTTCCAAAAAGGCTAATAACTTTTGAATAAATCTGGCTATTGAAATGCCACTGGTCTTAATAGATTCCCTGGGTCAAGCCGAGAACATAGATACCAAGTTTTCCTTATTTGGCCAAACTTCCTGTCCGCCATCTTGATTTTCATTCAAAACCTACTTTTTCGAACTCCTCCTAGACCGTTTGTCCGATTTTCACCAAAATCGAATCGTATCATCTCCAGACTGTGCCGACTAAACGTTATGGATTTCGTGTCGATAGACGAAACTGTTTTCGTATAGCGCAGCAGCAAAGTTGAGGCATGATGCCAAAAGCACTATTCAGGCTTTATCTCTGAAATCCCTTGAAATATTGACACCAAACTTTGTATATGTCATTGTCACTTCACTCTGACCACATCACATCAGTTTTGTAACTGCTCCACCTATTGGTCGAAAGTGATAATCCATTAAATCATATTTTAAATGACTTTTTATATGATTTTTCAGCCATTTCGCCTAAAATCCTCTTTAAATGTATTTAATTGCTCATTGTTCCAGTTGGTCTGACACCTTCAGCCATGTTGGCATATCCTGTCATCTGCTTGCGCTTGGCCCCGATAATTGCTGCTTGCAGCTATATTTAGGGGCCAAGCACCGAAGGTGCGGAGGCACCTATTGTTTTCGTTCCCGTTCTTATTAGGGGTTCAAGCACGAAGTGCTGAAACCCTATTGTAATTGTGCTGATTTTTATTATTATTATTATTATTATTATTCTGCCGTAAAACGCATCGTGCAGCCCAAACCGTAAGAGCTGGAACTTTGAAACTTTGACAGATGGTAGTACAAAAATCGAGGAAAGGTTCAGAGATTATGACCCCGATTGGCCCATAGGTGGCGCTATAACAACCAAAAGCGCGAAACTGCTCATAACTCCTAGACCGTATGGCGTAGACTCAAGTGTCTTATATCATTGGAAAGCTGGATGCCTGACGAACAAAACGTATATCTCCGATTTTATTTCCGCCATGATAGATTTTCCGCCATTTTGAATTTTGTCAAAAATCTACTTTTGCGAACTAGTCCCTGGTTTTTTGCCCGATTGGAACCAAACTAGTGCAGAAATGTTCTCTGGAGACTGAATATCAATAATTATCGAAAAAAAGTGGAAATTTCGATTCACGGTCGCTAAGGGGCGCCAAAACGTACGTTGTGGGAGGGGCCTATTTTACTAAAATGGCTATAACTCCCGATGTAAATGAGGTATCTTCACCAAACTTGGTACACATGTGTATGAGCTTACTCTGGGGTCACAGTAAAAAAATCGCGACGATTGGCCTCATGGTGGCGCTATAAAATGAAAAAAACATAAAACAGGCTATAACCACCTGACCGTTAGTCCGATTGACTTGAAAATTGGTATGCAGTGTCTTGGTCCAAGGTGCCATGTATGTGTATGAGGACATTGGCGTATCTCAAAAAACATGGCCGCCATCGGCCAACGAAGTTTGAGCACCTATTAGACAAGGTTAACGGAGGCCGATCGGAACGAAACTCAATGGGCATGTTCGGCTCATGGCCCTAAAGGTCTGTAAGAATTTTGAAAGAAATCGGCCACTAGTTGGCGCTAACGAGTTTTACGGCTCTGTAATCACGTGGTGTTACAAATATCCACACAATATGCATATCATTTGATAGATCTCCTCATCCTGAACAACTTTGCCTCAAGAACCATTGCTGTCAATCAAACTGTTCATTAATTATTCATTAATATGTTAAAAACCTACTTTTGCGAACTAGTCCTAGGTTTTTTGCCCGATCGGAACCAGACCAGTGTAGGACAATTCTCTGGACTCTCTAGATCAATAATTATCAAAAAAAAGTTGAACTTTTGCATTTGGATGGCTGTAATAGGGTCATTTATAAAACGGGCGTGTCAAAATACATTAAAAAGCCTATAAATCCTAAATAAAAACTCAGAACTTCACAAAAATTGGTCAGCATATGTGACATAACATCATTAACAAGCATGAAAAATTCTATGGAGATCGGACGATAGTTGGCGCTATAACTGTTAAAACGCTTTAAAACCATATATTTCCTATGGTAAATTGCCTGTATTTGCTGTAAATGATGTCTTCTATCTTTTATCATATAATGTTCATATCATAATGTTCAAAACCAGTGCAGCACAATTCTCTGAACTCTCTAGATCAATAATTATCAGAAAAAAAGTTTAACTTCTTCAAAAGGTGATTTTATATGAATATAATGACATATTAAGCCAATAAGTGGTATTTTACTGCCCCCTGCTGTCATTTCATCATACTACTCCCTAATATTGTTATAAAATTCATATTTAGACTTTTTAAAATCATTATTTTAACATTTACAATCACATTTTGTCAAAACTCATCTATTGAGTATTACTATTGACAATTGTGTTACACTGAGATATGGAAATGGACGAAAGTAAATGAATGAAATGAAACGAAAGTATAACGGCATTTAAGCCACGCCCCCGAATACAAATCCATTCATAACTCGAAAACGGAAAGTCGTTGCGCGCTCAAATTTTGATGGTGAGGACCTCTCCGGGCTCTTGATCGAAACGTGTCGTCGCGGGCCTCGGGAGCGCGCCCCCCGCGCATCGCGAATCCGCGGGACCCCCGATTTTGAACGGCCATTACTCCCGACCCAGACCACCCCGAACATTGTGTGAGAGCTCGTTGGAAAGGGCGCGTCCTTGGCTAGCTTCGATTCAAATGTGGTGTTATTTGCCCTGGGCATTCCAGAGATAATAGCCCGAACAGATATGCCTTATAACAGTCATAACTCCCAGCCCCAATCGCCCAAAAACACATTGATGGTCTCATTCAACAGGGCTCCTCAAGCACTATCTATGCTCTGAGTTTCAGAATTTTTCGCCTTTTGGTTCCTGAGATATAAGTAAAAAAACAAATTCCCATTCATTCAAACACTTCAACTGTAAAATGTAAGCTATAATACCACTGTTGTCCACTAGAGGGAGCAGCAGGATTACGCATGATCTTTTAATTCGCTTCAGTATTGGAAATAAACAAATGCTTTAAGAAGCAATCTTTTTTATTATGATGTTTTTTTTATTATTATGATATTTGTATATATTTTATTTTTTTTTATTATGATTATGAACGGTTTGATTGACATTAGTGATTCTTGAGGCAAAGTTGTTCAAGATGAGGAGATGAAGATATTTTCACAATATCACATCCTAAAAACATTGAAAACATATTTGTCTTTGTGTGTGTGTGTGTGTGTGTGTGTGTGTGTGTGTGTGTGTGTGTGTGTGTGTAAGCATGCTTAATGGAAAGAACATGAAGAAACTGCTTTGTTTTACTGGTGGATAAAAAAGTATTTCAAATGAAAGTGAGTCAATTAGTGGTCTTCTACTGCCCTCTGCAGGACATTCTACTTAATAAAATATTTTCATCTGTGCTTTTGCATTAGTTTTTGGACTATATCAAATTACTTGCATGAAAATCACCTATTATAACACAGTCATGTTTTGTCAAAGTTTATCACTTCATTTTTACTGAGCTCTCAGTTTGAACAATTCTGCCTCTCAGTGATTAATTTGAAATCTGAAAATGGTGTTATACAGAGGAGATTTGCAATTATCATTTTGTTACCTATCTTTTATTTTAAATATCTCCATCTACAACAAAATGTGTGTGCATGTGTGTGTTCAAGCATGGTTAGTGTATTAAGTATTATTGTTTAAGTATTATTGTTTTCATTTACATTTTAACCACCAGAAGAAGAACACTCATTGGTTCATTCTGCTCACTAAAATATTATTTTTAATTTTTTTTTCCATTTGAAATATTGTTTAAACTTAATAAAATCATTAAAATAACATTTCAAATCATATTTTGTCTGTTTATAAATCCCACAGACTCACATTGGCTGCAATACTAATGTTTTTGTAAAACACAGACCTGATAGTCTAATCTGTGTGTATTGTGCATATATTATTGATATTATTACTATTGCAAATCATGTTATTGTAACTCATATCTTAATAGAATATTATTTGTAATTTTAATTCTTTATTTCTTAAGTGTTTTTTTTTATGATTACTACAGATATTATCACCAAAGATATCAACTACACCTTCACTTTTAGTATTGACACGCTGCACACACAGCACAATCACACACTCACTAATGCATTCAAATAAATGTAATCTTACTGTGCTACTTTATTTGTACATGATTAGAATGAACAGAAATCTAAGACTATTTTTCTTCTTTTGTTAAAGCCATTTCAGACTCCAAGTAAGCATTATATTACTAATCATCTATTTTACAGGTGCCATACAATTGAAAACTGTATTTATCTTGGCATAGTTGAATGATAAGAGTTCTGGACATGGAACTGACATACCGTGAGCCTCAAACACCATTGTTTCCTCCTTCTTGTGTAAATCTCCTGTTTGCAAAAGACCGCTGAAAAATGAGTGAATCCCACCATAACACCGACTGTGACGTTGGAGTCAGGATCATTAATATTTATACCCCCCAAATTTGCATTTTCCAGTCCATGTTCTAGGCCAGGCAGTGTTAATGTGGACCTGCACAGCCGAATCATCAGAAGATCTGCAGGTATTGTGAAGAAGCAAGCAAGGACAATAGTGAAAATGGCAGATCATGGATATAAATGTTATGTCTGAGGCTGTGCTGTGGATTTGAGAACTTTTCATTCCCTTCCCACAAAACTGTCAACAGGCATGGTTGATGTTTACAACAGGATACCTCACCATTTTAATTCAAAGCTGTTAGTTTGCTCTTAACGGAGGCCGATCAGAACGAAACTCGATGGGCATGTTCGACTCGTGGCCCTAGAGGTCTGTAAGAATTTTGAAAAATCAGCCACTAGTTGACGCTAACAGGTTTTACGGCTATGTAATCACGTGATGCATATCATTTGATAGATCTCCTCATACTGAACAACTTTGCCTCAAGAACTACTGCTGTCAATCAATTTGTTCATTAAATACTTGCTATTATGTTAAAAACCTACTTTTGCGAACTAGTCCTAGGTTTTTCGCCCGATCGGAAATATACCAGTGCAGTACAATTCTCTGGAAGCTCTAGATTATTAATTATATAAAAAACTTTAACTTTACCCATTGGGTAGCCATAACAGGATCATTTAGAAAATGGGTATGGCAAAAAACACTCAAAAGCCTGTAAATCCTAAACAAAAACTCAGACAACTCACTAGACTGCCTTATGTGCTTAAAGACCCTAAATGCTTGAACCCCGCTAAATGCTGCTTGCAGCTTTAATTATTATTATTATTATTAGGGGCCAAGCACCGAAGGTGCGGAGGCACCTATTGTATCTGTTCCGTTTCTTATTATTATTATTATTATTATTAGGGGCCAAGCACCGAAGGTGCGGAGGCACCTATTGTATCTGTTCCGTTTCTTATTATTATTATTATTATTATTATTATTATTATTCTTCCGCCATGGGAGTCTATGGCAGCCCATAGAACCGATTGCGGGAAAGTTGTTTTGGTTTGACATTCTGATAGAGGACCGTCTCAACATTAAATACACCAATTTTGGTGTTTCTAAGTCATTCCCTCTAGCGCCACCACCTGTCCAAAGTTTCACTTTTACTTTGCTAATAACTTTTGAACCGTAAGGCCAATCAGCGAAATTCTTTTTTTCTCTGATTCCTGAGCTCATGGCGATTCGATTGCACCCTATGACGTCATTTTCCGTCATAAAAATATGGCCGCCATCTTGAATTTTCAAAAAAAGCTACTTTTTCGAACTCGTCCTAGACGGTTTGTCCGATTTGCACGAAAATTGAACCAGATCATCTTCAGGTAGTGCTGACAAAAAGTTATGGAATTCAAATGGATTCGTCAAACCGTTTTCAATAAACGCACAAATACATTTTACGTAGCGCTAGCAAAAACAGTCGTAAGGCCGTATCTCCGCAACGGTTTATCGTATTCAGACCAAACTTGGTACTTGTACTCACAAGCATGACCTGAGGCTACATGCTGTGTTTCGGCGCAGCGCCACCTACTGGTCCGGAGATATGAAAAATGGCTATTTTTTCTTATAACTTCTGAACAGTTTGTCCAAAAATCATACAATTGGTCTCGTTAGATTCAGGGCAACATGCCGAGTCGACTGATATCCAATTTGACCATATCGGTCATTTTGGCTGTCGGCCATTTTGAATTTTGTGCTAAAATTCTGTATTTTATGAACGCATGAACGGATTGTTACGAAATGTGGTATGGGTCATCAGCACAATGCCCTGAATGAGCCTGAGAAGTTTCGAAACAGCGCCACCTAGTGGTGAATTTTTTTTTTCAAATGCTTATAACTTTGGGTGTGGTCGACTTATTTTCACGAAACTCATCTTTTTAGACTCCTGAATCGTTGCCGAGTCCTACGATACCAAACATGCTAGGTTTCGCCTTACGGTTTGTGTAGCGTTGTGATTTAGCGCTTAAAAAACATTTGGCTATATCTTTGAAACCGCTAGTCCGATCGAGACGAAACCACCGTCAGAAGTTTGGAAACATAGGTCGATAGCTATACGCCAATGCCCAAATGCGAAAATATTGATGTTTAGGGGTACTAATTTCCAATCAAAGTCATGTGTCAGTCATTTTTTTCGTGTTTTTTCATATAAATGTCTATAACTCCGAAGCGAATTGAGATATTTTCACCAAAATTGACACACATATGTATGGGCTCACTCTGAGGACACGTAAAAAAAATTGTGGGACTGAGCCTCTTGGTGGCGCTATAATTGAACAAAATATGAAATTCCCATTGACTTCAATACAGTTTTGTGAAATAAAATGCTATACTAAACAAATGCATTGGTGTAATATTACGAAACTCAGATTGTGTCATCAGCACCATCCCCTGAAGGCAACCAAAATATTTCAAGACAGCGCCACCTAGTGGTCAAAAGTTATAACAAAATTTCCAAAAAGGCTAATAACTTTTGAATAAATCTGGCTATTGAAATGCCACGGATCTTAATAGATTCCTTGGGTCAAGCCGAGAACATAGATACCAAGTTTTCCTTATTTGGCCAAACTTCCTGTCCGCCATCTTGATTTTCATTCAAAACCTACTTTTTCTAACTCCTCCTAGACCGTTTGTCCGATTTTCACCAAAATCGAATCGTATCATCTCCAGACTGTGCCGACAAAAAGTTATGGATTTCGTGTCGATTGATGAAACCGTTTTTGTATAGCACAGCAGCAAAGTTGAGGCATGATGCCAAAATGACTATTCAGGCTTTATATCTGCAATGCCTCGACATATTGACACAAAACTTTGTATGTGTCACTGTCTCCTTACTCTGACCACACCACATCAATTTCGTAACAGCGCCACCTTTTGGTCAAAAGTGACAATCCATTAAATCATATTTTGAATCACTTTTTACATGATTTTTCAGCCATTTCGCCTAAAATCCTCTTTAAATGTCTTTAATTGCTCATTGTTGCAGTTGGTCTGACACTTTCAGACATGTTGGCATGTCTTGTCGTCTTATTCTGCTTGGCCCCGGTAATTGCTGCTTGCAGCTATTTTTATTATTATTATTATTATTATTATTATTCTTCCGCCATGGGAGTCTATGGCAGCCCATAGAACCGATTGCGGGAAAGTTGTTTTGGTTTGACATTCTGATAGAGGACCGTCTCAACATTAAATACACCAATTTTGGTGTTTCTAAGTCATTCCCTCTAGCGCCACCACCTGTCCAAAGTTTCACTTTTACTTTGCTAATAACTTTTGAACCGTAAGGCCAATCAGCGAAATTCTTTTTTTCTCTGATTCCTGAGCTCATGGCGATTCGATTGCACCCTATGACGTCATTTTCCGTCATAAAAATATGGCCGCCATCTTGAATTTTCAAAAAAAGCTACTTTTTCGAACTCGTCCTAGACGGTTTGTCCGATTTGCACGAAAATTGAACCAGATCATCTTCAGGTAGTGCTGACAAAAAGTTATGGAATTCAAATGGATTCGTCAAACCGTTTTCGATAAACGCACAAATACATTTTACGTAGCGCTAGCAAAAACAGTCGTAAGGCCGTATCTCCGCAACGGTTTATCGTATTCAGACCAAACTTGGTACTTGTACTCACAAGCATGACCTGAGGCTACATGCTGTGTTTCGGCGCAGCGCCACCTACTGGTCCGGAGATATGAAAAATGGCTATTTTTGCTTATAACTTCTGAACAGTTTGTCCAAAAATCATACAATTGGTCTCGTTAGATTCAGGGCAACATGCCGAGTCGACTGATATCCAATTTGACCATATCGGTCATTTTGGCTGTCGGCCATTTTGAATTTTGTGCTAAAATTCTGTATTTTATGAACGCATGAACGGATTGTTACGAAACGTGGTATGGGTCATCAGCACAATGCCCTGAATGAGCCTGAGAAGTTTCGAAACAGCGCCACCTAGTGGTGAATTTTTTTTTTCAAATGCTTATAACTTTGGGTGTGGTCGACATATTTTCACGAAACTCATCTTTTTAGACTCCTGAATCGTTGCCGAGTCCTACGATACCAAACATGCTAGGTTTTGCCTTACGGTTTGTGTAACGTTGTGATTTAGCGCTTAAAAAACATTTGGCTATATCTTTGAAACCGCTAGTCCGATCGAGACGAAACCACCGTCAGAAGTTTGGAAACATAGGTCGATAGCTATACGCCAATGCCCAAATGCGAAAATATTGATGTTTAGGGGTACTAATTTCCAATCAAAGTCATGTGTCAGTCATTTTTTTCGTGTTTTTTCATATAAATGTCTATAACTCCGAAGCGAATTGAGATATTTTCACCAAAATTGACACACATATGTATGGGCTCACTCTGAGGACACGTAAAAAAAATTGTGGGACTGAGCCTCTTGGTGGCGCTATAATTGAACAAAATATGAAATTCCCATTGACTTCAATACAGTTTTGTGAAATAAAATGCTATACTAAACAAATGCATTGGTGTAATATTACGAAACTCAGATTGTGTCATCAGCACCATCCCCTGAAGGCAACCAAAATATTTCAAGACAGCGCCACCTAGTGGTCAAAAGTTATAACAAAATTTCCAAAAAGGCTAATAACTTTTGAATAAATCTGGCTATTGAAATGCCACGGGTCTTAATAGATTCCTTGGGTCAAGCCGAGAACATAGATACCAAGTTTTCCTTATTTGGCCAAACTTCCTGTCCGTCATCTTGATTTTCATTCAAAACCTACTTTTTCGAACTCCTCCTAGACCGTTTGTCCGATTTTCACCAAAATCGAATCGTATCATCTCCAGACTGTGCCGACAAAAAGTTATGGATTTCGTGTCGATTGATGAAACCGTTTTCGTATAGCACAGCAGCAAAGTTGAGGCATGATGCCAAAATGACTATTCAGGCTTTATATCTGCAATGCCTCGACATATTGACACAAAACTTTGTATGTGTCACTGTCTCCTTACTCTGACCACACCACATCAATTTCGTAACAGCGCCACCTTTTGGTCAAAAGTGACAATCCATTAAATCATATTTTGAATCACTTTTTACATGATTTTTCAGCCATTTCGCCTAAAATCCTCTTTAAATGTCTTTAATTGCTCATTGTTGCAGTTGGTCTGACACTTTCAGACATGTTGGCATGTCTTGTCGTCTTATTCTGCTTGGCCCCGGTAATTGCTGCTTGCAGCTATATTTATTATTATTAGGGGCCAAGCACCGAAGGTGCGGAGGCACCTATTGTATCTGTTCCGTTTCTTATTATTATTATTATTATTATTATTATTATTATTCTTCCGCCATGGGAGTCTATGGCAGCCCATAGAACCGATTGCGGGAAAGTTGTTTTGGTTTGACATTCTGATAGAGGACCGTCTCAACATTAAATACACCAATTTTGGTGTTTCTAAGTCATTCCCTCTAGCGCCACCACCTGTCCAAAGTTTCACTTTTATTTTGCTAATAACTTTTGAACCGTAAGGCCAATTAGCGAAATTCTTTTTTCCTCTGATTCCTGAGCTCATGGCAATTCGATTGCACCCTATGACGTCATTTGCCGTCATAAAAATATGGCCGCCATCTTGAATTTTCAAAAAAAGCTACTTTTTCGAACTCGTCCTAGACGGTTTGTCCGATTTGCACGAAAATTGAACCAGATCATCTTCAGGTAGTGCTGACCAAAAGTTATGGAATTCAAATGGATTCGTCAAACCGTTTTCAATAAACGCACAAATACATTTTACGTAGCGCTAGCAAAAACAGTCGTAAGGCCGTATCTCCGCAACGGTTTATCGTATTCAGACCAAACTTGGTACTTGTACTCACAAGCATGACCTGAGGCTACATGCTGCGTTTCGGCGCAGCGCCACCTACTGGTCCGGAGATATGAAAAATGGCTATTTTTGCTTATAACTTCTGAACAGTTTGTCCAAAAATCATACAATTGGTCTCGTTAGATTCAGGGCAACATGCCGAGTCGACTGATATCCAATTTGACCATATCGGTCATTTTGGCTGTCGGCCATTTTGAATTTTGTGCTAAAATTCTGTATTTTATGAACGCATGAACGGATTGTTACGAAATGTGGTATGGGTCATCAGCACGATGCCCTGAATGAGCCTGAGAAGTTTCGAAACAGCGCCACCTAGTGGTGAATTTTTTTTTTCAAATGCTTATAACTTTGGGTGTGGTCGACTTATTTTCACGAAACTCATCTTTTTAGACTCCTGAATCGTTGCCGAGTCCTACGATACCAAACATGCTAGGTTTCGCCTTACGGTTTGTGTAGCGTTGTGATTTAGCGCTTAAAAAACATTTGGCTATATCTTTGAAACCGCTAGTCCGATCGAGACGAAACCACCGTCAGAAGTTTGGAAACATAGGTCGATAGCTATACGCCAATGCCCAAATGCGAAAATATTGATGTTTAGGGGTAGTAATATTCAATCAAAGTCATGTGTCAGTCATTTTTTTCGTGTTTTTTCATATAAATGTCTATAACTCCGAAGCAAATTGAGATTTTTGCACCAAAATCGACACATATATGTATGGGCTCACTCTGAGGACACATAAAAAAAATGGTGGGACTGAGCCTCTTGGTGGCGCTATAATAGAACAAAACATGAAATTCCCATTGACTTCAATGCAGTTTTGTGAAATAGAATGCTATACTAAACAAATGCATTGGTGTAATATTACGAAACTCAGAATGTGCCATCAGCACCATCCCCTGAAGGTACCCAAAATATTTAGAGACAGCGCCACCTAGTGGTCAAAAGTTATAACAACATTTCCAAAACTGCTAATAACTTTTGAATACATCGGCCTATGTAAATGTCACTGGTCTTAATAGATTCCTTGGGTCAAGCCGAGAACATAGATACCAAATTTTCCTTATTTGGTCAAACTTCTTGTCCGCCATCTTGATTTTCATTCAAAACCTACTTTTTCGAACTCCTCCTAGACCGTTTGTCCGATTTTCACCAAAATCGAATCGTATCATCTCCAGACCGTGCCGACTAAAAGTTATGGATTTCGTGTCGATAGACGAAACCGTTTTCGTATAGCGCAGCAGCAAAGTTGAGGCATGATGCTAATAGCATTAATTAAGGCTTTATCTCTGCAATGCCTTGACATATTGACACCAAACTTTGTATGTGTCATTGTAACTTCACTCTGACCACATCACATCAGTTTTGTAACTGCGCCACCTATTGGTCGAAAGTGATAATCCATCAAATCATATTTTTAATTATTGTTTCTATGATTTTTCAGGCATTTTGCCTAAAATCCTCTTTAAATGTCTTTAATTGCTCATTGTTGCAGTTGGTCTGACACTTTCAGACATGTCGGCATGTCTTGTCGTCTTATTAGGGGCCAAGCACCGAAGGTGCGGAGGCACCTATTGTATCTGTTCCGTTTCTTATTATTATTATTATTATTATTATTATTATTATTCTTCCGCCATGGGAGTCTATGGCAGCCCATAGAACCGATTGCGGGAAAGTTGTTTTGGTTTGACATTCTGATAGAGGACCGTCTCAACATTAAATACACCAATTTTGGTGTTTCTAAGTCATTCCCTCTAGCGCCACCACCTGTCCAAAGTTTCACTTTTATTTTGCTAATAACTTTTGAACCGTAAGGCCAATTAGCGAAATTCTTTTTTCCTCTGATTCCTGAGCTCATGGCGATTCGATTGCACCCTATGACGTCATTTGCCGTCATAAAAATATGGCCGCCATCTTGAATTTTCAAAAAAAGCTACTTTTTCGAACTCGTCCTAGACGGTTTGTCCGATTTGCACGAAAATTGAACCAGATCATCTTCAGGTAGTGCTGACCAAAAGTTATGGAATTCAAATGGATTCGTCAAACCGTTTTCAATAAACGCACAAATACATTTTACGTAGCGCTAGCAAAAACAGTCGTAAGGCCGTATCTCCGCAACGGTTTATCGTATTCAGACCAAACTTGGTACTTGTACTCACAAGCATGACCTGAGGCTACATGCTGCGTTTCGGCGCAGCGCCACCTACTGGTCCGGAGATATGAAAAATGGCTATTTTTGCTTATAACTTCTGAACAGTTTGTCCAAAAATCATACAATTGGTCTCGTTAGATTCAGGGCAACATGCCGAGTCGACTGATATCCAATTTGACCATATCGGTCATTTTGGCTGTCGGCCATTTTGAATTTTGTGCTAAAATTCTGTATTTTAAGAATGCATGAACGGATTGTTACGAAATGTGGTATGGGTCATCAGCACGATGCCCTGAATGAGCCTGAGAAGTTTCGAAACAGCGCCACCTAGTGGTGAATTTTTTTTTTCAAATGCTTATAACTTTGGGTGTGGTCGACTTATTTTCACGAAACTCATCTTTTTAGACTCCTGAATCGTTGCCGAGTCCTACGATACCAAACATGCTAGGTTTCGCCTTACGGTTTGTGTAGCGTTGTGATTTAGCGCTTAAAAAACATTTGGCTATATCTTTGAAACCGCTAGTCCGATCGAGACGAAACCACCGTCAGAAGTTTGGAAACATAGGTCGATAGCTATACGCCAATGCCCAAATGCGAAAATATTGATGTTTAGGGGTAGTAATATTCAATCAAAGTCATGTGTCAGTCATTTTTTTCGTGTTTTTTCATATAAATGTCTATAACTCCGAAGCAAATTGAGATTTTTGCACCAAAATCGACACATATATGTATGGGCTCACTCTGAGGACACATTAAAAAAATGGTGGGACTGAGCCTCTTGGTGGCGCTATAATAGAACAAAACATGAAATTCCCATTGACTTCAATGCAGTTTTGTGAAATAAAATGCTATACTAAACAAATGCATTGGTGTAATATTACGAAACTCAGAATGTGCCATCAGCACCATCCCCTGAAGGTACCCAAAATATTTAGAGACAGCGCCACCTAGTGGTCAAAAGTTATAACAACATTTCCAAAACTGCTAATAACTTTTGAATACATCGGCCTATGTAAATGTCACTGGTCTTAATAGATTCCTTGGGTCAAGCCGAGAACATAGATACCAAATTTTCCTTATTTGGTCAAACTTCTTGTCCGCCATCTTGATTTTCATTCAAAACCTACTTTTTCGAACTCCTCCTAGACCGTTTGTCCGATTTTCACCAAAATCGAATCGTATCATCTCCAGACCGTGCCGACTAAAAGTTATGGATTTCGTGTCGATAGACGAAACCGTTTTCGTATAGCGCAGCAGCAAAGTTGAGGCATGATGCTAATAGCATTAATTAAGGCTTTATCTCTGCAATGCCTTGACATATTGACACCAAACTTTGTATGTGTCATTGTAACTTCACTCTGACCACATCACATCAGTTTTGTAACTGCGCCACCTATTGGTCGAAAGTGATAATCCATCAAATCATATTTTTAATTATTGTTTCTATGATTTTTCAGGCATTTTGCCTAAAATCCTCTTTAAATGTCTTTAATTGCTCATTGTTGCAGTTGGTCTGACACTTTCAGACATGTCGGCATGTCTTGTCGTCTTATTCTGCTTGGCCCCGGTAATGGCTGCTTGCAGCTATATTTAGGGGCCAAGCACCGAAGGTGCGGAGGCACCTATTGTATCTGTTCCCGTTCTTATTATTATTCTTCTTTTTCTTCCGACTTGGCGTCTATGGCAGCCCATAGAGCCGATTGCGGGAAAGTTGTTTTGATTTGACATTCTGATAGAGGACAGTGCCAACATTAAATACACCAATTTTGGTGTTTCTAAGTCATTCCCTCTAGCGCCACCACCTGTCCAAAATTTCACTTTCATTTTGCTAATAACTTTTGAACCGTAAGGCCAATCAGTAAAATCCTTTTTTACTCTTATTCCTGAGCTCATGACGATTCGATTGCACCCTATGAAGTCATTTTCCGTCATAAAAATATGGCTGCCATTTTGAAGTTTTCGAAAAACCTACTTTTTCGAACTCGTCCTAGACGGTTTGTCCGATTTGCATGAAAATTGAACCAGATCATCTTCAGGCCGTGCTGACCAAAAGTTATGGAATTCAAGTTGATTCGCTTAACCATTTTCAATAAACGCACAAACAAATTTTACGTAGCGCTAGGAAAAACAGTTGTAAGGCTGTATCTCCGCAACGGTTTATCGTATTCAGACCAAACTTGGTACATGTACTCACAAGCATGACCTGAGGCAACATGCTGCGTTTTGGCGCAGCGCCACTTACTGGTCCGGAGATATGAAAAATGGCTATTTTTGCTTATAACTTCTGAATGGTTTGTCCAAAAATCATAAAATTGGTCTCGTTAGATTCAGGGCGACATGCCGAGTTGACTGATATCCAATTTTAACATATCGGCCATTTTGACTGTCGGCCATTTTGAATTTTGTGCTAAAATGCTGTATTTTAAGAACGCATGAACGGATTTTTATGAAACTTGGTATGGGTCATCAGCACAATGTCCTGAAGGAGCGTGAGAAGTTTCGAAACAGCGCCACCTAGTGGTAATTTTTTTTTTTTAAATGCTTATAACTTTGGGTGTGATCGACTTATTTTCACGAAACTCATCTTTTTAGACTCCTGAATCGTTGCCGAGTCCTACGATACCAAACATGCTAGGTTTTGCCTTACGGTTTGTGTAGCGTTGTGATTTAGCGCTTAAAAAACATTTGGCTATATCTTTGAAACCGCTAGTCCGATCGAGACGAAACCACCGTCAGAAGTTTGGAAACATAGGTCGATAGCTATACGCCAATGCCCAAATGCGAAAATATTGATGTTTAGGGGTACTAATTTCCAATCAAAGTCATGTGTCAGTCATTTTTTTCATGTTTATTCATATAAATGTCTATAACTCCGAAGCGAATTGAGATATTTTCACCAAAATTGACACACATATGTATGGGCTCACTCTGAGGACACGTAAAAAAAATTGTGGGACTGAGCCTCTTGGTGGCGCTATAATTGAACAAAATATGAAATTCCCATTGACTTCAATACAGTTTTGTGAAATAAAATGCTATACTAAACAAATGCATTGGTGTAATATTACGAAACTCAGATTGTGTCATCAGCACCATCCCCTGAAGGCAACCAAAATATTTCAAGACAGCGCCACCTAGTGGTCAAAAGTTATAACAAAATTTCCAAAAAGGCTAATAACTTTTGAATAAATCTGGCTATTGAAATGGCACGGGTCTTAATAGATTCCTTGGGTCAAGCCGAGAACATAGATACCAAGTTTTCCTTATTTGGCCAAACTTCCTGTCCGCCATCTTGATTTTCATTCAAAACCTACTTTTTCGAACTCCTCCTAGACCGTTTGTCCGATTTTCACCAAAATCGAATCGTATCATCTCCAGACTGTGCTGACAAAAAGTTATGGATTTCGTGTCGATTGATGAAACCGTTTTCGTATAGCACAGCAGCAAAGTTGAGGCATGATGCCAAAATGACTATTCAGGCTTTATATCTGCAATGCCTCGACATATTGACACAAAACTTTGTATGTGTCACTGTCTCCTTACTCTGACCACACCACATCAATTTCGTAACAGCGCCACCTTTTGGTCAAAAGTGACAATCCATTAAATCATATTTTGAATCACTTTTTACATGATTTTTCAGCCATTTCGCCTAAAATCCTCTTTAAATGTCTTTAATTGCTCATTGTTGCAGTTGGTCTGACACTTTCAGACATGTTGGCATGTCTTGTCGTCTTATTCTGCTTGGCCCCGGTAATTGCTGCTTGCAGCTATATTTCTGCTTGGCCCCGGTAATGGCTGCTTGCAGCTATATTTATTATTATTATTATTATTATTCTTCCGCCATGGGAGTCTATGGCAGCCCATAGAACCGATTGCGGGAAAGTTGTTTTGGTTTGACATTCTGATAGAGGACCGTCTCAACATTAAATACACCAATTTTGGTGTTTCTAAGTCATTCCCTCTAGCGCCACCACCTGTCCAAAGTTTCACTTTTACTTTGCTAATAACTTTTGAACCGTAAGGCCAATCAGCGAAATTCTTTTTTTCTCTGATTCCGGAGCTCATGGCGATTCGATTGCACCCTATGACGTCATTTTCCGTCATAAAAATATGGCCGCCATCTTGAATTTTCAAAAAAAGCTACTTTTTCGAACTCGTCCTAGACGGTTTGTCCGATTTGCACGAAAATTGAACCAGATCATCTTCAGGTAGTGCTGACAAAAAGTTATGGAATTCAAATGGATTCGTCAAACCGTTTTCAATAAACGCACAAATACATTTTACGTAGCGCTAGCAAAAACAGTCGTAAGGCCGTATCTCCGCAACGGTTTATCGTATTCAGACCAAACTTGGTACTTGTACTCACAAGCATGACCTGAGGCTACATGCTGTGTTTCGGCGCAGCGCCACCTACTGGTCCGGAGATATGAAAAATGGCTATTTTTTCTTATAACTTCTGAACAGTTTGTCCAAAAATCATACAATTGGTCTCGTTAGATTCAGGGCAACATGCCGAGTCGACTGATATCCAATTTGACCATATCGGTCATTTTGGCTGTCGGCCATTTTGAATTTTGTGCTAAAATTCTGTATTTTATGAACGCATGAACGGATTGTTACGAAATGTGGTATGGGTCATCAGCACAATGCCCTGAATGAGCCTGAGAAGTTTCGAAACAGCGCCACCTAGTGGTGAATTTTTTTTTTCAAATGCTTATAACTTTGGGTGTGGTCGACTTATTTTCACGAAACTCATCTTTTTAGACTCCTGAATCGTTGCCGAGTCCTACGATACCAAACATGCTAGGTTTCGCCTTACGGTTTGTGTAGCGTTGTGATTTAGCGCTTAAAAAACATTTGGCTATATCTTTGAAACCGCTAGTCCAATCGAGACGAAACCACCGTCAGAAGTTTGGAAACATAGGTCGATAGCTATACGCCAATGCCCAAATGCGAAAATATTGATGTTTAGGGGTACTAATTTCCAATCAAAGTCATGTGTCAGTCATTTTTTTCGTGTTTTTTCATATAAATGTCTATAACTCCGAAGCGAATTGAGATATTTTCACCAAAATTGACACACATATGTATGGGCTCACTCTGAGGACACGTAAAAAAAATTGTGGGACTGAGCCTCTTGGTGGCGCTATAATTGAACAAAATATGAAATTCCCATTGACTTCAATACAGTTTTGTGAAATAAAATGCTATACTAAACAAATGCATTGGTGTAATATTACGAAACTCAGATTGTGTCATCAGCACCATCCCCTGAAGGCAACCAAAATATTTCAAGACAGCGCCACCTAGTGGTCAAAAGTTATAACAAAATTTCCAAAAAGGCTAATAACTTTTGAATAAATCTGGCTATTGAAATGCCACGGATCTTAATAGATTCCTTGGGTCAAGCCGAGAACATAGATACCAAGTTTTCCTTATTTGGCCAAACTTCCTGTCCGCCATCTTGATTTTCATTCAAAACCTACTTTTTCTAACTCCTCCTAGACCGTTTGTCCGATTTTCACCAAAATCGAATCGTATCATCTCCAGACTGTGCCGACAAAAAGTTATGGATTTCGTGTCGATTGATGAAACCGTTTTTGTATAGCACAGCAGCAAAGTTGAGGCATGATGCCAAAATGACTATTCAGGCTTTATATCTGCAATGCCTCGACATATTGACACAAAACTTTGTATGTGTCACTGTCTCCTTACTCTGACCACACCACATCAATTTCGTAACAGCGCCACCTTTTGGTCAAAAGTGACAATCCATTAAATCATATTTTGAATCACTTTTTACATGATTTTTCAGCCATTTCGCCTAAAATCCTCTTTAAATGTCTTTAATTGCTCATTGTTGCAGTTGGTCTGACACTTTCAGACATGTTGGCATGTCTTGTCGTCTTATTCTGCTTGGCCCCGGTAATTGCTGCTTGCAGCTATTTTTATTATTATTATTCTTCCTTCTTCCGACTGGGAGTCTATGGCAGCCCATAGAACCGATTGCGGGAAAGTTGTTTTGGTTTGACATTCTGATAGAGGACCGTCTCAACATTAAATACACCAATTTTGGTGTTTCTAAGTCATTCCCTCTAGCGCCACCACCTGTCCAAAATTTCACTTTTATTTTGCTAATAACTTTTGAACCGTAAGGCCAATCAGCGAAATTCTTTTTTCCACTGATTCCTGAGCTCATGGCGATTCGATTGCACCCTATGACGTCATTTGCCGTCATAAAAATATGGCCGCCATCTTGAATTTTCAAAAAAAGCTACTTTTTCGAACTCGTCCTAGACGGTTTGTCCGATTTGCACGAAAATTGAACCAGATCATCTTCAGGTAGTGCTGACAAAAAGTTATGGAATTCAAATGGATTCGTCAAACCGTTTTCGATAAACGCACGGATACATTTTACGTAGCGCTAGCAAAAACAGTCGTAAGGCCGTATCTCCGCAACGGTTTATCGTATTCAGACCAAACTTGGTACTTGTACTCACAAGCATGACCTGAGGCTACATGCTGTGTTTCGGCGCAGCGCCACCTACTGGTCCGGAGATATGAAAAATGGCTATTTTTGCTTATAACTTCTGAACAGTTTGTCCAAAAATCATACAATTGGTCTCGTTAGATTCAGGGCAACATGCCGAGTCGACTGATATCCAATTTGACCATATCGGTCATTTTGGCTGTCGGCCATTTTGAATTTTTTGCTAAAATTCTGTATTTTATGAACGCATGAACGGATTGTTACGAAACGTGGTATGGGTCATCAGCACAATGCCCTGAATGAGCCTGAGAAGTTTCGAAACAGCGCCACCTAGTGGTGAATTTTTTTTTTCAAATGCTTATAACTTTGGGTGTGGTCGACTTATTTTCACGAAACTCATCTTTTTAGACTCCTGAATCATTGCCGAGTCCTACGATACCAAACATGCTAGGTTTTGCCTTACGGTTTGTGTAGCGTTGTGATTTAGCGCTTAAAAAACATTTGGCTATATCTTTGAAACCGCTAGTCCGATCGAGACGAAACCACCGTCAGAAGTTTGGAAACATAGGTCGATAGCTATACGCCAATGCCCAAATGCGAAAATATTGATGTTTAGGGGTACTAATTTCCAATCAAAGTCATGTGTCAGTCATTTTTTTCGTGTTTTTTCATATAAATGTCTATAACTCCGAAGCAAATTGAGATTTTTGCACCAAAATCGACACATATATGTATGGGCTCACTCTGAGGACACATAAAAAAAATGGTGGGACTGAGCCTCTTGGTGGCGCTATAATAGAACAAAACATGAAATTCCCATTGACTTCAATGCAGTTTTGTGAAATAAAATGCTATACTAAACAAATGCATTGGTGTAATATTACGAAACTCAGAATGTGCCATCAGCACCATCCCCTGAAGGTACCCAAAATATTTAGAGACAGCGCCACCTAGTGGTCAAAAGTTATAACAACATTTCCAAAACTGCTAATAACTTTTGAATACATCGGCCTATGTAAATGCCACTGGTCTTAATAGATTCCTTGGGTCAAGCCGAGAACATAGATACCAAATTTTCCTTATTTGGTCAAACTTCTTGTCCGCCATCTTGATTTTCATTCAAAACCTACTTTTTCGAACTCCTCCTAGACCGTTTGTCCGATTTTCACCAAAATCGAATCGTATCATCTCCAGACCGTGCCGACTAAAAGTTATGGATTTCGTGTCGATAGACGAAACCGTTTTCGTATAGCGCAGCAGCAAAGTTGAGGCATGATGCTAATAGCATTAATTAAGGCTTTATCTCTGCAATGCCTTGACATATTGACACCAAACTTTGTATGTGTCATTGTAACTTCACTCTGACCACATCACATCAGTTTTGTAACTGCGCCACCTATTGGTCGAAAGTGATAATCCATCAAATCATATTTTTATTTATTGTTTCTATGATTTTTCAGGCATTTTGCCTAAAATCCTCTTTAAATGTCTTTAATTGCTCATTGTTGCAGTTGGTCTGACACTTTCAGACATGTCGGCATGTCTTGTCGTCTTATTCAGCTTGGCCCCGGTAATGGCTGCTTGCAGCTATATTTAGGGGCCAAGCACCGAAGGTGCGGAGGCACCTATTGTATCTGTTCCCGTTCTTATTATTATTCTTCTTCTTCCGCCATGGGAGTCTATGGCAGCCCATAGAACCGATTGCGGGAAAGTTGTTTTGGTTTGACATTCTGATAGAGGACAGTCCCAACATTAAGTACACCAATTTTTGTGTTTCTAAGTCATTCCCTCTAGCGCCACCACCTGTCCAAAGTTTCACTTTTACTTTGCTAATAACTTTTGAACCGTAAGGCCAATCAGCAAAATCCTTTTTTCCTCTGATTCCTGAGCTCATGACGATTCGATTGCACCCTATATCGTCATTTTCCGTCATAAAAACATGGCCGCCATTTTGAATTTTCCTAAAAAGGTACTTTTTCGAACTCGTCCTAGACGGTTTGTCCGATTTGCACGAAAATTGAATCGGATCATCTTCAGGCAGGGGTGACAAAAAGTTATTAAAATCTTGTTGATTCGTCAAACCGTTTTCGATAAACGCTCGAACAAATTTTACGTAGCGCTTGCAAAAACAGTCGTAAGGCCGTATCTCCGCAACGGTTTATCGTATTCAGACCAAACTTGGTACATGTACTCACAAGCATGACCTGAGGCTACATGCTGCGTTTCGGCACAGCGCCACCTACAGGTCCGGAGATATGAAAAATGGCTATTTTTGCTTATAACTTCTGAACAGTTTGTCCAAAAATCATAAAATTGGTCTTGATAGATTCAGGGCGTCATGCCGAGTCGACTGATATCCAATTTTGCCATATCGGCCAATTTGACTGTCGGCCATTTTGAAATTTGTGCTAAAATGCTGTATTTTAACAACGCATGAACTGATTGTTACGAAACTTGGTATGGGTCATCAGCACGATGTCCTGAAGGAGTGTGAGAAGTTTCGAAACAGCGCCACCTAGTGGTGAATTTTTTTTTTCAAATGCTTATAACTTTGGGTGTGATCGACTTATTTTCACGAAACTCATCTTTTTAGACTCCTGAATCGTTGCCGAGTCCTACGATACCAAACATGCTAGGTTTCGCCTTACGGTTTGTGTAGCGTTGTGATTTAGCGCTTAAAAAACATTTGGCTATATCTTTGAAACCGCTAGTCCGATCGAGACGAAACCACCGTCAGAAGTTTGGAAACATAGGTCGATAGCTATACGCCAATGCCCAAATGCGAAAATATTGATGTTTAGGGGTAGTAAATTCCAATCAAAGTCATGTGTCAGTCATTTTTTACGTGTTTTTTCATATAAATGTCTATAACTCTGAAGCGAATTGAGATATTTTCACCAAAATCGACACACATATGTATGGGCTCACTCTGAGGACACATAAAAAAAATGGTGGGACTGAGCCTCTTGGTGGCGCTATAATAGAACAAAACATGAAATTCCCATTGACTTCAATACAGTTTTGTGAAATAAAATGCTATACTAAACAAATGCATTGGTGTAATATTACAAAACTCAGAATGTGCCATCAGCACCATCCCCTAAAGGTATTCAAAATATTTCGAAACAGCGCCACCTAGTGGTCAAAACTTATAATACATTTCCAAAAAGGCTAATAACTTTTGAATACATCTGGCTACTGAAATGCCACTGGTCTTAATAGATTCCTTGGGTCAAGCCGAGAACATAGATACCAAGTTTACCTTATTTGGCCAAACTTCCTGTCCGCCATCTTGATTTTCATTCAAAACCTACTTTTTCGAACTCCTCCTAGACCGTTTGTCCGATTTTCACCAAAATCGAATCGTATCATCTCCAGACCGTGCCGACTAAAAGTTATGGATTTCGTGTGGATAGACCAAACCGTTTTCGTATAGCGCAGCAGCAAAGTTGAGGCATAATGCTAATAGCACTATTCAGGCTTTATCTCTGCAATGCCTTGACATATTGACACCAAACTTTGTATGTGTCATTGTCACTTCACTCTGACCGCATCACATCAGGTTTGTAACTGCGCCACCTATTGGTTGAAAGTGATAATCCATTAAATCATATTTTTATTTACTGTTTCTATGATTTTTCAGGCATTTGGCCTAAAATACTCTTTAATGTCTTTAATTGCTCATTGTTGCAGTTGGTCTGACACTTTCAGCAATGTTGGCATGTCTTGTCATCTGATTGTGCTTGGCCCCGGTAATGGCTGCTTGCAGCTATATTTATTAGGGGCCAAGCACCGAAGGTGCGGAGGCACCTATTGTATCCGTTCGCGTTCTTATTAGGGGCCAAGCACCGAAGGTGCGGAGGCACCTATTGTTTTCGTTCGCGTTCTTATTATTAGGGGCCAAGCACCGAAGGTGCGGAGGCACCTATTGTTTTCGTTCCCGTTCTTATTATTATTATTATTATTATTATTCTTCCTTCTTCCGACTGGGAGTCTATGGCAGCCCATAGAACCGATTGCGGGAAAGTTGTTTTGGTTTGACATTCTGATAGAGGACCGTCTCAACATTAAATACACCAATTTTTGTGTTTCTAAGTCATTCCCTCTAGCGCCACCACCTGTCCAAAATTTCACTTTTATTTTGCTAATAACTTTTGAACCGTAAGGCCAATCAGCGAAATTCTTTTTTCCACTGATTCCTGAGCTCATGGCGATTCGATTGCACCCTATGACGTCATTTGCCGTCATAAAAATATGGCCGCCATCTTGAATTTTCAAAAAAAGCTACTTTTTCGAACTCGTCCTAGACGGTTTGTCCGATTTGCACGAAAATTGAACCAGATCATCTTCAGGTAGTGCTGACAAAAAGTTATGGAATTCAAATGGATTCGTCAAACCGTTTTCGATAAACGCACGAATACATTTTACGTAGCGCTAGCAAAAACAGTCGTAAGGCCGTATCTCCGCAACGGTTTATCGTATTCAGACCAAACTTGGTACTTGTACTCACAAGCATGACCTGAGGCTACATGCTGTGTTTCGGCGCAGCGCCACCTACTGGTCCGGAGATATGAAAAATGGCTATTTTTGCTTATAACTTCTGAACAGTTTGTCCAAAAATCATACAATTGGTCTCGTTAGATTCAGGGCAACATGCCGAGTCGACTGATATCCAATTTGACCATATCGGTCATTTTGGCTGTCGGCCATTTTGAATTTTGTGCTAAAATTCTGTATTTTATGAACGCATGAACGGATTGTTACGAAACGTGGTATGGGTCATCAGCACAATGCCCTGAATGAGCCTGAGAAGTTTCGAAACAGCGCCACCTAGTGGTGAATTTTTTTTTTCAAATGCTTATAACTTTGGGTGTGGTCGACTTATTTTCACGAAACTCATCTTTTTAGACTCCTGAATCATTGCCGAGTCCTACGATACCAAACATGCTAGGTTTTGCCTTACGGTTTGTGTAGCGTTGTGATTTAGCGCTTAAAAAACATTTGGCTATATCTTTGAAACCGCTAGTCCGATCGAGACGAAACCACCGTCAGAAGTTTGGAAACATAGGTCGATAGCTATACGCCAATGCCCAAATGCGAAAATATTGATGTTTAGGGGTACTAATTTCCAATCAAAGTCATGTGTCAGTCATTTTTTTCGTGTTTTTTCATATAAATGTCTATAACTCCGAAGCAAATTGAGATTTTTGCACCAAAATCGACACATATATGTATGGGCTCACTCTGAGGACACATAAAAAAAATGGTGGAACTGAGCCTCTTGGTGGCGCTATAATAGAACAAAACATGAAATTCCCATTGACTTCAATGCAGTTTTGTGAAATAAAATGCTATACTAAACAAATGCATTGGTGTAATATTACGAAACTCAGAATGTGCCATCAGCACCATCCCCTGAAGGTACCCAAAATATTTAGAGACAGCGCCACCTAGTGGTCAAAAGTTATAACAACATTTCCAAAACTGCTAATAACTTTTGAATACATCGGCCTATGTAAATGCCACTGGTCTTAATAGATTCCTTGGGTCAAGCCGAGAACATAGATACCAAATTTTCCTTATTTGGTCAAACTTCTTGTCCGCCATCTTGATTTTCATTCAAAACCTACTTTTTCGAACTCCTCCTAGACCGTTTGTCCGATTTTCACCAAAATCGAATCGTATCATCTCCAGACCGTGCCGACTAAAAGTTATGGATTTCGTGTCGATAGACGAAACCGTTTTCGTATAGCGCAGCAGCAAAGTTGAGGCATGATGCTAATAGCATTAATTAAGGCTTTATCTCTGCAATGCCTTGACATATTGACACCAAACTTTGTATGTGTCATTGTAACTTCACTCTGACCACATCACATCAGTTTTGTAACTGCGCCACCTATTGGTCGAAAGTGATAATCCATCAAATCATATTTTTATTTATTGTTTCTATGATTTTTCAGGCATTTTGCCTAAAATCCTCTTTAAATGTCTTTAATTGCTCATTGTTGCAGTTGGTCTGACACTTTCAGACATGTCGGCATGTCTTGTCGTCTTATTCAGCTTGGCCCCGGTAATGGCTGCTTGCAGCTATATTTATTATTATTATTATTATTATTCTTCATTGTTCCGACTGGGAGTCTATGGCAGCCCATAGAACCGATTGCGGGAAAGTTGTTTTGGTTTGACATTCTGATAGAGGACAGTCCCAACATTAAGTACACCAATTTTTGTGTTTCTAAGTCATTCCCTCTAGCGCCACCACCTGTCCAAAGTTTCACTTTTACTTTGCTAATAACTTTTGAACCGTAAGGCCAATCAGCAAAATCCTTTTTTCCTCTGATTCCTGAGCTCATGACGATTCGATTGCACCCTATATCGTCATTTTCCGTCATAAAAACATGGCCGCCATTTTGAATTTTCCTAAAAAGGTACTTTTTCGAACTCGTCCTAGACGGTTTGTCCGATTTGCACGAAAATTGAATCGGATCATCTTCAGGCAGGGGTGACAAAAAGTTATTAAAATCTTGTTGATTCGTCAAACCGTTTTCGATAAACGCTCGAACAAATTTTACGTAGCGCTTGCAAAAACAGTCGTAAGGCCGTATCTCCGCAACGGTTTATCGTATTCAGACCAAACTTGGTACATGTACTCACAAGCATGACCTGAGGCTACATGCTGCGTTTCGGCACAGCGCCACCTACAGGTCCGGAGATATGAAAAATGGCTATTTTTGCTTATAACTTCTGAACAGTTTGTCCAAAAATCATAAAATTGGTCTTGATAGATTCAGGGCGTCATGCCGAGTCGACTGATATCCAATTTTGCCATATCGGCCAATTTGACTGTCGGCCATTTTGAAATTTGTGCTAAAATGCTGTATTTTAACAACGCATGAACTGATTGTTACGAAACTTGGTATGGGTCATCAGCACGATGTCCTGAAGGAGTGTGAGAAGTTTCGAAACAGCGCCACCTAGTGGTGAATTTTTTTTTTCAAATGCTTATAACTTTGGGTGTGATCGACTTATTTTCACGAAACTCATCTTTTTAGACTCCTGAATCGTTGCCGAGTCCTACGATACCAAACATGCTAGGTTTCGCCTTACGGTTTGTGTAGCGTTGTGATTTAGCGCTTAAAAAACATTTGGCTATATCTTTGAAACCGCTAGTCCGATCGAGACGAAACCACCGTCAGAAGTTTGGAAACATAGGTCGATAGCTATACGCCAATGCCCAAATGCGAAAATATTGATGTTTAGGGGTAGTAAATTCCAATCAAAGTCATGTGTCAGTCATTTTTTACGTGTTTTTTCATATAAATGTCTATAACTCTGAAGCGAATTGAGATATTTTCACCAAAATCGACACACATATGTATGGGCTCACTCTGAGGACACATAAAAAAAATGGTGGGACTGAGCCTCTTGGTGGCGCTATAATAGAACAAAACATGAAATTCCCATTGACTTCAATACAGTTTTGTGAAATAAAATGCTATACTAAACAAATGCATTGGTGTAATATTACAAAACTCAGAATGTGCCATCAGCACCATCCCCTAAAGGTATTCAAAATATTTCGAAACAGCGCCACCTAGTGGTCAAAACTTATAATACATTTCCAAAAAGGCTAATAACTTTTGAATACATCTGGCTACTGAAATGCCACTGGTCTTAATAGATTCCTTGGGTCAAGCCGAGAACATAGATACCAAGTTTACCTTATTTGGCCAAACTTCCTGTCCGCCATCTTGATTTTCATTCAAAACCTACTTTTTCGAACTCCTCCTAGACCGTTTGTCCGATTTTCACCAAAATCGAATCGTATCATCTCCAGACCGTGCCGACTAAAAGTTATGGATTTCGTGTGGATAGACCAAACCGTTTTCGTATAGCGCAGCAGCAAAGTTGAGGCATAATGCTAATAGCACTATTCAGGCTTTATCTCTGCAATGCCTTGACATATTGACACCAAACTTTGTATGTGTCATTGTCACTTCACTCTGACCGCATCACATCAGGTTTGTAACTGCGCCACCTATTGGTTGAAAGTGATAATCCATTAAATCATATTTTTATTTACTGTTTCTATGATTTTTCAGGCATTTGGCCTAAAATACTCTTTAATGTCTTTAATTGCTCATTGTTGCAGTTGGTCTGACACTTTCAGCAATGTTGGCATGTCTTGTCATCTGATTGTGCTTGGCCCCGGTAATGGCTGCTTGCAGCTATATTTATTAGGGGCCAAGCACCGAAGGTGCGGAGGCACCTATTGTATCCGTTCGCGTTCTTATTAGGGGCCAAGCACCGAAGGTGCGGAGGCACCTATTGTTTTCGTTCGCGTTCTTATTATTATTATTATTATTATTATTATTCTTCATTGTTCCGACTGGGAGTCTATGGCAGCCCATAGAACCGATTGGGGGAAAGTTGTAATGGTTTGACATTCTGATAGAGGACAGTCCCAACATTAAATACACCAATTTTGGTGTGTCTAAGTCATTCCCTCTAGCGCCACCAACTGTCCAAAGTTTCACTCATGTTTCTGCTAATAACTTTTGAACCACAAGGGCTAGAAACAAAATTCTTTTTTCCTCTGATTTCTGAGCTCAGGGCGATTCGATTGCACCCTATGACGTCATTTTTCGTCATAATAATTTTTCCGCCATTTTGAATTTTCCGAAAAACCTACTTTTTCAAACTCCTCCTAGGCCGTTGCTCCAATTTCCACGAAAATTGAATCAGATCATCATCAGACCATGCCGACAAAAAGTTATGGAATTCGTGTTGATTCATCAAACCGTTCTCGAATACCGCGCAAACAAATTTTACGTAGCGCTTGCGAAAACAGACACAAGCCAGTATCTCCTCAACACTTTATCATATTAAGACCAAACTTGGTACATCTCATCACAAGCATGACCTGAGGCAACATGCTGCGTTTCGGCACAGTGCCACCTACTGGTCCGGAGATATGAAAAATGGCTATTTTTGCTTATAACTTCTGAATGGTTTGTCCAAAAATCATAAAAGTGGTCTCGTTAGATTCAGGGCATCATGCTGAGTCGACTGATATCCAATTTTCCCCGATCAGCCATTTTGGCTGTCGGCCATTTTGAATTATGTGCTAAAATGCTGTATTTTATGAACGCGTGAATGTATCGTTACAAAACTCGGAATGGATCATCAGCACGATGCCCTGAAGGAGCCTGAGAAGTTTCGAAACAGTGCCACCTAGTGGTGAATTTTTTTCCCCAAATGCTTCCAAATGCTTATAACTTTGGGTGTGGTCGACTTATTTTCACGAGACTCATCTCATTAGAGTCCTGAATCGTTGCTGAGTCCCACGATACCAAACATGCTAGGTTTTGCCTTACGGTTTGTGTAGCGTTGTGATTTAGCGCTTAAAAAACATTTGGCTATATCTTCGAAACCGCTAGTCCGATCGAGACGAAACCACCTTCAGAAGTTTGGAAACATAGGTCGATAGCTATACGCCAATGCCCAAATGCGAAAATATTGATGTTTAGGGGTAGTAAATTCCAATCAAAGTCATGTGTCAGTCATTTTTTACGTGTTTTTTCATATAAATGTCTATAACTCCGAAGCGAATTGAGATATTTTCACCAAAATCGACACACATATGTACGAGCTCACTCTGAGGACATGTAAAAAAAATGGTGGGACTCAGCCTCTTGGTAGCGCTATAATAGAACAAAACATGAAATTCCCATTGACTTCAATACAGTTTTGTGAAATAAAATGCTATACTAAACAAATGCATTGGTGTAATATTACGAAACTCAAAATGTGCCATCAGCACCATTCCCTGAAGGTACCCAAAATATTTCAAGACAGTGCCACCTAGTGGTCAAAAGTTATAACAACATTTCCATAAAGGCTAATAACTTTTGAATAAATCTGACTACTGAAATGCCACTGGTCTTAATAGATTTCTTGGGTCAAGCCGAGAACATAGATACCAAGTTTTCCTTATTTGGCCAAACTTCCTGTCCGCCATCTTGATTTTCATTCAAAACCTACTTTTTCGAACTCCTCCTAGACCGTTTGTCCGATTTTCACCAAAATCGAATCGTATCATCTCCAGACTGTGCTGACTAAAAGTTATGGATTTCGTGTCTATAGACGAAACCGTTTTCGTATAGCGTAGCAGCAAACTTGAGGCATGATGCTAAAAGCACTATTCAGGCTTTATCTCTGCAATGCCTTGACATATTGACACCAAACTTTGTATGTGTCATTGTCACTTCACTCTGACCACATCACATCACATTTGTAACTGCGCCACCTATTGGTCGAAAGTGATAATCCATTAAATCATATTTTGAATGACTTTTTATATGATTTTTCAGCCATTTCGCCTAAAATCCTCTTTAAATGTATTTAATTGCTCATTGTTGCAGATGGTCTGACACCTTCAGCCATGTTGGCATATCCTGTCATCTGCTTGCGCTTGGCCCCGATAATTGCTGCTTGCAGCTATATTTATTAGGGGCCAAGCACCGAAGGTGCGGAGGCACCTATTGTATCTGTTCCGTTTCTTATTATTATTATTATTATTATTATTATTATTCTTCCGCCATGGGAGTCTATGGCAGCCCATAGAACCGATTGCGGGAAAGTTGTTTTGGTTTGACATTCTGATAGAGGACCGTCTCAACATTAAATACACCAATTTTGGTGTTTCTAAGTCATTCCCTCTAGCGCCACCACCTGTCCAAAGTTTCACTTTTACTTTGCTAATAACTTTTGAACCGTAAGGCCAATCAGCGAAATTCTTTTTTTCTCTGATTCCGGAGCTCATGGCGATTCGATTGCACCCTATGACGTCATTTTCCGTCATAAAAATATGGCCGCCATCTTGAATTTTCAAAAAAAGCTACTTTTTCGAACTCGTCCTAGACGGTTTGTCCGATTTGCACGAAAATTTAACCAGATCATCTTCAGGTAGTGCTGACAAAAAGTTATGGAATTCAAATGGATTCGTCAAACCGTTTTCGATAAACGCACAAATACATTTTACGTAGCGCTAGCAAAAACAGTCGTAAGGCCGTATCTCCGCAACGGTTTATCGTATTCAGACCAAACTTGGTACTTGTACTCACAAGCATGACCTGAGGCTACATGCTGTGTTTCGGCGCAGCGCCACCTACTGGTCCGGAGATATGAAAAATGGCTATTTTTGCTTATAACTTCTGAACAGTTTGTCCAAAAATCATACAATTGGTCTCGTTAGATTCAGGGCAACATGCCGAGTCGACTGATATCCAATTTGACCATATCGGTCATTTTGGCTGTCGGCCATTTTGAATTTTGTGCTAAAATTCTGTATTTTATGAACGCATGAACGGATTGTTACGAAACGTGGTATGGGTCATCAGCACAATGCCCTGAATGAGCCTGAGAAGTTTCGAAACAGCGCCACCTAGTGGTGAATTTTTTTTTTCAAATGCTTATAACTTTGGGTGTGGTCGACTTATTTTCACGAAACTCATCTTTTTAGACTCCTGAATCGTTGCCGAGTCCTACGATACCAAACATGCTAGGTTTTGCCTTACGGTTTGTGTAACGTTGTGATTTAGCGCTTAAAAAACATTTGGCTATATCTTTGAAACCGCTAGTCCGATCGAGACGAAACCACCGTCAGAAGTTTGGAAACATAGGTCGATAGCTATACGCCAATGCCCAAATGCGAAAATATTGATGTTTAGGGGTACTAATTTCCAATCAAAGTCATGTGTCAGTCATTTTTTTCGTGTTTTTTCATATAAATGTCTATAACTCCGAAGCGAATTGAGATATTTTCACCAAAATTGACACACATATGTATGGGCTCACTCTGAGGACACGTAAAAAAAATTGTGGGACTGAGCCTCTTGGTGGCGCTATAATTGAACAAAATATGAAATTCCCATTGACTTCAATACAGTTTTGTGAAATAAAATGCTATACTAAACAAATGCATTGGTGTAATATTACGAAACTCAGATTGTGTCATCAGCACCATCCCCTGAAGGCAACCAAAATATTTCAAGACAGCGCCACCTAGTGGTCTAAAGTTATAACAAAATTTCCAAAAAGGCTAATAACTTTTGAATAAATCTGGCTATTGAAATGCCACGGGTCTTAATAGATTCCTTGGGTCAAGCCGAGAACATAGATACCAAGTTTTCCTTATTTGGCCAAACTTCCTGTCCGCCATCTTGATTTTCATTCAAAACCTACTTTTTCGAACTCCTCCTAGACCGTTTGTCCGATTTTCACCAAAATCGAATCGTATCATCTCCAGACTGTGCCGACAAAAAGTTATGGATTTCGTGTCGATTGATGAAACCGTTTTCGTATAGCACAGCAGCAAAGTTGAGGCATGATGCCAAAATGACTATTCAGGCTTTATATCTGCAATGCCTCGACATATTGACACAAAACTTTGTATGTGCCACTGTCTCCTTACTCTGACCACACCACATCAATTTCGTAACAGCGCCACCTTTTGGTCAAAAGTGACAATCCATTAAATCATATTTTGAATCACTTTTTACATGATTTTTCAGCCATTTCGCCTAAAATCCTCTTTAAATGTCTTTAATTGCTCGTTGTTGCAGTTGGTCTGACACTTTCAGACATGTTGGCATGTCTTGTCGTCTTATTCTGCTTGGCCCCGGTAATGGCTGCTTGCAGCTATATTTATTATTATTATTATTCTTCCGCCATGGGAGTCTATGGCAGCCCATAGAACCGATTGCGGGAAAGTTATGAAATTTGGCACAATGATAGAGGACAGTCCAAAAAGTCACCATACCAAATTTGGTGTCTTAAAACCAATCCCTCTAGCGCCACCACCTGTCCAAAATTTCAATTTTATTTTGCTAATAACTTTTGAACCGTTTGGCCAATCAACAAAATTATTTTTTCCTCTGATTCCCGAGCTCATGCCGATTCGATTGCACCCTATGACGTCATTTTCCGGCTTATAAATATGGCCGCCATTTTGAATGGGCTGAAAAAGCTACTTTTTCGAACTCGTCCTAGACGGTTTGTCCGATTTGCACGAAAATTGAACCAGATCATCTTCAGGCAGTGCTGACAAAAAGTTATGGAATTCAAATTGATTCGTCAAACCGTTTTCGAATAACGCTCGAACACATTTTACGTAGCGCTTGCGAAAACAGTCGTAGGGCTGTATCTCCGCAACGCTTTATCGGATTCAGACCAAAATTGGTACATGTCATCACAAGCATGACCTGAGGCTACATGCTGCGTTTCGGCGCAGCGCCACCTACTGGTCCGGAGATATGAAAAATGGCTATTTTTGCTTATAACTTCTGAACATTTTGTCCAAAAATCATAAAATTGGTCTCGTTAGATTCAGGGCAACATGCCGAGTCGACTGATATAAAATTTTACCATATCGGCCATTTTGACTTTCGGCCATTTTGAATTTTGTGCTAAAATGCTGTATTTTAAGAACGCATGAACGGATTGTTACGAAACTCGGTATGGGTCATCAGCACGATGTTCTGAAGGAGCGTGAGAAGTTTCGAAACAGCGCCACCTAGTGGTGAATTTTATTTTTCAAATGCTTATAACTTTGGGTGTGGTCGACTTATTTTCACCAAACTCATCTCATTAGACTCCTGAATCCTTGCCGAGTCCAACGATACCAAATATGCTAGGTTTTGCCTTACGGTTTGTGTAGCGTTGTGATTTAGCACTTAAAAAACATTAGGCGATATCTTCGAAACCGTTTGTCCGATCGAGACGAAACCACCGTCAGAAGTTTGGAATCATAGCTTGTTAACTAAACGTTTAAGCCCAAATGCGAAAATATTGATGTCTAGAGGTAGTAAATTCCAATTAAAGTCATGTGTCAGTCATTTTTTACGTGTTTTTTCATATAAATGTCTATAACTCTGAAGATAATTGAGATATTTTCACCAAAATCGACACACATATGTATGGGCTCACTCTGAGGACACATACAAAAAATGGTGGGACTGAGCCTCTTGGTGGCGCTATAATAGAACAAAACATGAAATTCCCATTGACTTCAATACAATTTTGTGAAATAAAATGCTATACTAAACAAATGCATTGGTGTAATATTACGAAACTCAGATTGTGTCATCAGCACCATCCCCTGAAGGTACCCAAAATATTTCGAGACAGCGCCACCTAGTGGTCAAAAGTTGTAACAAAATTTCCAAAAAGGCTAATAACTTTTGAATAAATCTGGCTATTGAAATGCTTAATAGATTCCTTGGGTCAAGCCGAGAACATAGATACCAAGTTTTCCTTATTTGGCCAAACTTCCTGTCCGCCATGTTGATTTTCAGTCAAAACCTACTTTTTCAAACTCCTCCTAGACCGTTTGTCCGATTTTCACCAAAATCTAATCGTATCATCTCCAGACCGTGCCGACTAAAAGTTATGGATTTCTTGTCGATAGACGAAACCATTTTCGTATAGCGCAGCAGCAAAGTTGAGGCATGATGCCAATAGCACTATTCAGGCTTTATCTCTGCAATGCCTTGACATATTGACACCAAACTTTGTATGTGACATTGTCACTTCACTCTGACCACATCAGTTTTGTAACTGCGCCACCTACTTGTCGAAAGTGATAATCAATTAAATTATATTTTTAATTACTGTTTCTATGATTTTTCAGCCATTTCGTCTAAAATCCTCTTTAAATGTCTGTAATTGCTCATTGTTGCAGTTGATCTGACACCTTCAGCCATGTCTTGTCGTCTTATTCTGCTTGGCCCCGGTAATGGCTGCTTGTTAGGGGCCAAGCACCGAAGGTGCGGAGGCACCTATTGTATCTGTTCCGTTTCTTATTATTATTAGGGGCCAAGCACCGAAGGTGCGGAGGCACCTATTGTATCTGTTCCGTTTCTTATTATTATTATTATTATTATTATTATTATTATTCTTCCGCCATGGGAGTCTATGGCAGCCCATAGAACCGATTGCGGGAAAGTTGTTTTGGTTTGACATTCTGATAGAGGACCGTCTCAACATTAAATACACCAATTTTGGTGTTTCTAAGTCATTCCCTCTAGCGCCACCACCTGTCCAAAGTTTCACTTTTATTTTGCTAATAACTTTTGAACCAAAAGGCCAATCAGCGAAATTCTTTTTTCCTCTGATTCCTGAGCTCATGGCGATTCGATTGCACCCTATGACGTCATTTGCCGTCATAAAAATATGGCCGCCATCTTGAATTTTCAAAAAAAGCTACTTTTTCGAACTCGTCCTAGACGGTTTGTCCGATTTGCACGAAAATTGAACCAGATCATCTTCAGGTAGTGCTGACAAAAAGTTATGGAATTCAAATGGATTCGTCAAACCGTTTTCAATAAACGCACAAATACATTTTACGTAGCGCTAGCAAAAACAGTCGTAAGGCCGTATCTCCGCAACGGTTTATCGTATTCAGACCAAACTTGGTACTTGTACTCACAAGCATGACCTGAGGCTACATGCTGTGTTTCGGCGCAGCGCCACCTACTGGTCCGGAGATATGAAAAATGGCTATTTTTGCTTATAACTTCTGAACAGTTTGTCCAAAAATCATACAATTGGTCTTGTTAGATTCAGGGCAACATGCCGAGTCGACTGATATCCAATTTGACCATATCGGTCATTTTGGCTGTCGGCCATTTTGAATTTTGTGCTAAAATTCTGTATTTTATGAACGCATGAACGGATTGTTACGAAACGTGGTATGGGTCATCAGCACAATGCCCTGAATGAGCCTGAGAAGTTTCGAAACAGCGCCACCTAGTGGTGAATTTTTTTTTTCAAATGCTTATAACTTTGGGTGTGGTCGACTTATTTTCACGAAACTCATCTTTTTAGACTCCTGAATCGTTGCCGAGTCCTACGATACCAAACATGCTAGGTTTCGCCTTACGGTTTGTGTAGCGTTGTGATTTAGCGCTTAAAAAACATTTGGCTATATCTTTGAAACCGCTAGTCCGATCGAGACGAAACCACCGTCAGAAGTTTGGAAACATAGGTCGATAGCTATACGCCAATGCCCAAATGCGAAAATATTGATGTTTAGGGGTACTAATTTCCAATCAAAGTCATGTGTCAGTCATTTTTTTCGTGTTTTTTCATATAAATGTCTATAACTCCGAAGCGAATTGAGATATTTTCACCAAAATTGACACACATATGTATGGGCTCACTCTGAGGACACGTAAAAAAAATTGTGGGACTGAGCCTCTTGGTGGCGCTATAATTGAACAAAATATGAAATTCCCATTGACTTCAATACAGTTTTGTGAAATAAAATGCTATACTAAACAAATGCATTGGTGTAATATTACGAAACTCAGATTGTGTCATCAGCACCATCCCCTGAAGGCAACCAAAATATTTCAAGACAGCGCCACCTAGTGGTCAAAAGTTATAACAAAATTTCCAAAAAGGCTAATAACTTTTGAATAAATCTGGCTATTGAAATGCCACGGGTCTTAATAGATTCCTTGGGTCAAGCCGAGAACATAGATACCAAGTTTTCCTTATTTGGCCAAACTTCCTGTCCGCCATCTTGATTTTCATTCAAAACCTACTTTTTCGAACTCCTCCTAGACCGTTTGTCCGATTTTCACTAAAATCGAATCGTATCATCTCCAGACTGTGCCGACAAAAAGTTATGGATTTCGTGTCGATTGATGAAACCGTTTTCGTATAGCACAGCAGCAAAGTTGAGGCATGATGCCAAAATGACTATTCAGGCTTTATATCTGCAATGCCTCGACATATTGACACAAAACTTTGTATGTGTCACTGTCTACTTACTCTGACCACACCACATCAATTTCGTAACAGCGCCACCTTTTGGTCAAAAGTGACAATCCATTAAATCATATTTTGAATCACTTTTTACATGATTTTTCAGCCATTTCGCCTAAAATCCTCTTTAAATGTCTTTAATTGCTCATTGTTGCAGTTGGTCTGACACTTTCAGACATGTTGGCATGTCTTGTCGTCTTATTCTGCTTGGCCCCGGTAATTGCTGCTTGCAGCTATATTTATTATTATTATTATTATTATTATTCTTCCGCTCTGGGAGTCTATGGCAGCCCATAGAACCGATTGCGGGAAAGTTGTTTTGGTTTGACATTCTGATAGAGGACAGTCCCAACATTAAATACACCAATTTTGGTGATTCTAAGTCATTCCCTCTAGCGCCACCACCTGTCCAAAGTTTCACTTTTACTTTGCTAATAACTTTTGAACCGTAAGGCCAATCAACAAAATTATTTTTTCCTCTGATTCCTGAGCTCATGGCGATTCGATTGCACCCTATGACGTCATTTTCCGTCATAAAAATATGGTCGCCATCTTGAATTTTCAAAAAAAGCTACTTTTTCGAACTCGTCCTAGACGGTTTGTCCGATTTGCACGAAAATTGAACCAGATCATCTTCAGGTAGTGCTGACAAAAAGTTATGGAATTCAAATTGATTCGTCAAACCGTTTTCGATAAACGCACGAATACATTTTACGTAGCGCTAGCAAAAACAGTCGTAAGGCCGTATCTCCGCAACGGTTTATCGTATTCAGACCAAACTTGGTACTTGTACTCACAAGCATGACCTGAGGCTACATGCTGTGTTTCAGCGCAGCGCCACCTACTGGTCCGGAGATATGAAAAATGGCTATTTTTTCTTATAACTTCTGAACAGTTTGTCCAAAAATCATAAAATTGGTCTCGTTAGATTCAGGGCAACATGCCGAGTCGACTGATATCCAATTTGACCATATCGGTCATTTTGGCTGTCGGCCATTTTGAATTTTGTGCTAAAATGCTCTATTTTAACAACGCATGAACGGATTGTTACGAAACTTGGTATGGGTCATCAACACGATGTCCTGAAGGAGTGTGAGAAGTTTCGTAACAGTGCCACCTAGTGGTGAATTTTTTTTTTCAAAAGCTTATAACTTTGGGTGTGATCGACTTATTTTCACGAAACTCATCTCATTGGACTCCTGAATCATTGCCGAGTCCAACGATACCAAACATGTTAGGTTTCGCCTAACGGTTTGTGTAGCGTTGTGATTTAGCGCTTAAAAAACATTTGGCTATATCTTCGAAACCGCTTGTCCGATCGAGACGAAACCACCGTCAGAAGTTTGGAAACATAGGTCGATAGCTATACGCCAATGCCCAAATGCTAAAATATTGATGTTTAGGGGTAGTAATATTCAATCAAAGTCATGTGTCAGTCATTTTTTTCGTGTTTTTTCATATAAATGTCTATAACTCCGAAGCAAATTGAGATTTTTGCACCAAAATCGACTCATATATGTATGGGCTCACTCTGAGGACACATAAAAAAAATGGTGGGACTGAGCCTCTTGGTGGCGCTATAATAGAACAAAACATGAAATTCCCATTGACTTCAATGCAGTTTTGTGAAATAAAATGCTATACTAAACAAATGCATTGGTGTAATATTACGAAACTCAGAATGTGCCATCAGCACCATCCCCTGAAGGTACCCAAAATATTTAGAGACAGCGCCACCTAGTGGTCAAAAGTTATAACAACATTTCCAAAACTGCTAATAACTTTTGAATACATCGGCCTATGTAAATGCCACTGGTCTTAATAGATTCCTTGGGTCAAGCCGAGAACATAGATACCAAATTTTCCTTATTTGGTCAAACTTCTTGTCCGCCATCTTGATTTTCATTCAAAACCTACTTTTTCGAACTCCTCCTAGACCGTTTGTCCGATTTTCACCAAAATCGAATCGTATCATCTCCAGACCGTGCCGACTAAAAGTTATGGATTTCGTGTCGATAGACGAAACCGTTTTCGTATAGCGCAGCAGCAAAGTTGAGGCATGATGCTAATAGCATTAATTAAGGCTTTATCTCTGCAATGCCTTGACATATTGACACCAAACTTTGTATGTGTCATTGTAACTTCACTCTGACCACATCACATCAGTTTTGTAACTGCGCCACCTATTGGTCGAAAGTGATAATCCATCAAATCATATTTTTAATTATTGTTTCTATGATTTTTCAGGCATTTTGCCTAAAATCCTCTTTAAATGTCTTTAATTGCTCATTGTTGCAGTTGGTCTGACACTTTCAGACATGTCGGCATGTCTTGTCGTCTTATTCTGCTTGGCCCCGGTAATGGCTGCTTGCAGCTATATTTATTATTCTTCTTCTTCCGACTGGGCGTCTATGGCAGCCCATAGAACCGATTGCGGGAAAGTTGTTTTGGTTTGACATTCTGATAGAGGACAGTCCCAACATTAAATACAGCAATTTTTGTGTTTCTAAGTCATTCCCTCTAGCGCCACCACCTGTCCAAAGTTTCACTTTTATTTTGCTAATAACTTTTGAACTGTAAGGCCAATCAACAAAATTATTTTTTCCTCTGATTCCTGAGCTCATGCCGATTCGATTGCATCCTATGACTTCATTTTCTGTAATAAAAATATGGCCGCCATTTTGATTCATTCGAAAAACCTACTTTTTCGAACTCGTCCTAGACGGTTTGTCCGATTTGCACGAAAATTGAACCAGATCATCTTCAGGCAGTGCTGACCAAAAGTTATGGAATTCAAATTGATTCGTCAAACCGTTTTCAATAAACGCACGAACAAATTTTACGTAGCGCCTGCAAAAACAGTCGTAAGGCTGTATCTCTGCAACGGTTTATCGTATTCAGACCAAACTTGGTACATGTCATCACAAGCATGACCTGAGGCTACATGCTGCGTTTCGGCGCAGCGCCACCTACTGGTCCGGAGATATGAAAAATGGCTATTTTTGCTTATAACTTCTGAACAGTTTGTCCAAAAATCATAAAATTGGTCTCGTTAGATTCAGGGCGACATGCCGAGTCGACTGATATCCAATTTTACCATATCGGCCATTTTGACTGTCGGCCATTTTGAATTATGTGCTAAAATGCTGTATTTTATGAACGCATGAACGGATTGTTACGAAACTTGGCATGGGTCATCAGCACGATGTCCTGAAGGAGTGTGAGAAGTTTCGAAACAGCGCCACCTAGTGGGGAATTTTTTTTTTCAAATGCTTATAACTTTGGGTGCGGTCGACTTATTTTCACGAGACTCATCTAATTAGACTCCTGAAACCTTGCCGAGTCCTACGATACCAAACATGCTAGGTTTCGCCTTACGGTTTGTGTAGCGTTGTGATTTAGCGCTTAAAAAACATTAGGCTATATCTTCGAAACCGCTTGTCCGATCGAGACGAAACCACCGTCAGAAGTTTGGAAACATAGGTCGATAGCTATACGCCAATGCCCAAATGCGAAAATATTGATGTTTAGGGGTAGTAAAATTCAAACAAAGTCATGTGTCAGTCATTTTTTACGTGTTTTTTCATATAAATGTTTATAACTCTAAAGCAAATTGAGATATTTTCACCAAAACTGACACACATATGTATGGGCTCACTCTGAGGACACGTAAAAAAAATTGTGGGACTGAGCCTCTTGGTGGCGCTATAATAGAACAAAACATGAAATTCCCATTGACTTCAATACAGTTTTGTGAGATAAAATGCTATTTTCATTCAAAACCTACTTTTTCGAACTCCTCCCACACCGTTTGTCCGATTTTCACCAAAATCGAATCGTATCATCCCCAGACTGTGCCGACTAAAAGTTATGGATTTCGTGTCAATTGACGAAACCGTTTTCGTATAGCGCAGCAGCAAATTTGAGGCATGATGCTAATAGCACTATTCAGGCTTTATCTCTGCAATGCCTTGACATATTGACACCAAACTTTGTATGTGTCATTGTCTCCTCACTCTGACCACATCACATCAGTTTTGTAACTGCGCCACCTATTTGTCGAAAGTGATAATCCATTAAATCATATTTTTAATTACTGTTTCTATGATTTTTCAGCCATTTCGTCTAAAATCCTCTTTAAATGTCTTTAATTGCTCATTGTTGCAGTTGGTCTGACACTTTCAGACATGTCGGCATGTCTTGTCGTCTTATTCTGCTTGGCCCCGGTAATTGCTGCTTGCAGCTATATTTATTAGGGGCCAAGCACCGAAGGTGTGGAGGCACCTATTGTGTTTGTTCCGGTTCTTATTATTAGGGGCCAAGCACCGAAGGTGCGGAGGCACCTATTGTATCCGTTCGCGTTCTTATTATTAGGGGCCAAGCACCGAAGGTGCGGAGGCACCTATTGTTTTCGTTCCCGTTCTTATTATTAGGGGCCAAGCACCGAAGGTGCGGAGGCACCTATTGTATCTGTTCCGTTTCTTATTATTATTATTATTATTATTATTATTATTATTATTATTATTCTTCCGCCATGGGAGTCTATGGCAGCCCATAGAACCGATTGCGGGAAAGTTGTTTTGGTTTGACATTCTGATAGAGGACCGTCTCAACATTAAATACACCAATTTTGGTGTTTCTAAGTCATTCCCTCTAGCGCCACCACCTGTCCAAAGTTTCACTTTTACTTTGCTAATAACTTTTGAACCGTAAGGCCAATCAGCGAAATTCTTTTTTTCTCTGATTCCTGAGCTCATGGCGATTCGATTGCACCCTATGACGTCATTTTCCGTCATAAAAATATGGCCGCCATCTTGAATTTTCAAAAAAAGCTACTTTTTCGAACTCGTCCTAGACGGTTTGTCCGATTTGCACGAAAATTGAACCAGATCATCTTCAGGTAGTGCTGACAAAAAGTTATGGAATTCAAATGGATTCGTCAAACCGTTTTCGATAAACGCACAAATACATTTTACGTAGCGCTAGCAAAAACAGTCGTAAGGCCGTATCTCCGCAACGGTTTATCGTATTCAGACCAAACTTGGTACATGTACTCACAAGCATGACCTGAGGCTACATGCTGTGTTTCGGCGCAGCGCCACCTACTGGTCCGGAGATATGAAAAATGGCTATTTTTGCTTATAACTTCTGAACAGTTTGTCCAAAAATCATACAATTGGTCTCGTTAGATTCAGGGCAACATGCCGAGTCGACTGATATCCAATTTGACCATATCGGTCATTTTGGCTGTCGGCCATTTTGAATTTTGTGCTAAAATGCTGTATTTTAACAACGCATGAACGGATTGTTACAAATCTTGGTATGGGTCATCAGCACGATGTCTTGAAGAAGTGTGAGAAGTTTCGAAACAGCGCCACCTAGTGGTGAATTTTTTTTTTCAAATGCTTATAACTTTGGGTGTGGTCGACGTATTTTCACGAAACTCATCTCCTTAGACTCCTGAATCGTTGCCGAGTCCAACGATACCAAACATGCTAGGTTTCGCCTTACGGTTTGTGTAGCGTTGTGATTTAGCGCTTCAAAAACATTAGGCTATATCTTCGAAACCGTTTGTCCGATCGAGACGAAACCACCGTCAGAAGTTTGGAAACATAGGTCGATAGCTATACGCCAATGCCCAAATGCGAAAATATTGATGTTTAGGGGTAGTAATATTCAATCAAAGTCATGTGTCAGTCATTTTTTACGTGTTTTTTCATATAAATGTCTATAACTCCAAAGCAAATTGAGATTTTTGCACCAAAATCGACACATATATGTATGGGCTCACTCTGAGGACACATAAAAAAAATGGTGGGACTGAGCCTCTTGGTGGCGCTATAATAGAACAAAACATGAAATTCCCATTGACTTCAATGCAGTTTTGTGAAATAAAATGCTATACTTAACAAATGCATTGGTGTAATATTACGAAACTCAGAATGTGCCATCAGCACCATCCCCTGAAGGTACCCAAAATATTTAGAGACAGCGTCACCTAGTGGTCAAAAGTTATAATAGCATTTCCAAAACTGCTAATAACTTTTGAATACATCGGCCTATGTAAATACCACTGGTCTTAATAGATTCCTTGGATCAAGCCGAGAACATATATACCAAATTTTCCTTATTTGGTCAAACTTCTTGTCCGCCATCTTGATTTTCATTCAAAACCTACTTTTTCGAACTCCTCCTAGACCGTTTGTCCGATTTTCACCAAAATCGAATCGTATCATCTCCAGACTGTGCCGACTAAAAGTTATGGATTTCGTGTCGATAGACGAAACCGTTTTCGTATAGCGCAGCAGCAAAGTTGAGACATGATGCTAATAGCACTAATTAAGGCTTTATCTCTGCAATGCCTTGAAATATTGACACCAAACTTTGTATGTGTCATTGTAACTTCATTCTGACCACATCACATCAGTTTTGTAACTGCGCCACCTATTGGTCGAAAGTGATAATCCATCAAATCATATTTTTAATTATTGTTTCTATGATTTTTCAGGCATTTTGCCTAAAATCCTCTTTAAATGTCTTTATTGCTCATTGTTGCAGTTGGTCTGACACTTTCAGACATGTTGGCATGTCTTGTCGTCTTATTCTGCTTGGCCCCGGTAATGGCTGCTTGCAGCTATATTTATTATTATTATTATTATTCTTCCTTCTTCCGACTGGGAGTCTATGGCAGCCCATAGAACCGATTGCGGGAAAGTTGTTTTGGTTTGACATTCTGATAGAGGACCGTCTCAACATTAAATACACCAATTTTGGTGTTTCTAAGTCATTCCCTCTAGCGCCACCACCTGTCCAAAATTTCACTTTTATTTTGCTAATAACTTTTGAACCGTAAGGCCAATCAGCGAAATTCTTTTTTCCACTGATTCCTGAGCTCATGGCGATTCGATTGCACCCTATGACGTCATTTGCCGTCATAAAAATATGGCCGCCATCTTGAATTTTCAAAAAAAGCTACTTTTTCGAACTCGTCCTAGACGGTTTGTCCGATTTGCACGAAAATTGAACCAGATCATCTTCAGGTAGTGCTGACAAAAAGTTATGGAATTCAAATGGATTCGTCAAACCGTTTTCGATAAACGCACGAATACATTTTACGTAGCGCTAGCAAAAACAGTCGTAAGGCCGTATCTCCGCAACGGTTTATCGTATTCAGACCAAACTTGGTACTTGTACTCACAAGCATGACCTGAGGCTACATGCTGTGTTTCGGCGCAGCGCCACCTACTGGTCCGGAGATATGAAAAATGGCTATTTTTGCTTATAACTTCTGAACAGTTTGTCCAAAAATCATACAATTGGTCTCGTTAGATTCAGGGCAACATGCCGAGTCGACTGATATCCAATTTGACCATATCGGTCATTTTGGCTGTCGGCCATTTTGAATTTTGTGCTAAAATTCTGTATTTTATGAACGCATGAACGGATTGTTACGAAACGTGGTATGGGTCATCAGCACAATGCCCTGAATGAGCCTGAGAAGTTTCGAAACAGCGCCACCTAGTGGTGAATTTTTTTTTTCAAATGCTTATAACTTTGGGTGTGGTCGACTTATTTTCACGAAACTCATCTTTTTAGACTCCTGAATCATTGCCGAGTCCTACGATACCAAACATGCTAGGTTTTGCCTTACGGTTTGTGTAGCGTTGTGATTTAGCGCTTAAAAAACATTTGGCTATATCTTTGAAACCGCTAGTCCGATCGAGACGAAACCACCGTCAGAAGTTTGGAAACATAGGTCGATAGCTATACGCCAATGCCCAAATGCGAAAATATTGATGTTTAGGGGTACTAATTTCCAATCAAAGTCATGTGTCAGTCATTTTTTTCGTGTTTTTTCATATAAATGTCTATAACTCCGAAGCAAATTGAGATTTTTGCACCAAAATCGACACATATATGTATGGGCTCACTCTGAGGACACATAAAAAAAATGGTGGGACTGAGCCTCTTGGTGGCGCTATAATAGAACAAAACATGAAATTCCCATTGACTTCAATGCAGTTTTGTGAAATAAAATGCTATACTAAACAAATGCATTGGTGTAATATTACGAAACTCAGAATGTGCCATCAGCACCATCCCCTGAAGGTACCCAAAATATTTAGAGACAGCGCCACCTAGTGGTCAAAAGTTATAACAACATTTCCAAAACTGCTAATAACTTTTGAATACATCGGCCTATGTAAATGCCACTGGTCTTAATAGATTCCTTGGGTCAAGCCGAGAACATAGATACCAAATTTTCCTTATTTGGTCAAACTTCTTGTCCGCCATCTTGATTTTCATTCAAAACCTACTTTTTCGAACTCCTCCTAGACCGTTTGTCCAATTTTCACCAAAATCGAATCGTATCATCTCCAGACTGTGCTGACTAAAAGTTATGGATTTCGTGTCTATAGACGAAACCGTTTTCGTATAGCGTAGCAGCAAACTTGAGGCATGATGCTAAAAGCACTATTCAGGCTTTATCTCTGCAATGCCTTGACATATTGACACCAAACTTTGTATGTGTCATTGTCACTTCACTCTGACCACATCACATCACATTTGTAACTGCGCCACCTATTGGTCGAAAGTGATAATCCATTAAATCATATTTTGAATGACTTTTTATATGATTTTTCAGCCATTTCGCCTAAAATCCTCTTTAAATGTATTTAATTGCTCATTGTTGCAGATGGTCTGACACCTTCAGCCATGTTGGCATATCCTGTCATCTGCTTGCGCTTGGCCCCGATAATTGCTGCTTGCAGCTATATTTATTATTATTCTTCTTCTTCTTCTTCCGCTCTTGGAGTCTATGGCAGCCCATAGAACCGATTGCGGGAAAGTTGTTTTGGTTTGACATTCTGATAGAGCACAGTCCCAACATTAAATACACCAATTTTGGTGTTTCTAAGTCATTCCCTCTAGCGCCACCACCTGTCCAAAGTTTCACTTTTATTTTGCTAATAACTTTTGAACTGTATGGCCAATCAACAAAATTATTTTTTCCTCTGATTCCTGAGCTCATGCCGATTCGATTGCATCCTATGACTTCATTTTCTGTAATAAAAATATGGCCGCCATTTTGATTCATTCGAAAAACCTACTTTTTCGAACTCGTCCTAGACGGTTTGTCCGATTTGCACGAAAATTGAACCAGATCATCTTCAGGCAGTGCTGACCAAAAGTTATGGAATTCAAATTGATTCGTCAAACCGTTTTCAATAAACGCACGAACAAATTTTACATAGCGCCTGCAAAAACAGTCGTAAGGCTGTATCTCTGCAACGGTTTATCGTATTCAGACCAAACTTGGTACATGTCATCACAAGCATGACCTGAGGCTACATGCTGCGTTTCGGCGCAGCGCCACCTACTGGTCCGGAGATATGAAAAATGGCTATTTTTGCTTATAACTTCTGAACAGTTTGTCCAAAAATCATAAAATTGGTCTCGTTAGATTCAGGGCGACATGCCGAGTCGACTGATATCCAATTTTACCATATCGGCCATTTTGACTGTCGGCCATTTTGAATTATGTGCTAAAATGCTGTATTTTATGAACGCATGAACGGATTGTTACGAAACTTGGCATGGGTCATCAGCACGATGTCCTGAAGGAGTGTGAGAAGTTTCGAAACAGCGCCACCTAGTGGGGAATTTTTTTTTTCAAATGCTTATAACTTTGGGTGCGGTCGACTTATTTTCACGAGACTCATCTAATTAGACTCCTGAAACCTTGCCGAGTCCTACGATACCAAACATGCTAGGTTTCGCCTTACGGTTTGTGTAGCGTTGTGATTTAGCGCTTAAAAAACATTAGGCTATATCTTCGAAACCGCTTGTCCGATCGAGACGAAACCACCGTCAGAAGTTTGGAAACATAGGTCGATAGCTATACACCAATGCCCAAATGCGAAAATATTGATGTTTAGGGGTAGTAAAATTCAAACAAAGTCATGTGTCAGTCATTTTTTACGTGTTTTTTCATATAAATGTTTATAACTCTAAAGCAAATTGAGATATTTTCACCAAAACTGACACACATATGTATGGGCTCACTCTGAGGACACGTAAAAAAAAATTGTGGGACTGAGCCTCTTGGTGGCGCTATAATAGAACAAAACATGAAATTCCCATTGACTTCAATACAGTTTTGTGAGATAAAATGCTATTTTCATTCAAAACCTACTTTTTCGAACTCCTCCCACACCGTTTGTCCGATTTTCACCAAAATCGAATCGTATCATCCCCAGACTGTGCCGACTAAAAGTTATGGATTTCGTGTCAATTGACGAAACCGTTTTCGTATAGCGCAGCAGCAAATTTGAGGCATGATGCTAATAGCACTATTCAGGCTTTATCTCTGCAATGCCTTGACATATTGACACCAAACTTTGTATGTGTCATTGTCTCCTCACTCTGACCACATCACATCAGTTTTGTAACTGCGCCACCTATTTGTCGAAAGTGATAATCCATTAAATCATATTTTTAATTACTGTTTCTATGATTTTTCAGCCATTTCGTCTAAAATCCTCTTTAAATGTCTTTAATTGCTCATTGTTGCAGTTGGTCTGACACTTTCAGACATGTCGGCATGTCTTGTCGTCTTATTCTGCTTGGCCCCGGTAATTGCTGCTTGCAGCTATATTTATTATTATTCTTCTTCTTCTTCCGCCATGGGAGTCTATGGCAGCCCATAGAACCGATTGCGGGAAAGTTGTTTTGGTTTGACATTCTGATAGAGGACAGTCCCAACATTAAATACACCAATTTTTGTGTTTCTAAGTCATTCCCTCTAGCGCCACCACCTGTCCAAAGTTTCACTTTTATTTTGCTAATAACTTTTGAACCGTAAGGCCAATCAACAAAATTCTTTTTTCCTCTTATTTCTGAGCTCATGCCGATTCGATTGCACCCTATGACGTCATTTTCCGTCATATAAATATGGCCGCCATTTTTAATTTTCTGAAAAAGCTACTTTTTCAAACTCGTCCTAGACGGTTTGTCCGATTTGCACGAAAATTGAACCAGATCATCTTCAGGTAGTGCTGACAAAAAGTTATGGAATTCAAATGGATTCGTCAAACCGTTTTCAATAAACGCACAAATACATTTTACGTAGCGCTAGCAAAAACAGTCGTAAGGCTGTATCTCCGCAACGGTTTATCGTATTCAGACCAAACTTGGTACTTGTACTCACAAGCATGACCTGAGGCTACATGCTGTGTTTCGGCGCAGCGCCACCTACTGGTCCGGAGATATGAAAAATGGCTATTTTTGCTTATAACTTCTGAACAGTTTTTCCAAAAATCATACAATTGGTCTCGTTAGATTCAGGGCAACATGCCGAGTCGACTGATATCCAATTTGACCATATCGGTCATTTTGGCTGTCGGCCATTTTGAGTTTTGTGCTAAAATTCTGTATTTTATGAACGCATGAACGGATTGTTACGAAACGTGGTATGGGTCATCAGCACAATGCCCTGAATGAGCCTGAGAAGTTTCGAAACAGCGCCACCTAGTGGTGAATTTTTTTTTTCAAATGCTTATAACTTTGGGTGTGGTCAACTTATTTTCACGAAACTCATCTTTTTAGACTCCTGAATCGTTGCCGAGTCCTACGATACCAAACATGCTAGGTTTTGCCTTACAGTTTGTGTAGCGTTGTGATTTAGCGCTTAAAAAACATTTGGCTATATCTTTGAAACCGCTAGTCCGATCGAGACGAAACCACCGTCAGAAGTTTGGAAACATAGGTCGATAGCTATACGCAAACGCCCAAATGCGAAAATATTGATGTTTAGGGGTACTAATTTTCAATCAAAGTCATGTGTCAGTCATTTTTTACGTGTTTTTTCATATAAATGTCTATAACTCCGAAGCAAATTGAGATTTTTGCACCAAAATCGACACATATATGTATGGGCTCACTCTGATGACACATAAAAAAAATGGTGGGACTGAGCCTCTTGGTGGCGCTATAATAGAACAAAACATGAAATTCCCATTGATTTCAATAGAGTTTTGTGAAATAAAATGCTATACTAAACAAATGCAGTGGTGTAATATTACGAAACTCAGAATGTGCCTTCAGCACCATCCCCTGAAGGTACTCAAAATATTTCGAAAAAGCGCCACCTAGTGGTCAAAAGTTATAACAAAATTTCCAAAAAGGCAAATAACTTTTGAATAAATCTGGCTATTGAAATGCCACTGGTCTTGATAGAGTCCTTGGGTCAAGCCGAGACCATAGATACCAAGTTTTCCTTATTTGGCCGAACTTCCTGTCCGCCATCTTGATTTTCAGTCAAAACCTACTTTTTCGAACTCCTCCTAGACCGTTTGTCCGATTTTCACCAAAATCGAATCGTATCATCTCCAGACCGTGCCGACTAAAAGTTATGGATTTCGTGTCGATAGTCGAAACCATTTTCGTATAGCACAGCAGCAAAGTTGAGGCATGATGCTAATAGCACTATTCAGGCTTTATCTCTGCAATGCCTTGACATATTAACACCAAACTTTGTATGTGTCATTGTCACTTCACTCTGACCACATCACATCAGTTTTGTAACTGCGCCACCTATTGGTCGAAAGTGATAATCCATAAAATCATATTTTTAATTATTGTTTCTATGATTTTTCAGGCATTTTGCATAAAATCCTCTTTAAAGTCTATAATTGCTCATTGTTGCAGTTGGTCTGACACTTTCAGACATGTTGGCATGTCTTGTCGTCTTATTGTGCTTGGCCCCGGTAATGGCTGCTTGCAGCTATATTTAGGGGCCAAGCACCGAAGGTGCGGAGGCACCTATTGTTTTTGTTCCGGTTCTTATTATTAGGGGCCAAGCACCGAAGGTGCGGAGGCACCTATTGTTTTTGTTCCGGTTCTTATTCTTCTTCTTCTTCTTCTTCTTCTTCTTCCGCTCTGGGAGTCTATGGCAGCCCATAGAACCGCTTGCGGGAAAGTTATGAAATTTGGCACAATGATAGAGGACAGTCCAAAAAGTCACCATACCAAATTTGGTGTCCTAAAACCAATCCCTCTAGCGCCACCAACTGTCCAAAATTTCACTTTTATTTTGCTAATAACTTTTGAACCGCAAGGCCAATCAACAAAATTCTTTTTTCCTCTGATTCCTGAGCTCATGACGATTCGATTGCACCCTATGACGTCATTTTCCGTCATAAAAATATGGCCGCCATTTTGAATTTTTTGATAAACCTACTTTTTCGAACTCGTCCTAGACGGTTTGTCCGATTTGCACGAAAATTGAACCAGATCATCTTCAGGCAGTGCTGACCAAAAGTTATGGAATTCAAATTGATTCGTCAAACCGTTTTCGATAAACGCACGTATACATTTTACGTAGCGCTAGCAAAAACAGTCGTAAGGCTGTATCTCCGCAACGGTTTATCGTATTCAGACCAAACTTGGTACATGTACTCACAAGCATGACCTGAGGCTACATGCTGCGTTTCGGCGTAGCACCACCTACTGGTCCGGAGATATGAAAAATGGCTATTTTTGCTTATAACTTCTGAACAGTTTGTCCAAAAATCATAAAATTGGTCTCGATAGATTCAGGGCGACATGCCGAGTCGACTGATATCCAATTTTGCCATATCGGCCATTTTGACTGTCGGCCATTTTGAATTTTGTGCTAAAATGCTGTATTTTAACAATGCATGAACGGATTGTTACAAAACTTGGTATGGGTCATCAACACGATGTCCTGAAGGAGTGTGAGAAGTTTCGAAACAGCGCCACCTAGTGGTGAATTTCTTTTTTCAAATGCTTATAACTTTGGGTGTGATCGACTTATTTTCACGAAACTCATCTCATTGGACTCCTGAATCGTTGCCGAGTCCAACGATACCAAACATGTTAGGTTTCGCCTAACGGTTTTTGTAGCGTTGTGATTTAGCGCTTAAAAAACATTAGGCTATATCTTCGAAACCGTTTGTCCGATTGAGACGAAACCACCGTCAGAAGTTTGGAATCATAGCTTGTTAATTATATGACTAAGCCCAAATGCGAAAATATTGATGTTTAGGGGTAGTAATATTCAATCAAAGTCATGTGTCAGTCATTTTTTACGTGTTTTTTCATATAAATGTCTATAGCTCCGAAGCAAATTGATATTTTTGCACCAAAATCGACACATATATGTATGGGCTCACTCTGATGACACATAAAAAAAATGGTGGGACTGAGCCTCTTGGTGGCGCTATAATAGAACAAAACATGAAATTCCCATTGACTTCAATACAGTTTTGTGAGATAAAATGCTATTTTCATTCAACATCTACTTTTTCGAACTCCTCCCACACCGTTTTTCCGATTTTCACCAAAATCGAATCATATCATCTCCAGACTGTGCCGACTAAAAGTTATGGATTTCTTGTCAATTGACGAAACCGTTTTCGTATAGCGCAGCAGCAAATTTGAGGCATGATGCTAAAAGCTTTATTCAGGCTTTATCTCTGCAATGCCTTGACATATTGACACCAAACTTTGTATGTGTCATTGTCACTTCACTCTGACCACATTACATCAGTTTTGTTAACTACGCCACCTATTGGTCGAAAGTGATAATCCATTAAATCATATTTTTAATTTTGTCTATGATTTTTCAGGCATTTTGCCTAAAATCCTCTTTAAATGTCTTTAATTGCTCATTGTTGCAGTTGGTCTGACACTTTCAGACATGTCGAAATGTCTTGTCGTCTTATTCTGCTTGGCCCCGGTAATTGCTGCTTGCAGCTATATTTATTATTATTATTATTCTTCCTTCTTCCGACTGGGAGTCTATGGCAGCCCATAGAACGATCGCGGGAAAGTTGTAATGATTTGACATTCTAATAGAGGACAGTCCCAACATTAAATACACCAATTTTGGTGTGTCTAAGTCTTTCCCTCTAGCGCCACCAACTGTCCAAAGTTGCACTCATGTTTATGCTAATAACTTTTGAATCACAAGGGCTAGAAACAAAATTCTTTTTTTCCTCTGATTCCTGAGCTCATGACGATTCGATTGCACCCTATGACGTCATTTTCCGTCATTATAATTTTTCCGCCATTTTGAATTTTTCAAAAAACCTACTTTTTCGAACTCCTCCTAGGCCGTTGCTCCAATTTCCACGAAAATTGAACCAGATCATCTTCAGACCATGTTGACAAAGTTATGGAATTCGTGTTGATTCGTCAAACCGTTTTCGAATACCGCGCAAACAAATTTTATGTAGCGCTTGCGAAAACAGACACAAGCCTGTATCTCCGCAACGCTTTATCGTATTCAGACCAAACTAAGCACATATCATCACAAGCATGACCTGAGCCTACATGCTGCGTTTCGTCGCAGTGCCACCTACTGGTCCGGAGATATGAAAAATGGCTTTTTTTGCTTATAACTTCTGAATGGTTTGTCCAAAAATCATAAAAGTGGTCTCGTTAGATTCAAGGCATCATGCTGAGTCGACTGATATCCAATTTTCCCAGATCAGCCATTTTGGCTGTCGGCCATTTTGAATTATGTGCTAAAATGCTGTATTTTAGGAATGCATGAACGTATCGTTATGAAACTCGGTATGGGTCATCAGCACGATGTCCTGAAGGAGCCTGAGAAGTTTCAAAACAGTGCCATCTAGTGGTGAATTTTTTTCCCCAAATGCTTCCAAATGCTTATAACTTTGGGTGTGGTCAACTTATTTTCACAGGACTCATCTCTTTAGACTCCTGAATCGTTGCCGAGTCCAACGATACCAAACATGCTAGGTTTCGCCTTATGGTTTGTGTAGCGTTGTGATTTAGCGCTTAAAAAACATTTGGCTATATCTTTGAAACCGCTTGTCCGATCGAGACGAAACCACCTTCAGAAGTTTGGAAACATAGGTCGATAGCTATACGCCTATGCCCAAATGCGAAAATATTGATGTTTAGGGGTAGTAATATTCAATCAAAGTCATGTGTCAGTCATTTTTTACGTGTTTTTTCATATAAATGTCTATAACTCCGAAGCAAATTGAGATTTTTGCACCAAAATCGACACATATATGTATGGGCTCACTCTGAGGATACATAAAAAAAATGGTGTGACTGAGCCTCTTGGTGGCGCTATAATAGAACAAAACATGAAATTCCCATTGACTTCAATGCAGTTTTGTGAAATAAAATGCTATACTTAACAAATGCATTAGTGTAATATTACGAAACTCAGAATGTGCCATCAGCACCATCCCCTGAAGGTACCCAACATATTTAGAGACAGCGCCACCTAGTGGTCAAAAGTTATAACAACATTTCCAACACTGCTAATAACTTTTGAATACATCGGCCTATGTAAATGCCACTGGTCTTAATAGATTCCTTGGGTCAAGCCGAGAACATAGATACCAAATTTTCCTTATTTGGTCAAACTTCTTGTCCGCCATCTTGATTTTCATTCAAAACCTACTTTTTCGAACTCCTCCTAGACCGTTTGTCCGATTTTCACCAAAATCGAATCGTATCATCTCCAGACTGTGCCGACTAAAAGTTATGGATTTCGTGTCAATTGACGAAACCGTTTTCGTATAGCGCAGCAGCAAATTTGAGGCATGATGCTAATAGCACTATTCAGGCTTTATCTCTGCAATGCCTTGACATATTGACACCAAACTTTGTATGTGTCATTGTCTCCTCACTCTGACCACATCACATCAGTTTTGTAACTGTGCCACCTATTTGTCAAAAGTGATAATCCATTAAATCATATTTTTAATTACTGTTTCTATGATTTTTTTAGCCATTTCGTCTAAAAACCTCTTTAAATGTCTTTAATTGCTCATTGTTGCAGTTGGTCTGACACTTTCAGACATGTCGGCATGTCTTGTCGTCTTATTCTGCTTGGCCCCGGTAATTGCTGCTTGCAGCTATATTTATTATTATTCTTCCTTCTTCCGACTGGGAGTCTGTGGCAGCCCATAGAACCGATTGTGGGAAAGTTGTAATGGTTTGACATTCTGATAGAGGACACCCCCAACATTAAATACACCAATTTTGGTGTTTCTAAGTCATTCCCTCTAGCGCCACCACCTGTCCAAAATTTCACTTTTATTTTGCTAATATCTTTTGAACCGTAAGGCCAATCAGCAAAATTCTTTTTTCTGCTGATTCCTGAGCTCATGCCGATTCGATTGCATCCTATCACTTCATTTTCCGTCATAAAAATATGGCCGCCATTTTGAATTTTTTGAAAAATCTACTTTTTCGAACTCGTCCTAGACGGTTTGTCCGATTTGCACGAAAATTGAACCAGATCATCTTCAGGCAGTGCTGACCAAAAGTTATGGAATTCAAATTGGTTTGTTAAACCGTTTTCGATAAACGCTCGAACAAATTTTACGTAGTGGCTTTAAAAATAGTCGTAGGGCTGTATCTCCGCAACGGTTTATCGTATTCAGACCAAACTTGGTACTTGTACTCACAAGCATGACCTGAGGCAACATGCTGCGTTTTGGCGCAGCGCCACCTACTGGTCCGGAGATATGAAAAATGCATATTTTTGCTTATAACTTCTGAACAGTTTGTCCAAAAATAAAAAATTGGTCTCGTTAGATTCAGGGCAACATGCCGAGTCGACTGATATCCAATTTGACCATATCGGTCATTTTGGCTGTTGGCCATTTTGAATTTTGTGCTAAAATTCTGTATTTTATGAACGCATGAACGGATTGTTACGAAACGTGGTATGGGTCATCAGCACAATGCCCTGAATGAGCCTGAGAAGTTTCGAAACAGCGCCACCTAGTGGTGAATTTTTTTTTTTCAAATGCTTATAACTTTGGGTGTGGTCGACTTATTCTCACGAAACTCATCTTTTTAGACTCCTAAATCGTTGCCGAGTCCTAAGATACCAAACATGCTAGGTTTCGCCTTACGGTTTGTGTAGCGTTGTGATTTAGCGCTTAAAAACATTTGGCTATATCTTTGAAACCGCTAGTCCGATCGAGACGAAACCACCGTCAGAAGTTTGGAAACATAGGTCGATAGCTACAGGCCAATGCCCAAATGCGAAAATATTGATGTTTAGGGGTACTAATTTCCAATCAAAGTCATGTGTCAGTCATTTTTTTCGTGTTTTTTCATATAAATGTCTATAACTCCGAAGCGAATTGAGATATTTTCACCAAAATCGACACACATGTATGGGCTCACTCTGAGGACACATAAAAAAAATGGTTGGACTGAGCCTCTTGGTGGTGCTATAATAGAACAAAACATGAAATTCCCATTGACTTCAATACAGTTTTGTGAAATAAAATGCTATACTAAACAAATGCATTAGTGTAATATTACAAAACTCAGAATGTGCCATCAGCACCATCCCCTGAAGGTACCCAAAATATTTCGAGACAGCGCCACCTAGTGGTCAAAAGTTATAACAAAATTCCCAAAACTGCTAATAACTTTTGAATAAATTGGCCTATTGTAATGCAACTGGTCTTAATAGATTCCTTGGGTCAAGCCGAAAACATAGATACCAAATTTTCCTTATTTGGCCGAACTTCCTGTCCGCCATCTTGATTTTCAGTCAAAACCTACTTTTTCAAACTCCTCCTAGACCGTTAGTCCGATTTTCACCAAAATCGAATCGTATCATCTCCAGACCGTGCCGACTAAAAGTTATGGATTTCGTGTCGATAGACGAAATCGTTTTCGTATAGCGCAGCAGCAAAGTTGAGGCATGATGCTAATAGCACTAATTAAGGCTTTATCTCTGCAATGCCTTGACATATTGACACCAAACTTTGTATGTGTCATTGTAATTTCACTCTGACCACATCACATCAGTTTTGTAACTGCGCCACCTATTGGTCGAAAGTGATAATCCATCAAATCATATTTTTAATTATTGTTTCTATGATTTTTCAGGCATTTTGCCAAAAATCCTCTTTAAATGTCTTTAATTGCTCATTGTTGCAGTTGGTCTGACACTTTCAGACATGTTGGCATGTCTTGTCGTCTTATTCTGCTTGGCCCCGGTAATGGCTGCTTGCAGCTATATTTATTATTATTTTTCTTCTGCCGTAAAACGCATCGTGCAGCCCAAACCGTAAGGGCTAGAGCTTTGAAACTTTGCCATATGGTAGTACAAAAATCGAGGAGAGGTTATCAAATTATGACCTCGATTGGCCCATAGGTGGCGCTATAGCAACCAAAAGCGCAAAACTGGTCGTAACTCCTAGACCGTAAGTCGTAGACTCTAGAGTCTTATATCCTTGGAAAGCTGGACACCTGCAGAATAAAATGTATATCTCCGATTTCATTTGGGGTATGCAAATTTTTCCGCCATTTTGAATTTTGTCAAAAACCTACTTTTGCGATCTAGTCTGTGGTTTTTCGCCCCATCGGAACCAAACCAGTGCAGAAATGTTCATAGGAGTCTGAAGATCAATAAATATAAAAAAAAAGTAGAAATTTCGATTCATGGTTTCTAGGGGGCGCTAATTGATTGTTGTGGAAAGAGCCTATTTTACTAAAACGGCTATAACTTGAAGTAAATTAGATATCTTCACCAAACTTGGTACATATGTGTATGAGTTCATTTTGGGGTCACGGTAACAGTCGCGACGATTGAACACTAGGTGGCGCTATAACATGAATTAAACATGAAAAAGGCTATAACCACCTGACAGTTAGTCCGATTGACTTGAAAATTGGTATGCAGTGTCTTGGTCCAAGGTGCCATGTATGTCTATGAGGACATTGGCGTATCTCAAAAAACATGGTCGCCATCGGCCAATGAAATTTGAGCACCAATTAGACAAGGTTAACGGAAGCCGATTGGAACGAAAATCGGTAGGCATGTTCGACTCATGGCCCTAGAGGTCTGTAAGATATTTGAAAGAAATCGGCCACTAGTTGCGCTAACGAGTTTTATGGCTCTGTAATCACATGGTGTTACAAATATCCACACAATTTGCATATCATATGATAGATCTGCTCATGCTGAACAACTTTGCCTCAAGAACCATTGCTGTCAATCAAACAGTTCATTAAATATATTCGTAATTATGTTAAAAACCTACTTTTGCGAACTAGTCCTAGGTTTTTCACCCAATCGGAACCAAACGAATCTAGGACAATTCTATGGACTCTGTAGATCAATAATTATCAAAAAAAAAAGTTGAACTTTTGCATTTTTCGCATGGGTATATTGGGTCATAAAGAAAATGGGCGTGGCAAAATGCACTCAAAAGCCTATAAATCCTAAACAAAAACTCAGAACTTCACAAAAATTGGTGAGCATATGTGCCATATCATTCTAAACAAGCATGCAAAATTCCATGTAGATCGGATGATAGGTGGCGCTATAACTGGTAAAACATGAAAAGGGCTCTGGCTACCTGACCGTTAGTCCGATTGACTTGAAAATTGGTATGCAGTGTCTTGGTCCAAGGTGCCATGTATGTCTATGAGGACATTGGCATATCTCGAAAAACATGGCCGCCATCGACCAATGAAATTTAAACACCTATTAGACAAGGTTAACGGAGGCCGATCGGAACAAAACTCTGTAGGCATGTTCGAATCATGGCTCTAGATATCTGTAAGAATTTTGAAAGAAATCAGCCACTAGTTGGCGCTAGCGAGTTTTTTGGCTTGCTAAATAAAACGTAATAACTTGATGCTTTTGTGCTTAAAGGCCTGAAAGGCCTTAAAGGGATACTCCACCGTCTTTTCATATTAAACTATGTTATTCCCTTAACTAAGGCGAGTTGATACATACCTCTCTCGTCTCAGTGCGTGCACTCAATCGCTCTGGCACGCGGCGAAACTTTGTTCACTCAGTTCATTCAATATGGGCCAAGCAGAGAAGCTACCAAACACCTCCACGTTTTCCCTATTTAAACAGTTACTCGCGTAGTGTAACTCGACCTAGGACGGTGACACAAAACAAAACGTTGCGCTTTTCTAAGCGTGTAAAATGGATAACTATATTGTATTGCGGAATACCATAGCAAGTGCTTATGAGCACTTCGACTTGGCGGAGTAATATCTTCACTCGTGAAAAATCCTCTCACCGGCCCCCGCTCCCTCTGGTGAAGATATTACTCCGCCAAGACGAAGTGCTTACAAGCTTCTCTGCTTGGCCCATATTGAATGAACTGAGTGAACAAAGTTTCGCCGCGCGCCAGAGCGATTGAGTGCACGCACTGAGACGAGAGAGGTATGCATCAACTCGTCTTAGTTAAGGGAATAACATAGTTTAATATGAAAAGACGGTGGAGTATCCCTTTAAATTTGAACCCCGATAAATGCTGCTTGCAGCTTTAATTTTATTTACTGTTTCTCTGATTTTTCAGCCATTTGGCCTAAAATCCTCTTTAAATGTATTTAATTGCTCATTGTTGCAGTTGATCTGACACTTTCAGACATGTTGGCATGTCTTGTCTTATTCTGCTTGGCCCCGGTAATGGCTGCTTGCAGCTATATTTATTATTTTTCTGTCAACCTTTCGGGCACTTTTGAGACCCTTAACCCTCTGAGGTCGACAAACGCGCCCGTGTTTTGCTGGATTTTCTTCACATTGTAGCACTATAAACTTAAATTACTCCGTCATTTATGGTCATACAGAAAAAGAAATATAAAAAAAGAATCTGTGAAATTTCTACTTTTGTATGTGTCCACTTACAATCAAATCAAAACATTGTGCTTTTGTAAAATAAAGAAAATAAACAGGGTGTGCTTTCTGCCTCCCCGTCGCGGTGAACTTTTTTTTCTTGAGCACGTCTATAAACTGAAACAAAACTCAGCGAATACTTGTCACACATTTATGAGCCATATACCTTTATAAACATCTAAGTGTGTACTTTTAAATGATCGGATTCAAACTGAAAACAAATATTCTCTGTTTAAGTAATTTGTATAAAACCAACAAGATGTCCAGCTTCTCAAACGCTTCCTAATTTTTAATTTGACCACGCCCATGCGCGCAAAAGAGATTCACATGCAAATCTCCACATGGAACGCGAACGCGCTCGTTACCTCAAAAACAAAGCACGAAAAAACTTCAAGTCTCTGCTTTTCGTCGAGTTTGAAAGACGCGCCGTGAGCTTACATTGGATTTACCTCAGAAGAAGAAGAACGCAATTTGAAGACAAGAAAGATGTAAGGTAAGAAATTCTTACATATTAGTTTGTTATTGTTGCATAAATTTCACATTGCAGTTGAACTGTTGCTAGATATATGGTGAATATTATAATATTAAGACCCGTGTTTACTGTTACTGTGTTTGTGGATATCTGTTCAAACGTAGATATGTATATGGTAACCATAATGTTTCATATTTGAGCGCGATCGCGTTTGAAAAGCAAAACGCACCAAACAGCTTCATGTTTTTACTATTATCTCATTTCATATCATCATAACGAATGTAAACATTTGAAGTAACATGATAATCAATATATTTTTCTCTAGCTTAGTTGTTACTGAAATCTTTTGGAAGATTTATAGGCTGTTATAGGTTATTGTTATTATTATTTTATGCAGCACTGCTCATAGCCTATGCCTACAAGGCACAACAAACCTGGTGTTCATTATATTACATATTGTTGGAAACATTTGTGTTTGTGTGTGTGTGTGTGTGTGTGTGTATTCTGTGAATTTTAAAAAGCTATTTTAACCAGAAAAATCTAAAATGTATTCCCAACATCGTGCTGGCCTTTCTCTTGATATCAGTATGTTCACTTTTTTTTTTTTCTATCAGGGCCCAGATGCCACTGAGTCCTGCTGACTTCAACATTCACATGAGCCTCTGTACATGAACATGGTAAAGTGAAAATCAGACACCTTGGAAATGAAAGGTATGTTTTTAGGAATGGCAGAAAGGTCTCTGTCTTTGGATCATTCTGTTTTCAATAAGTGCTTTTTTGTCATTTGTTGTGTATCTTTGGATTATGTTGTGTTGTAAATAAATCCAAACAATCAAAAAGCCATTCTTTTTTAAATCTCCTCATTCTTTGTGCAAGGTTGCTCAGAATGACAGGGCCTGATGGCTCCTAATAGGGCCGTTAGGGGAGGGTCTTTGTCTTTCTCAGATGTGAAAAGCTTACATATTAATGACCTCCCGCATAAAGCTTTCTCACACAAAACACATCGTACAAATTTTAAATCAATATATTGTCTTATCTGAATGAGCAGTCAGGGTGATTCACATAGTTTTGGAGCAAATATTCTAGGCTACGTCATACAATTTTCAAAAGTCAAAAGAAATAATCAGTATGGGTTTCATGGCCTTATTTCAGTGAGAATTTTTTTTGGTATTTTCACAAACCACGCATAAATGTCATTCTCAAAACTACAAACTTTTACATATATGCTGCTGATATATTATTGTAGCAGAGTTTGTTCTCAATACAGTGTAATTACACTTTAGCCATGAAAATGTCACAAGTAACAGAAATAAGCACAAATGTCAGAGCATGTCAGAACACCTCCAGGGCCCAGAAAACAGCTCAGACCCCAGAGGGTTAACGTGCTCAAACTCTTGAAACTTTGCACACAGGTCAGAACCCGCGGCCATCAGGGCCGGGCTGAAGCTGGTACCCGGGCGTGGCAGGGGGGCTCAACAGCGCCCCCTTGAACGGGGTCCGAAAACTTGGTCCATAAATCAGACACGCTTGCATGTAATAATATGAAACTCGGTACATATATAGATCTCATCGGGCCGAACAACTTTCGTACTTTTACTTTTTACGCTAGCTCAACAGGAAGTCGGCTATTATGGGTTGTTTGGAAACGCATGCTGTGGAATTTGAAACACTCCTCCTAGAGAATTAATTCAATCCCCATCAAACTCGGTGTGTATGAAGTCAAGACATTGAGGATGCTAAATTGCAGACGGATTTTTGATATCTCGAACGGTTTGGTCGTGGCGAGGAAACAAATTTATGGCGAGAAAAGAGAAACACGAAGTGTTATAACTTCTGCATACATTAACTGATCTTGATGAAACTTCAGCAGTGTGTTCGTGGTAAGAGGCCGATCAGATGGATGTAACTATTGTGAGTCAAAGTTATAGCGCCACCAACTGGCAGCGGAAGTGTGTCACTTTCAAAATGCTTTTGACAAAAGTGGGGGGGGTTAGTTTTACCAACAGTTAAAAAAATCAGTACGTATATTGGTCTCATCGAGCTGGACAACTTTCTAATTTACAGTCATTACCTCCAACAGGAAGTCAGATATTTTGGTTTGAATGTGGATTTCTTTGCAAAATCAGCCTCTGAATTTTTACCCACTCCTCTTAAGTGGTTTATTTTATTCCCACCAAACTTTTTCAACATGATGAAAATACATTAAAGATGCTAAATTGTTTACGGATAATACATATCTCAAACGGTTTTGCTATGGCGAGGGATTAAAGTAATGTCAAAAATGGAAACACTAAAAGCCTCATATCTTCTAAAAATGTAATTATACACCATTTATTTCTATATAAAATTATACAAATATCAGAACTAAACCCATTTTATTCTTTTTTTTTTTTTTTCAATTTAATAATTGTTTAAGTTTTTAAAAACAGCCAGAATGTTTTTTTAGTCCAAAAAATAAATAAATCATGTCATTCATAGTGCTATACTGCCCTCTTGTGTTCAAAATCAGGTAGGCCTATTGTATCTATATAAAAATATACTAGGTATGTGACGGTGAGAATATTTTACCACCGGTTAATCAACAGGTTAATCAACGTTAATCAATGTTGTGGAATATTTTGAGTGTATCATAAAATCAGAATAAGGTAAGACAAGTAATATTTTCTGTCTTTTTATATATATATATATATATATATATATATATATATATATATATATATATATATATATATATATATATATATATATATATATATAAAAAAAACTATAGCTGCGAGCAGCGATGAAGGGCCAAAGCCGGCGGCACCGCCACCCCGGTGCCTTTAGGTAACTAAAGGCATCCGGGTTGCGGTGCCACCGGCTTGGGCCCGTAATCGCTGCTCGCAGCTATATTTTTATTTGTATCTTGCTTATTGTAATTATTTGTGCTGTTTTAGTTTGAATATTTGGTTCTTTACTTTTATCTGACAGTAGTGTTTTTTACTCTCTCTCTGAACATAACACATACCAAAACGTACCGAAAATGTGACCCTAAAACCTTGATATAAACCAAATCGTGAGTAAACTGAACTGTTACACCCCTAGTTCACATACTGCTTGAACTGAGGTGGTTACATCTGTTACATCACATTAAACAGTATAAAAAAAAAGTTTTGATTTGTGATAAAACTGACAGAATTTGAAAGCTGATTTAGTTTCATATAAAAAGTAGCAAAACTCTTTGAGATTACTGGATGGCAGGCAAAAAATAATATTTAGGCACGATTTGTACAGAAATAGACAGAAAACAGCTTAGACAAAAAGATTGGTCTTGAGATTTAAGAATCCTTATCAGTCCACAGGATACAGTTAAGTGCTCATGGAAGAGAGTAGATTTGAGCTGTTACTTGAATATTGTCAGGGATTTTTCTATCAGGATAAGGTTAGGTTGCTCATTCCACCACCAAGAAACAATGAACGGAAACATTCTCGAAAGTGATGTGCCTCGCGACTGCAGGCTTCTGGAGGGGATGTAGACGTGGGGTCTCTTGGGCTCATTGAAAACCAGTTGCGCTGCTGCCTTTTGCGTTTTAAGAAGTGCACGGAGCCATATTGTGATTTTATATTTTAATTCCGATTTACAGATGCATTGCCAAACCAATGGTGCAAAACAGCATTAGAGCTTTTTTGTTATGAGAAATATTTTCAGCTGAAGCGATTGGGGTGGGCTGCCACAGTCTAGGTAATTAATGGGAAACACTGCAGTGGCTTAAAATAGCTGTTTTACATTTGATTTGATTTTTTTTTTTTCTTGTAAAAAAAAGTGGAAAATATTTGGTGTATATTTATCCTGTATATTTTGTGAAAGATTGTTTTATTTCTTTGGACTGTTTGCAGGACCATCTATGAGAAACTGGCAAGTGCTTTTACTGAGGAGCAAGCAGTGCTTTTTTATCAGAGAGTGGAAGAGATTTCACCTAACATCCGATACTGTGCATATAACATTGGTGAGAAACTGAGACTGTTTCAGATAACCTTTAATGTGTGTTTTATAGCTGTCTGTGAATGAAAAATTTCCACAAAGTTTCAAAGAGCACAATAAATGGAGTAATTGTCTTAAAAGAAAGAACGATTCTGAACTGCATGAAACAAGTCACCAGTAATTCCAGTCTTACCTCCTCTACGAACCCATGTAAGTTTGTAACAGATTTGCTTAATGCCACCCTAATGGTCTTCATTAGCTGCCTGCAAATTCTCCCTTAAACACTGTAGTTGGAACTGAGGCCTAGAAGAGTTTGGTATGTGATGTCGAGACAACACAAATGCTGTTTTCTGCATTGCAAAAACATGCTCAACACTGTTTTCTGCGCTATCGACTTTGTGTGCTCTTCCAAAGGATGAGGACTCTAATTGATAGTTAAACCGATGCCATCGTTACATAGAAGGGATTTAGAGAGACTGAATTCTTTATCGAACAGTCTGAGTTAGAAAAGGTCAATCTGCAATGTATATTATGAGAACAATATTATACTTTTTTTTTTTTTTTTTTTTTTTTTTTTTTACCTTGGATGCATGGAAACCTATTGTAGGAGACCTCCAAAACAAAATTTGGAACCTTTGAAATGGCTTAATAGGAGCATTTTGAAGGCTAAGTTGGGTCACTCAAACATGCATGAATGAGATAAAGCATTACACTTTGTTGCAGCTGTTGTCACCTTATACACTGAACAAAATTATAAATGCAACACGTTTATAATTTTTATTTATAGTTTATAATTTAATGCAGCGTTTATAATTTTGTTCAGTGTAGTTAGAGACAATTGCCTTATTAATTGAGACAACACAATGCTCAATATGTTAACTATATGAATTAAAAATACGACTTTCAGTTCAAAACAATCGCCTGTATGTTTACTCCAGAGCATGTATATGGACATGGTATATAAGCCTGAAGAAGGTTGACTGAATTAAGCTTAAAAAGCACAATTTACAAAAACGTTTTTGTCAGATTATTTTCCTGATTTGAAATGTTATTATTGCATATTAAAATAGCTCAAGTATCCTGCTAGCATTGCCAATGAGATCTGTACCGTAGATCAAGGGATCTATTTCCAGGAAAGAACTGACAAAATGTGTATTTTTTTTTTTTTTGCAAAAGTGTCTGCTAAATTTAAATGCAAGTAGATAATTTCTCTACCTGCATGACTGGAAATAGCTTCTCAGGAAACCTGTGAATATGGCCGCTGAGTGAACTGACTTTACTTAAATGGACTTTGGAAACGCTCACATATTCATCCAAACATACTGAAACATACATGCACTTTGACTACTTTGTCCAAACCACAGCCTTCATGCCCAGATGCTTTTTGTTCTCTAGGTGACCAGAATGCAATAAACGACCTCATGCAGATGAGACTGAGTGCAGGAGGAGGGGGTGGCATGATGGCTGAAAAATTGGAGGTCAATCTTCTTGTCTTCATAACCATGTTCTTGCTTTTTAGGCTATGATATTCCAGCTCCAACAATATATTTATCTGTCTATTTGTCTAACATACTATATAAAAACATTTTGTGTTTTCTGGGAAAAAATTACATGCCAAACCTCTTACCTTGTAATTTGTTTTATTTATTTATTTACAAAATCACAATTGGTTATTTTAGCCTGTATTTTAGAAAATTGGTTGGAGGATTCTTCAGTGGAGTGACCATCTTTAAAATTGTTCTCTTCCTTTCTCTCAGACACTGATTTCTCAGACAAGAGCTAAGCAGGCAGCTGTGATGAGTGAAGTTGAGTGGAGAGGTCGTACAGTTCCTGTCAAAATTGACAAAGCTAGAATCTTCCTGCTGGGTCTGGCAGACAATGAAGCCGCGATTACACAGGTCTATAAACTCACCCTTTCACAATTCATTTTGTATTTGCATGCAGTACAGTGACTATGATAGTGACAATAGCCCTTCCTCATTAAAAATGGATGGTAATATGGAAGTAAAATAATGAGACATGTTATTGAAACAAAAAAGACTGTTGAATTGCACTACTTGAAAAAATATGCATTTCATTAACCCTGCTTGCATTTTAATGCATTGTATTTTTTTGTAAAGCGAAATAAAATGGACCGAAAATTGCCTGTCTAATATTGTAAGTTGTATTTTTAAACAGAATGAATATTTTGGAAGTGAAATCTGAAAGGTGAATATGGATTATTGAATTTTTAAAAATGAAAACGTGTGTGAAATGTTTTGAATTGAAATATTCACAGCTTAAATATACAACCATGTTGAATTTCACCCCATACAAAATGCAAGCCCTAAAAATACAAGCAGGGTGAATGCAATGCACATTTTTTTCAAGTAGTGCAATTCAACAAGCTTTTTTGTTACAAAAACATTTGTCATTATTTTACTTCCATATGGCAATCAACTGAGACGTATTGGTTGATATTAGTTTAGTCTTCTATTAGTTGAGAAACTATAAAACTTAAAACTAAGAGCCATAAGTGGCAGGCAGGATCCAAGCAGATGGAAAAGGGGTGGATAAACAGAATAGATGTTGTGGATACTGCTATATTCCAGTTAAGAGTTAATTGTCTGAAAAGAGTTTTCTAGGGCTGTCACTAGCTATTATTTTGATAATCAAGCAAGCGGTTTATTATTTTGACTTAATTGAGTAATCAAATATTTTTTGTGCTAATAAAAATGGACCTAAGCAAAGAACAAAGCCTTTAAAATGACTTAAAATACATATACAATAAAAATGAGGCAATAATATTTGGTTCAAATAAAGTATCAAAAGCAAGTAATCATATTGTTTTATAGATAAAATGCATAATGTAAACTTATGTACATTATATATTATAACAAATGCCTGCAGAGGGCGCCAACTGCCTGGTGTTACACTTTACAGCAGATCAAATCCTTGTTTAATATTGACCAAACAACGTTAGTTTAATTGTAATATTTACTTAATCTTTAATAGTTTGCCACTTCTTTATGATAGAAATACTACAGCCACTGTAATTTCTTGAACAAGAATTTGTGGACATAGAAACATGCAAACTCAGAGCGAGCATTTAAACTTTTTTGGAAATCGTGATGAACAGTTTGCATATTTATAAACACATTGATGTATTCTCCTGTTTTGGCATAGGTTTATAAATTATTTATCTTACAAATCTGATAGGACAAATAGTACCACTATAGTACCATAAGATACCACACTTGCAGAATATGCAGAGATGGATTTTTGAGACGCGCTCCACACGTAAATGATAACAGTTCATGTGGAGCAGCATTTTCTGTGAAAGGAGCCGCTCTGAGACTCATGTAATCTACATGCATGTAAATAAAGCGCGCGCGCGCACACACACACACACACACACACACACACACACACACACACACACACACGCACGCATATATATATATAGTATCTATGTGTGTGTGTGTGTATATATATATATATATATATATATATATATGTGGTTGTGTACAAGAGGTAAAAACGATATAAATACTGTTCGTTTTCTCACACAAACTGCTCGTTTCGTGTCTTAGGCCATCAATGTGTACTTACGATGGGGAATTGTTTAATTTGGACTTCACTGTGCATGCTCTTTGAGATAGTGACCATAGACCTCCATTATATGACTGACAGACTAGAACGGTTTGACCTAAAAATATCAAAATTGAAACTACTGCGGAAAAAAAAACACCTACATCTTGGATGCCCTTGAGGTAAGCTAAAACATACCAAAATTTAATTTCAAAGTGAACTATCCCTTTAAGGACTGCAACAAATGGCTGGTAGGGACTACACGACATTCCTCACAGGTTAGCGACATCACCAACCCTAGAATTTACATAAACCCTGCCCCCGGGAAGGCGATTTATAGATTATCATGACAGAATATGCTAATCAATGACTAGAAGATAACTACACATAAGCTACATAAATTCATCAACTAACCATACAGAAATGTCCTGTTGCTTCTACATGTTGTCACTTCTTGAGTCTCTCCATCATTGTCTGACTCCGTTTTGAACATAAAACGCTAAAAGTTTTTGAAAATTTGAGTGCATGTGGGCGTAGGTTTGATTTTGAAATTGGTGGGGACGGGGACATCCCCTGAAGCTGAGCTGCATCTGTCATTAAAGGTACAGTTCAATAAAAAATTAAAATTGTCATCATTTACTCTCCCTCAAGTTGTTTTAAACCTGTATGAATTTCTTTCTTCTTCTGAACACAAAAGAAGATATTTTGAAGAATGTCGGCCCCTGCTTGTGGGTGTGAGGTAAAAGGACACGAACTCTTGAAGCTCCGCTCTCTGTGCCAGGAGCAGCAGCTCGTTTGCATTTAAAAGAACAGACACAAAACAGTGCTTTTTTGCTCACCCTCAAAAAGTGACAATTTTAACATGCTATATTAAATATCTATGTGGTATTTTGAGCTAAAACCTCACATAAACACTCTGGGGACATCAAAGACTTAATAAATAAACCTACTGTACCTGGAAAAAAAATATATATATATTATATTTGTCTTAATGTGTATTTTAATTTTATTTATCAGTTTTATATTTTTCTATCAAGGAATTTTATTTATGTACTAAGTAGTTTTTCTATTTGCTCAGGGCTTTCTTGCTTTATTACAGAAGACTGTTAGTCGTGTAATGATTGCAGTCAGCTTAAATCACATTTGTTTTATATTGTTGGACTAAAATGAGATGAAAAAACAATAAATTTCAAGGTTTACAAATAATTTGGTGATATTTTTTTTTCTTCTAGACTTAAACTGTCTACCGCAGTCAAATAAGAAAAGTAACACAAAACGGTTAACTACTATCAAATCTCTGCATGTATGTCGAATCAAAATTTTATTCAAAATTGTGAATTGATTTTTAATCTCATCATAATCTCAAGAATTGATTTGAATCAAATGGGGTGGTACTAAAAAATTCCTAGCCTAATGGTTATAGTTATTGGTATCTTCCCCACCTTGGCACACCTCACCCATGAGCATGCTCACATCTGTGGTATGTTGTCCCATCTTAACCAGACTGCATTCTGGACAGAATAACCATTCTTAGGGACTGCTCTCCTAGTTTTTTTTTCTTTTTTGTTTTAGTCTTACAGTCTCACTTTCACCGAAATTCTGGTTCACCCTGTTGCAGTTAGTCATGCAAGGTGTTGGTTAGGTGTGACCACAGTCTCTATGTGGGCGTGTGCTTATGTTTGTTTCTCATGGTGTTCTAAAGTTCATTGTGTTGCAGTACCATTAAATTAACATTTACATTTTCCATTTAGTTTTTTTCTTTCTATGCTGCTTTATTATCCCACAGAAATCTGATGGCTTCTTAATTATACTTTTATTATGATTTAATTTTTTTTTTTTTTTTTTTTTTTATGGAATTTGGGTTTGGTGTTTAATTTGCCTAGTCTCTACTACAACAGGAATGCTCCAGAAACCTGTTTTGTTACGTTCTTTGTGTTGATGCTTGTCTTTCATCTTCAACATATTTTGCCCTCTTAGACTCTGGAGGTTTACAATTTTATCTTGTTTACTCATACAGTTGTTATGCTGGTGTTTTAATTGTGATGTACAATTAAGTATATGATCCTTCTGTTGCTATTATGGTGCTTGACACTATTATTTGTCCAATTTCTATTCCAAGTCTATAAATGGGCCCCCTGAAACAGCCTGAGGTTACAATCTTGATCATAGTTAGTGGTAGTGCAGCAAAAATATGGTGATAGTAACTTTCCAATTATTTGAATCACAACTACCCAAAATTGATCTCATAACCTTAAGCAATCCAGATTCTTAGATATCAGGATACCATCACACCTGTATTATAAATGGCACTGTGCGTGTCTCTATCATCAGATACTTTCTGTGATCCTGAAGTCAATTTGAATTGCAATTCACAAGTTCACAACCCAGGACCAATGACCAAATACTTTTGTTGACCACAGTAAATCTTTTCTTTTACTTGTCTTGAAACTAAAGGCTGAAATGCACTACACAACTTTTACGCCATACACTACACTACATTACTGAGGATCACGCATTACCCGACTGGCATTCTGAATACAACAGACTCATTTGGTAATGTGCCATCCTGATGCTTCCAGTATGAAAAGGACATACTTTTACAGAATTTTAAAATTGTTTATTGAAAATTAAAAAATTCACATTTTCATGAGAAATTTGATTGTCTTAATCGTGGTGGTTACATTACTGAACAAATATAACTTTCCATTTACTCTTAAAGAACACTTTCTTAAGAACACTTAGTCTTCACTGTATAAATTTAAATATAGATTAATCTTTGTAAAAGCAGTCTTGTTTTTTAACAGTGACAGACAGCAGCAGGAATATGTAGGCTGCTGTCCCTTTAAGACATTATGCACTGTTTAATTATAATTTTACACATCCAATTTATTTCTCTTTTATGTTCACTTTAAAACATAACCAACTGTTTACGAGAATACTTGTCGAGACGGGTATTTTGATGGTATGATAGGGATGGTTACCGAAACCCGGTGTTAAATGAGCCCCGGTGCTATATTATGAAAGACCGCAGTATCAATAAACTCCGATGCTATCGATTCTGCTGTTGGTACTGGAGAAATTAAGAAAATGCTCTTACTATTTGCTATATAGACGTTATCTTGCAAATTCTATCTTGCCGGCCATTTCTATATGCAATAATATTTAACTATTTGCCTGAGATGCATTTTTGCTATTTGTAATCCAGAAGAGACTGATCTCTCTCACGGAGCTACAGCGCACACAACACGAAAGCCCCTGCTTAATGAGTGATGATGGCCAAGAGAACTAAACAAAAGTTTAGTCTGGTCACACTTTAGGGCTGTGATATTTAATCTATTTTTATTTTCAATTTCGGCTTCCAAGGATTATAAAGTGAAAATACAAGTTAGAACTATTAAACTAGCCGTGTTCCATCTAGCGCTACTTCCTTCCCTTCACACCGGTGCGTTATTTCTCCCTAAAACCCAAACTTAACATCAAAATCTGTACAATCGGTGATTGTTGTAAAATGCAGTCTCTACTGTTGCTAAATTGTGGGACGTGTTTGATAAAAAGAGCTATTAAAAGCACAATAATCCACACAAGAGACTGTTTCCAACTTCTAGGTGGTTTGTGTGTGTGTGTGTGCGCTCTGAAACGGACAGCAACTACAAGCAAGTTATACTTTAGGCTTTGTGTGCGCATCTAAATGATTAAATACGCACAAAAATAGCCTGTCAAAATGACCAAATTGGAGAGTATTTACTTAAAGGGGTCATATAATGGTACATGCACTTTTACAAGTTGATTGGATGGATTTTTATCATTATATGATGGTTGTGTATAGGCACTGCCAAGACACATTTCAGTACAGTGTTTTTTTTTTTTTTATCTCATATGTTTTCCCCTCTCTCAAATCCGACGCCCCTCCCACGATTGTTGATTGACAGCAGCGTTTCAACACAGACCCGCCCTCGCTCGTGAGCCAGCTGTCTGTCATCATAGTCCGCGCAACAGCAATGCTTTCATGTTTGCGTGAATCATTTCACCAGGCTGCTTTATAAACGAGAACATTGAAAAAGGTATTAGCTCCTGTCTGAGTATGTGTTGTTTATGTGCCTAATGACTGTCATAGTCTAACAGACTGCTTATTTTTTAAACAGATCAGTTGTACCTAACACTGCATAGATAATGTTACGCATCACTGACAAGCCTACATTTACCGGAAAAAAAGTTTCATGACCATTAGCTGTAACATCAATCTGCCAATGAACTAACGTACGTTATACATCAGTAAACACATAGCGTTCGTATCTCACTACTCTACCCTGCCAGTACATACAAAGATAGATCAAAGTGACATTACGTTAACCAACCACTCAGAAAAGTCCTGTTTTCCAACTCCGGTTCAAATTGATACGGTTGCACAGTGTCCTCAGAGACTCCCGCTGCCATTCTTCAAAATATAACGTTACCCTCAACTGTTGTCAAGGCAACACTCCACGTGTGTTGTTGTGGCAAAACGCCCACAGAACAGAGGGGCGGGGTGAGCAAAGCTCATGCACTTAAATGGCGTGCTGAAAACAAAGCTGTTTTTGACCAGGTAAAATCAGTGTTTTCTTACAATACTAATGAGAATTTTTAAAGTATATTACAAACTTTTAATTTAGACCCTAAAGAATCATATTAGCTTGTACAAAAATGGCATTATATGACCCCTTTAAATACAGTGTCTTAAATGTGCATAAATAGTTGGGAAAAAATTTGTATTATTAGATCTGCATTTAGTCTTAAAGGGGCAGCAGTCTAATAAACCTGCTTACAATTGTGCCATTCATGTGAATCAAACAACAAAAGGCAAAGTGAAAATTACTCATCTTTTGAATGAAAAACTATAGATGTAATAAGCATTAATCTATCAATTTATACAGTGAAAACTCTGCAGTGTTATTTTACATTTGATTACTTGCATAAAAAATAACAAAGAACCGATAAGAATACCGTTAAAGTACCGGATCGATAGGCAGTTTTGGTAAGAGTAGTAATACCATTAAAACCTTAACCATACCCATCCCTAGTTATGGATATATAATGTGTTGTGTCTTATCTGTGCGCTATTTGAAATGTGGCTATGTATCTGCTCTCTATCTCTGTCGGAAACGTGTGCATGCTTTGAGTTTGTGCACAGGAAACATGCAAGTACCAAATTGTTTTCTTTTTTTGTGTCACTTGATTGGTTTAAAATCATACAAATATTTAAATCGGCAAGACTTAGAAACTGTGCAAACATGCAAATGATAAACTTTAACTTTATGATGGTAAAGTTTGCAGTTAAGACGCTTTTAAAACTACTGCAGTTAAAACTACAAAGCAATCTACTCATAGTAACTGCTATGTAACTATGACACTTGGCATTTGAGTTAAAAGGACAACTCTCTCTCTCTTAAGAGCATAGTTTACGAGTATCAATCCACAGTTTTGATCACTACTGGACTATCCTGTGCACTTAAGTTCAGGAAACCTTTCCCACCAAACCAAATGAACCTAAAATCACATGCACATGTCTGCACCAAAACCTTTAATGTAAAGACACTTTTATAGCTATAGAGCACATGCCATTTGAAAAAGATTTGATCACTGTACAGTTATGCACAAAATACACAGTGAATGCAGTATCCTGACTGTTTAGTCGCTTACTCTTCACAGGCAGATAATGAAGAAACAAAGGAACACCTATATGAAAGCCTGCTGGCAGAGTGTAGAGACACCATCCAGGCGGTCAGAGAGGAGATCAGGACTGATGTGGTGAGACGCACTACTGACACCTCCTACACTTCTCCAAGTGTGATTTGAGCAATAATAACTTGACTAAATGCATTGCATTTTCATTGTCTGATTGATGTATCAGTTTGTGTGTGTGTGTATATGGTAACATGATGCCCCCCTTAAGAACAATGTGGATTTACTTTTAAACTAACTTTTAGATATATGTTAAGCATTGTGCTGGATGATGATCATAATGTTTTATAGGAAAGAAATAGAAACATTTGCTAATTAAGAAATTACAAAATTTCAAATATTAAAAGAGTGGTAAGATGGCCCCCCTACCTGGGGTAAGAAGCTCCCACTGAATAAACTTTTAAAGAATGTATAAATTACTTTTGATTATAATTCTCATTCATATTTATATTTGTCATTAATGTAAAATACTAAATCAACAATTTGATCTAATTTTATTTTGACAATTTAGTTGAATAATGGAATAACAGATGACAGAAGCAGAATCCTAGTAAAAGAGATTTAACTGAAAGGTAAAATTATTCTGACTTCTCTACAAGCATATGAATGTTTACATATTTAATTGCCCATATTTTAATTGAAAATGTCATAATAGAAACACCATTAAATCATATTGATTTACCTCAATTCATTCATTAACCCATTCATTATTATAAGTGTTCAATTTAAAAATAACACAAGTAACATCATGCCTTCTGTGTCAAATCTGGGGGCATCTTACCCCAAGGATCTAATTTTATCTTTTTACCTTAAAATAAAAACTATACATTTTACTCCAAAAATCCAAAAACATTGTTCTACAAATCCATCATTAACAATTAGACACAAAAAACGTTGATATTCAACAATGTCATAGCTCACTATTTTCCACTGGCACAAAATTAGATCAATTAACCTCAAAACTGTTTCGACTAAATCTCACAAATGATGATATTCAGATGAAATGACAAAATTCAAAATAACTGTTTTTAAATAAAAATTCTGAGATGCGATTTTGTGCCATCTATGGTCAGGAGAAAAATTGTTGGGGGGGTCATTGTTGCCCCAGGGGCAAGATGGCCATTTTACCCTATGTTTGGAATTACATGGGCATTAAAATGGTTTATGGTTTATGCAGACACTACAGGTGTAAACAATGTTTTTTTAAAATTAAAAACATTCCAAAAGTTTTCTGCAATGGTTATATTTTGGGGTGAGGTTAGGAATAGAGAATATAAAATACTCAGAATAAAACAAATAATGGCTAAGGAAAACCATATATACAAGTGTGCAGGCCCGGAGTGGTCATCGGGAGAATTCCCGGCGGAAAGCGCAAGTCATAGTTCATTTTCAATGAGAGGCACACAACGGCAAATCGCAGGCGATTCTAGTAGCAGCGAAGACCATGCAAGCAGTGCTCGTACACCCGAAATTCCGTAGCTTACAGCTCTTTGCAGCGGTTATTATTATTATTATTATTATTATTATTATTATTATTATTAGGCCTATATAGCATTACGCACATCGTAAGATTAGCCACATGACTTCTACGTCCGCTTTCTCTCTAATTACACAAATTTACCATAGACTGTAAAAAATATGGACAAAGCGTCTGTGACGTCACCCATAGACTTTCTGAAGAACGGTTTAGCCGTTTATGGGGGGTATAGGCGCCGCCATCTTGGAAAATCTTGGGAAATCCTAACCCCGCCCACCTTCTGGCCAATCCATATATGGGTAAAGGACGCAAGTCCGGTTATTCTGCAAATGGAACAGCGCGCGTCACTCAGCTCGGTCTGCCACTCCGGGTATCTCTGTATGTATATTTTAGGCAACAATTAAACGAAATGTTATAAAACACCACACTAACTCTTTTCGTTTTCATTTAAAGAAATCTTAAACATTATAGCCACACAAATATGGTTCAGGCAACGCATATTGATTATATTCACCGCATATAACGTTAGCCTATTTATAACAAAACGAAATATAAAACACAACCCTGCCTCTTTTCGTTTAAATATAATATAAAAATATTAAACATTTTAATATGGTCCAGGCAATATGTGCATTTGTACTAAACAACAGATGTTGCAGTAAACAACATTACAGATCATCTTCGTTGTATTACATTTTAAAATGAGACAACTCAACCCAGTCTCTTTTTGTTAAATTTCAGTTTTATCAATATTTGCCATTATTAAAGTATAAGTAAAAGGTACAAGAAGCTATACAAATAAAGCAAACAATTCAGTCAAACATACAAAGTCAGCGCTCTAGTCTAACCATACAACGGTAAAGTTAAATAGCTTATAAAGTTATGAAACTTCACTTAGCCCTCAGCCAAAACGATTGGCCAGGGAACAAATTATAGATTCACGAGACCAAAAATCGCCCGTTAGATATACACAAGACGAATTATATCTCATGTTTAACCACTACAGAGACGCCAGAGTCAGCGGCAAACGTCAGAACGACTAGCCGAGGAAAGGCTGTTCCAGGCGGGGTACATGAGCGCCGAGCGCCCGGTGATCGTCTGGATCTCACAACCTGGATAAAATTTTAATAAATCTTTATAAAAAAACACAGATTTGAGCTTTAAACAACTACATTCTCGCCTGACAAACTCTTAAAACTACATTTCATGATACAAAAACAGTAGTATTATATTTCAACTGTATATTAAAAAATGCCGCTTCTTATGTTATCATTCTCCTTGGCGCAGCCTATGCTCGGTATCAGCTGTCAATCAAGCTGCCAATCAAAGTTAACCACGCCTTTATTTGTCATACATTTTATATCTAAATACGATCTAAACTAACGAGTTATAAAAAAATTCACCCCCTCACAGTTGTCAGGCACTCGGAACCTATCGAAAAATACAATAAAAGTCCATGGGACCAACCTGTAAAAACATGAATTTATGCTGAGAAAACGGACATTTTAACATGGGGTCTATGGACATTTGCTCCCTTTTGGGACCTGCCCCTAGCGGATTTTCGATGTATTGCAGTTTTTCGCACTTCCAGGTAGGCTTCATTTTTCAAACTAGAATGTTGCCGCTTGAAATTTACTTTGTATTTAAAGCAGTGCATCTGTTTATGCTATGCATTAAAGGTACAATAGGACATCTGGGAAAATGTTAATTTTAGCCTGATAGCACCTGCTGATCTTGGCCATTAAAATAACAACAAACACACACAATAGCACACAAAATGGTTGCAACTTTTTAGGCAGCTAGTGTTTTTTTTTTTTTCTTGTTTTTTTTTCAATCAATGTCTTTTTAATAATATAAACAATGCAGTAGACAAGGGCTATTCAATTCATTTGGAATTGGGGCCAGTTCATGAAACTGAGGCAAAATAAGGGGCCGGAGAATATGAGTAATAATGGTAACAAATAAAGAAATTACAGCAACAAACTGAAGGAATCAATATATTCTATTTTGTAAATGCAGAACAACATATGCACATTGTGATGCACTAAGACGCATAGGCCCAAGGCATTGTTACATTTAAATAGCAATACAATGTTGAAAAATCAGAGACACAGACAATTAAAGAATTGCAATTAACCAACAGAAAACATCCACTTAATTGCACATAACTGTACCAACACAACTTTACAGCTCGTTATCCTCAATTGATATCCTGGGAAATCCCAGACAACTTCCGGCAAATTTAGATTTGCTCTGAAAGTAGTCTGGCACAGAGCTCATTCAAGCCCATTTCTAATCCGGCGAAATCGCTGCACCAATCAGAAACATTGAGGCGGGCTTTACACAATGACGATCGCTCTGATTGGTTTTAGGTCTATCCAATTGCGCCCAGAGGCATTTGAGCGAAGTCTGTTGGTGAAGCGCAACTTTTATGCATTATTATTCAAATTGCAAACACATGAGAGGACAGTCTCCATGAAAGACCCACTGGCAGATGAACGTGCTACTACATTTCGATAAAGATGACGAAGTAGTCTGTCCCAAAGCTTGCCTACTTTTTTGCTACACATTCAAAAGTAAAAACCTTTTCTTCACAAAAAGACTACGGGCCCTATTTTAACGATCTGAAACGCAAGTCGCAAAGTGCAAGTAACTTTGTGGGCGGGTCTTGGCGCTGTTGCTATTTTCCCAGCGGGATAAATGACTCTTGCGCCACGCGCAAATCTAAAATGGGTTGGTCTGAAGTAGCTTCATTACTCATAGGTGTGGTTTGGGCGTAACGTGAAATAAACCAATCAGAGCGTCATCTCACATTCCCTTTAAGAGCAGGCGCGCTTGTTCTAAAGCGGATTCCTATTATAACGGCGGATTTGCCAGGCGCGCGCCAGAAGCGGTTCACAGCCAAGGAGAGCAACGCTCTCGTCAGGGACGTTGGGGATGGAGAAACCCACCCAAATTAACTTCGGTTAAAAAGGCGTATGATAATTTGGGTAAATGTGTAAGCTAGATGTATGCTTTTATAATAAATTGTCTATCTATCTATCTATCTATCTATCGTAATAATTTATGATTTGCAAAAATGAAAACTGCTGCTTCTGTGTAGATGAGAGAATCAAAGTGTATGCGCGTTGTGCACACGCTACATTGATTATGGCCAAGCATGCGCCCTTAAAATAGCTTATGAATAACATGCGCAACGCGCCACTGACTTTAAACTATTTTTTCCTGGTTAGTAGCGCAATTGTTTTCTAAACCTGCAAAATAGCATGAAGGAACGTTTGCGCCGGAACACGCCTCCTTTTTTGCGCTGAACCGCCCAGGGAGTGCAAGTTCATTCCCTAGTTTAGCGACGTGCTTCTGTGGAGGGAAAAGTGCGCTTTGCGCGGGTGCAAAATAGGAATGATACATGCGTCGGTGTACAAAGTCAATTGCGCTGGGTGCAAGATAGGGCCCTACATACTTTTATGGTGTAGTGTAACTTAGGCGAATTGGGACGCAGCATATGGCTTTACACGATGACGATCGCTCTGATTGGTTTTAGGTCTATCCAGTTGCGCCCAAAGGCATTTGAGCGACGTCCGTTGGTGACGCCCCTTTGGAAATGAGTTATTAATGAAGCTTTGCCAGACCATAACTCAGTTACTACTGAGAATGGTCTGGTTTTAACCAGGCTACTCAATTGACAATGAGTAAATAAATTTCAGTGTTAAAAGTAAAGAGGGAAATAATTCTCAGAAACATCAAACTGTCCCCCTTCTCCACTGCCTAATACAGAAATGCAGCTAAATGGTAACTGAATACAACTCACACTTTTTTCCTTCTAAAAAAATAAAATAGACTGCCCCATAAATCCACACATGGACTACTACTGTACTCACTTTTGTCCATTTTGAACATAAATCAGACACCTAACAATCAGTCTAGGTCAGCCATATCACATATATTTAAGATTGAGTGACAGGCAACATCAAATGTATCTCCACCAACAAAAATAAAACCAAAGTGCATAGTGTGGTACAGAATAGAATTAAAACAACATAACAATGCATGGTATTTTATCAAGGAAATGTATTTCAAATAGCATCACTCAGTTTAGGTGAGCCATATCAGTTGTTTAGAATTTCATTAATTTAACTAACAAATATCTTAAATTCCAAGTGCACCAACAAAAATAAAATCAAAGTGCATTGTATGGTACAGAATAGAATTATAACAACATAACAGTGCATGGCACTTTATCAAGGCAAAACCTTTCAAACTGCATTCAACAATAATACCACATCAAGAAAAACATTAAGTGCATAATATGGTGTGAATAACATGTTAATTGCATCATACTGTTCAAAATAGTTTGCCAACATTTGCCATCTAATGAGAGAAATGGCATTTTTTTGACTTGGCAAGAGCAGTGCATAATAAGGCAGGTGTATATGTTGTCAGGGCAATGCGCAAGCAGTGTTGAAGATGCTGGTCAGTGAGGCATGCCTGTATGCGGTTGTGAGTTTTAATGGCATTCATGTGTGAGAATGACGACTCACAAGTGTATGTTGAGCCAAACATTGTCAGAAGAAAAAGTGCAAGACCCCTTGAATGGGGAAATTTCTCTCGGCTGACTTCATGGGTCCAGAATTTTTCAAAACCTGCCTGCAGCAAAGACTGTCGCAAGTCATCTGACGACTGAATGTCAATGAGTTCCAGTTGTAAAGACCCCTCATCCAATGACGATACCAGCTCCTTCCCTTTCAATGCAAAGTCTGCCTCAACATTCACACAGAACGGGTCCTTCACAAATCTCATCACTTCACCTGGAGATGCTAAAATCCTCAAACCTAGTGGAAAAGTTGTTTTTCAATGAGTCGATAAACCCTGACATCACCTCTGTAATTTGCAGGCCAGATTTCCTCAATGTTGGGAAGTGGAGCATCTTGCCAGGACAAAGATCAGCAGAGAAGAGTGAGAGCTTTCTTTGAAAAGCATGAAGTTTCTCCACAAGTTCTGCGACTGTTTTATCTCTGCCCTGCAACTCCATGTTGAGTTGGTTCAAATGTTGGAAAACGTCGCTCAAAAAGCAAACAGCGGCATTAAACTCATCATTTTCCATCAGAGACAGAAACTTGCCAGCTTTTTTTAATTTTGAAGACCGGAGAAACACCAGAATCACAAAGTTCACAAAAACGTTTCAAAGCGTTACCTTTGCTAAGCCATCTAATGTCATTGTGAATGAGCAAATCTTTATATTCAGGAGACATGTCAGTCAACAGCTTGTCGAAAAGGCGGTGCTGTAAACTGGAGGTACAACGGATGAAGTTTATAATTGCCATAACAGAGTCCATGGTCTCTTTTAACTCACCACTGAGCTTGGCACACAGGAGGCTTTGGTGGATGAGGCAATGCAGAGAGCGCATAGAGGCACAGCTGTGCAACATCACTGTTATCAGTCGACTCATCCACAGCCAAAGACATCACCTCAGCCTTCCTCAGCTTGTCCAAAAGCCTCTTGAAAAACGTCCGATGCAAGGGACTCGACTCTCCTCATATTTGACGTGTCAGAAACTGGAATTTGCTGGATCGAATCAGTAATGTTTTTTCGGGTTTTCTCATCTGTTACCACCTCCTCAATGGATGCCAGCATACACTCCTTGACTGTCTCTGAGTCTGTAAACGGGTTTTTCTTTTTGCCCAATATCCATGCCACTCGTAACGATGTCGCAGTTGCTTTCTCTTGATCCGTACAGGCCCGAAACAAAATGCGACGTCTTCTCATAACAAGATACTGTATAAGCCCTGTTAACTTTTGCCTCCGAGCAGCAGAGCCCGGTGGAAAAGTAGCATCAAAGTTAGCATGCGTTGTCTTGAAATGCCTTCTCAAATTATACTCCTTGCACACGGCGAGGCACTCATTGCAGATTAAGCACACAGGATTCGCATCAACGACAATAAACGCATATTTCTCTGTCCATTCATTGTTGAACTGCCTGTTCTCTGAGTCAACTTTTCTTTTTTTTAAAAGTAGAGAGAGACATTTTTTCTTGTTTGCCAAGCTTCGTGCTTGGCTTGAAAGAAAATAAGCGTTTAGAACGCGCCACTACAGCGCGTCGCGACTGGGCGATTTTGATTGGTCATGTAGGCTACATATACTACCTGTTTTGTCACCATGGTTTAAGGGGTGCATACTGCCTCATACTGCACAAAAAAATGTACAATTAACCATAGTCATGCGCTGTATGAGACTTCCCATGTGTAATAACTACATTCAGTGGAGTAACTTTGTTTTAAAAAATGGGTGGGACATTGCTAACATTATGCTAAATCATAAATCAGATGTATACAATAACATTACGATGTCCAGCAATCGATTTAAATAGTACATTGGGTTTAATTTGTCGTTTAATGAGGTCTAATATATATTGTTAGTGGCAAGAATTTTCACGTGAATAAATACATATTTAAATGGTCCAGTGGCAGAACTTTTGCCAAGCATGTCAGAGGATCTGGGTTCTAATCCGCACTCAAATAGTTTTTTTTTTTTTTTTTTTTTTTTCTCATCAAAACCGATTATGTGGTTGAATATCAGGCAGGGACACATTTGTGTGCATTTTGTTTTGTAATTTCACCGGAACGAATAGAAAGTCTCCACAATGGATTGAAGCGCGCGTCCGAGTGAAGACTGTCACTGTGCTCGAGCCACAAGAGAATACGGTATCCGCGCCACTGATCGCCGCGGCAACGAGCACTTTGATCACTTGATTTCAAAAACAACACATTTCAGTGATCGCCTCTTATTTAACAACGAACAAAATTAATGCTCTGCAAGTTCACTGGAGATTTTTTATTTATTTGTATTGGTACATTCGTGCGGCGAGATGTTTCAAAAGTGGTAGGGACAATATCGACCACGCCTATTCACTCCAAGGGCCGGTACAAAATCCCTCAGGGGCCAGACCCGCATATAGAAGTTCTATTACACTGCAAATATTAATGCAGTTCCAATGTTTTGACATCACACTTTTTTCTGACTTGATTGCATAAACTTAAGATATGACCTGTTTACATTAATACCTCATTAGAATAGGCTTTTCAATAGTGGATTTGATTTTTACTTGTGCATCCCCATCTTACCATCTTTGCTCTTAAACACAGCACAACAGACTATAAACAAGACCATTTAAATTTTATTTGAGAGAATCCCACATCAATGTAAAAAATAAAAATAAAAAATTATATTGTGAAACAATTTTCTGTCCATTATAAAACTGTGGCTGGAAGCCACAATCTAGTTAATTAATCAAAACACTGACATCTCAAACCTAAACCTAAAAAAACATGTCTTTTTTTTACGTACAACATAAAACATTTTTTGCCTCAACAGAAGCAGCGAGAAAGAGCTACAGAAGGTGCTGAGAGTGGCAGAGTGTCTAATCTGCAATACCTGCACAGGTGAGTATGATGGCTGCACAAGTTAATTTGACAGCTGATGAAAAACATACTTTTCTGTGATGCTTGACAGTCATGCATGCCTGTATTTATACATATGCATGCAGCTACCTGACATATATCAAGCTGTGGACTTTGGTGAAGAGGAATGAGAGCATGGCTCATGCGCTTCAAGCTAAATTGAAGGAGCCACAGACTGATGAGAACAAAAGAGGACCACGACCACAGGATCTTATACGACTCTATGACATCATCCTACAGGTTCAGAGATCACACATTCTTCATACATGTAAACATTTGATAACTATTTATATTACAGAGTACTTGTTACATGTATTTTCTATTTAAGTGTACAATAAAATAATTGTATTTTTATTTAATACTAATTTTGTATTTTTAATTGGGTGAGTATGATTGATGTTGAGACTGAGGAGGAAGTAATCTGAGGTGTGCAGCGGAGTGACCAGTGTATGGTCAGTGGAGCAGTAGCACGTGTAAATAAGGTCTAATTGGTTACCTGATTTGGGAGTAGCCACAGTAGATACTCGTTTGAGGTTGAATGAGGCAAGCAGAGTGTGGAAATCAGCTGCCTGAGGATTTTCTAATGCGTCACACTATGTGCTGTGAGCAACAAAGCGAATCTCCAGGTGCTCTCATGAACCAGACTGCAAAACTTATGTGCACCCCTGGTAATAACAGAATGTTATGCATAATTGCATGCAACTACCTCAAAATCAAACCCTAAGTACATGTTGTTAATATTACTCAGTAGTTAATTGCATAATTACGCTGTAACAAGGATACCTTAAAGGGCCCCTATTATGCTATTTTAAAGTTTCCTAATGTTGTTTTGGAGTCTCCTACAACAGGTGTACATGCATCAAAGGTCAAAAAACGGTTACATTTGCACATCACCAGATTTTCAATGATTCTCAAACGACTCGTCAAATGAATCAATCTCTCTAAATCCCTCCTTTCCACGAGCTACTCTGCTCTGATTGGCCAGACAGCTCTGTTGTGATTGGTTTACCGTGTACAGCGTGTCGAAAACAAAAACTCCCATTGCTATAACAACGTCAGCTCTGCGTGTCCTGGTCCTGAGGCTTCCTACACTGTAAACTAAACACAGTACCAAACAATGACGTCGTTTTTACCATATCAATGCGAGCGTGAGTCCGATGATGAAACATTCATTGGAAGAACTAGTTATTCAACCCGAACCTCCATCGCAAGGACAACTCTTATCAATGACTCAGAGTTGACTCTTACGTTTGAAAGACAATAACTTTATATACGGTGCACTTTCAGATTTAAAACTTTGCAGGATGTTTTCATTCACTTAGAGCTATGTTACACACTACATGAGAGGTCATTTTCAAAAATCCATAATAGGGGCCCTTTAAAAATAGTGTAACCAAACATTTTTACTTAATTTAACATTGATGGACAATTTATCTCTGTATATCGGACGAACAAAGTCACTTGACTGAAACGAAAGAATAGTTACACTGTGAAAAACATGTAGACATTCTAAACTTTGAAAGAAACTGATATAATCTGTGTTTTAAAATAAGGTATCAAAGGAAAAAAAATGCAGAACCACGAATCTGTTGGTAATGAAGGAAATGTAATCAAAAACATTGCTTTGTGTAGTGTACAAGCTCATCTGTCATAAATGCGTCCTGGAATGCAGTGAATGGCCGCCAACTCACTTCCCACTCATCTAACAGGTGATCGTTCTGGGACATGTTGTGAAAAAAGCACAGGAAAACAACTGCTTCAAACTTTGCTGTGTTGTACCAAAACACCCAGATTACAGCCGAAGCTGAACTGTTAATTGCTTTAATTTCCTTCCTTTCCTGCTCGCTCATAAGCAACATAACATGGGTTTATTCAGTAATACTCGTGCGCCACACTCAATGAAATAAGAGGGGAGTGTCACACCAAGTGGTCACAGAAGACGCATTTAAAACCATGTTAATATCAGGTGGAAATGGTCATGCATATAGGCTAACCACTTTTGATCAGATCGCTGTAAAAATGTAAAGAGTAATTAAAGGGGGGGTGAAATGCTCATTTTCACTCAATCTCCTGTTAATCTTGAGTACCTATAGAGTAGTATTGCATCCTTCATATCTCCAAAAAGTCTTTTAGTTTTATTATATTTATAAGAGAAAATAGGCTGTACCGAGTCTTTCCGGAAAAAAACGAGCGTCTGGAGGCAGGCCGTGTGGGCGAAGCCAGAGCCATAGAGAGAATCTGTCGATCTGGGCTTTGTTTATAAAACATTCATCGTCGAAATGCAGGGAACAAACAGTCTACACAACTCGTTTCTTCATCCACTGTTCCTAACGCTGGGTTCTTTGGTAAGCTTTCCCTCACCAAAAACACTTTGGAGACACTATGCAGCGCTGCCGATGATTTCCTGTTGAAGCGCGTTGAGGTGCGCGGTCGCGCTTTTCCGGGAGAAATGCTCATATAAGGAGTTCCACTCTGGTCTACGTCATTAGATCCACGGTCAAAAAAAAAAACAGCCGAAACTTGTACCAACCCGGAAGTAAGATTTTCGGCACAGAAATCCTCCGTTATTCTTCCAAAATATTTTTAAAAAACTTTGGCCATGTTAAGCATGAGAATCCATCTCTTTAACACTGTAAACAACTCTGAATACATGAAACACCATTGTACCCCCCCTTTAATGATGGGCTGTTGAATTATTAGAAAAATGAGATGGTAATGCAAAGCGTAGTGACTGTTACACTTACACCTCGGTGTGCATTGTTGTCTAGTATAAGCAGAATAATTGACTCCAGGCCATTATTACGGTTACCACACCAAGACAATGTTCAAATGTTTAAAATGCTCTTGCAAGATTTTTCTTGGGTCTGGTCTTTGGTGGTGGCCTATTGATTCATGAAATAAAAATAATCACTGTCGGGACAGATCATAAAACAGTGCTTGGAACTATTTTAGATTTAAAAATCTGAATTTACATGTAAAAAGTTTCTGAGTGACTAATCTGAGAAGTTAGTAATAAAATGAACAACAAACACATTACATAGAAAAAGTGTCAGGTCTATATTTTGCATTTACTCTTCAAGACTTAATGCACACAACATCGGTACTGCAGAATGACCGTTATCACATTAAATAAACAAACCATCTTGTGTATAACTTATGCATTCTTTATGCATTTTATCCCATGCCTCCGTTGCTAATTCCAAGATATAATTTTAGAGCTTTTAACAAAGGCTTGAGCCATTGGTATCCAGACAAATGCAGTTATTAGAGAGAGAGATTTAGCACGTGAATGATCCGAGTCTGTGCAACTCTCAACAGGGATTGGCAGCCGCGTTTTCTACTAATTGAATCTATAAGTTGAACTGCTTCAAAAACATCAATGTTATTACCTTGCTACTGAGAAATGTCATGTAGCTTTTAGGGATGTGCAAGACTAGTCAACTAAATGGTACAGCTGCTATTAGTCAACACTGAAAACAATAGTCAATTACACAGAAGAAAATACGCAAGATTTTATCGTTCAAATTACTGTCGTTTTAATGTTATGGTGAAGAGCAGGGCGCAAGCCGTGGGAACAGAGTGAAGCCAGTGGCGCGAGTGTTAATGAACCAGTCTGGAGTCTCAGGAGCTCTGAAGGATAAGAGGAGGAGTGATGACAGTGGAAGACGAGAGAAGACCAGGCCTGGGACATTTACATTGCGTTTTGTCTATGTATGGGCGTCAGTCGGCTATGAAGCACCTGTTTACTTTAGTTTTATTTATTTTAAAACTTCCGTTTACCGTTCACCGGTTCCCCATTCTTCACAGCGCCTTGAACTTAGTTACATTTATATTTAAAAGCATTTTAAATTGCATATTAAAGGTATTATTTTTCCAAGAGTTTTATTTTAGATGTAGGGCCTACTCACGGAGAGCACAGAAATGATCGCTCAAAAGACAAATGAGGTGCGTGAGTATTTTGAATTAAAAATAAAGTGGAAAAGTTCTATGTAAGCTGTGTCATGTTTAACTGGCATAATATTATGAGAGCCATGTGTAATTCAGCACATCCACGTAGGTGATAGCCGAAGCAAGCAAATGTCCATCGCGTATTCACTTCAACTCCGAAAAAATAACTGCGCTTCAGAATCAGCTTTGTTCACCAAGTGTGCGCCATTTAGCACGGGATTTGACTGTTTGATTCATAGATTGTTTCAAATGGATCTTATATACACAAGTCTTTAGAGGGGTTCTTACTTTTAGACTTGTCGGTTACAAAACTTCTGTTTAAATGACTGTTTTAAAATTAGTCTATGTGCACACTCCTAGTAGCTTTTCAGTTGCAAAACTGAAATCATTTGGCGAAGTGATGGAACTGTAATGCGACCGCTGCACGTTTCCTGTAAATGGAATTAACTCAGTGGGCCTTATTTTAATGATCCAAGCAAGTGCATGGTCTTAAGTGCACAGCTCAAGTGCACTTAGGGCGTGTCCGAATCCACTTTTGCTGGTTTAATGACAGGAAAAATGGTCGACGCACCCGGCTCATGTTCTATCAGGGTTGTCCCTATTCTCTTAATGAGTAATGGGTGTGTTTTGGGCATAACGTGCAATAAACCAATCAGTCTCATCTCCCATTGCCTTTAAAAGCCAGTTGCTCTCGCACCATGGCAGATTCGCTATTTACATGGCGGATTTTGCAAGCGGAAAGACTGAACGCTTCTCCAGAGAGGAAATTGATCTGCTCGTGTGCGAGGTTAAATAATAATAATAATAATAATAATATTTTACATTGTAATCTTTTATTTTTAACATTTGGCATGTCTGTGTGCTGCTGCGCGTTGTGGACCTGCCTATAGGCACATATTACTAATGCACCCTTTAAATAACAAAGAAAATACTGCGCCATTGACTTTAGACCAGGTTTTTGTTGGTCAATGGCGCAGTTTATTTCAGTTGCCTCAAAATGGCAACGCATCAAACAATTCTCATTTCTTTTCTTTTTATACTTCTACTTTCATTTCCAGAGTCTTGCTGAGCTGTCATCACTGCAGGGTCTAGAGGAAGATCACACCTTTCAGAAAGAAGTGGCACTCAAGACTCTGGTCTACAAGGCTTACAGGTGAGTTTATTGCAGTCTCTTATTGATTTAAATCTACAAGACTGCTTACATGTATGGTCCTGTTTCCACCTGTTATTAAGATGCATTTTCGGTCTTCCGATCACAAGAGGTCCGTTCTAATTTCAGGTGCAAACGGGGTTTAGAATGTTTTAAAACATCTTAATTCCAGAGACCGGGCCTATGTGTGCTTGCATACATGTTCTGTCATTTAGATATTGTTTTTCTCTGTTCGAAGTTTTGAAATGTTTGTCGTTGCACTCTGGACAGGTGTTTCTATATAGCTCAGTCCTATGTTCTGGTGAAGAAATGGAGTGAAGCTCTGGTTCTGTATGAAAGGGTTCTGAAATATACCAGAGAGGTCCAGTCCAAAGCCAAGAGCCTCAATAACAGCCTTAAGGTACCAAACACCACACATTACTTCCTTTACAAAATTGTGATGGTATCGGATTATATACAGTAGTGGTCAAAATTGATGTCCGGCATTTTCGTTGTTGTCATAATTGTGGTGTGGACTCAGCTATTGTGTTAAGAGTTAAAACGATTTTTAAAACTTTATAGTCATAGTTGTCTGTCTTGATGTGAGTTAACCTTTAGTAAATGTTAAATAGCGTATATTGTTTCCAATGCGGTTATGCTGCTGTCAGCAGGGGGGTGCTGCAGTTCCCACGGCCTTGATTATTGACAGTTCAAATCAGAACATTTAGTACTAGAATTAAGAATTACAACAAAAAGGTAAAAAAGTTTAAATAAAGTTCCAGTTTTTCACTGTTTTAAGTAAAACAATGAGAATATTTATGTACCAATACAAGTAGAATCAATTTGTACTTTTTACTAGGGCTGGACCCGAATATTTGAATAATCGTTTGGTGGGTTGGTATTCGATTTGAAAATTTGACATTTGAATATTTTTTATTTTTAAAAAAAAAAATTTGCACACCTGGGATCCCCCGTGAAACGGTTCTCATTCGCGCTTGAATAAGGCCGGCGACTCACTGGCTGCGTGGCGTGTCCGTTTTTATTTCGGCTCCCATGTTAACAGGTTGGAGTTTGCACACTGCCTGCGTGAAACATGCGTCTTAGGCGCGGCTCAAGCCACGCGGAAAATTTGTGCATGCTAGAAATAGAACCGACGCCTAAGTGTTCCAGAAATGGGAGTGTTCTCTGGCTAGAGCGCAGAACAGCGGAGTTTGTATGGACCGAAGTGCATGCCTGAGCTTGTGTTTTGGGTTAAGCTGCGTTGCTTTGACATTGTGTAAAATAGAATAATAGAAACAAAATGTATTAGCCTTTTTACCCGTTATTATCAATCTAAATTAATCTAGTTTTTTATTTAACTTAATTTCGTTTTTCTTTATTTAAACTTCGTTTTTTTTCTTTATTTAAATTTCGTTTTTCTTTATTTAAATTTCGTTTTTTTTTTTTTTTATCTACCCTTTACTGTGTCAGTAATTAATTTGTTAGTCAGAAAAATATTAGACTACCTTAAAAGTATTGCTTAAGTTAACAGACCTGTGTGTGTGCGTTTTATATCACTAGTGCAGTGTCCGTTTTCTGAGAATATAAGCCTTGCCCGCGTGAGGCGCGCCGCTTCCCGCTCGCGCTGTTCTGTAGTTTACTAAAAGTTTAAATTCTGAATGTGTCGCGTCTCGCGTGTCCATCTATATTGCACCAAATGTGACACTGTACTCCCGTGTGAAGTCGATTGGATGAACGGTTCTCGAAATAATAATAATGCAAACGGACAGACAGACACAGAGATTCCTGCCTTTATTAGAGAGAAGAATATGTTCAGCCCCCTCTCTCCAAAGCTTCGAATATTCGATGTTTATTACTAGCGAAGCTTCGAAGCTCAAAAAATGGTATTCGGACCAGCCCTACTTTTTACTAAAGAGTTTAAATTAAAAAAAAGTTTTTAATTGGTTAATTTAAATGGATAGTTTAAAGGGATAGTTCACTCAAAAATGAAAATTCTGTCATCATTTACTCACCCTCATGTTGTTCCAAACCTGTATGAGTTTCTTTGTTCTGCTGAACACAAAGGAAGATATTTGGAAGAATGTTTGTAATCAACAGATCTCGGTCCCCATTGACTTCCATAGTTGGAAAAATATATACTATGGTAGTCAATGGGGACCGAGATCTGTTTGGTTCAAACATTCTTCCAAATATCTTCCTTTGTGTTCAGCAGAACAAAGAAACTCATACAGGTTTGGAACAACTTGAGGGTGAGTAAACGATGATAGGATTTTAATTTTTTGGGTGAACTATCCCTTTAATTCACAAAAAAAGGACTCAAACTTACCAACTTATTACATAACTGTTTTTGCTACAGAAGTCTTAATCTGAGATTATATTATAAACATTTGATATGTCTGCCAGACCTTTTTCCATACTACTTCTGGTACGTTTTAGTTGTGTACAATTTAGTTGTGTTTAGTCTGTCAGTATTTTAAGCCAAAGTTTTACTTTCAGCTTTGCAATTCTACTAGGTCAAATAGATTGTGAAATTCAATGTGCTCTACTAGATAAATGTTTTTGCACTCAGTTTAGCCCACATGCTGTTCCATTCCTTCCTCTCAGAATCTCCCTGATGTCCAGGAGTTGATAGCTGAGGTCAATGCTGAGAAGTACTCCCTTCAAGCCGCAGCCATCTTAGGTGTGTAAACATGGCCGCAGCTATTTCCATTCCACACCAGTCACTTTATTGACCTTCCGCCCTCATCCACAAATTCCGACACAGTGGCCATGTGTCTTGAAAGCTTCATTAGCTGCAACTGACTGTGACATTTGTATTTTTGTTTTAGACACAGATGATGTTGCTGAGGTGCCCCCACCACAGCAGATTAAAGATTCCACGGTAAGCAGAGGACAAATGGAAAGACTTCATCAATTTTTTTTCTAAACTATTTTTTCAGTTTTTACCGTTATATTGGCCATTATTAGTTTGCCCTAGATTCATTAAAATATTCAAAACTGTTTTATTAACCTTTTAAAAATATTTTCTAATTGCTATTCACAAGCTCAAGTTCATGTCTATTTTATAGTTTTAGTCAAGGTATTCTGATTTGTAACTGCTCTCCAGGTACACATAAGTGTTGAGGGGGGAGGAGTAGAAGAACAGTGGAATGTTGCTGGGTGTGTGTGTGTCAGGTTCATGATGTCCTCTGGTAGGGATGGGCCCTGGGCTTGTTTAAAGGAATAGTTCTTAGATGAGATGAGAATATAACTCTCCTTCAAATTCTTTATACAACTCTTTCTAGTTCATAGTGACCACATCTGTCAGGGTGTTTTTTTTTTTTGTTTAATGTTTAACAAGCACATTCTTTGTCTTTGAATTCAAGATCTGTGTTTCTGGTTTATCTACAGCCCCTGTCTGATCGATTGGATAATTTCCGGCTAGACCCCACCCTCCTGAGCAAGCAGCCCAATCTGGTGCAGTTCCCTCCAGACTTCCAGCCCATTCCATGCAAGCCTCTCTTCTTTGACCTAGCTCTCAACCATGTGGCTTTACCACCTCTTGATGACAAGGTTGAGCAGAAGGGCAAGGGTGGCATCACTGGCTACTTCAAAGGCTTCTTTGGCTTTGGGAGCTAAATCTAGTCCCAGGTTTTGGTTTGGCTTGTTTGGCTGTATTTGTAGTCATTTGAAAACAGATCTCTCTTCAAGACCGAGAGTTATGGATCCTTATTCTGTCAAACAATTTTCCCCAAAACACGCCTTTATAGATTTAAGAGTATAGATGTAAGTGCAGCCTGTTTGGTAGTAAATTCATATTGACTGAATTGGAGGTGATTTATAAAGAGTGATTATTAAGAGTTTATGCAAAGTTTTCGTTTTGCAAGAAGGGTGTTATATAAATCCTGCCAAGTGTCAGCGTTAATGCTTGGTATCACTACACCCTGTTTAATCCAGAGTAAAACGTTTGTTGGGTGTATCTTTTTTTTTTTTTTTTTTTTTTTTTTTTAAATCAAACTCTTGAACTAAGATGCCTTTGTTTGCCTAGACCTCATCTCAATCTGCCCAGCACATTATATAAAAGTGGGCTTATTTCACTCAAGAAGTCTACACTTTAACACTGTCTGTGTAGATACCATGAAGGATTTTGATCTCTGCAAATAGCGTCATCTTTGCATGTACCTTAGAAATATATGCTGGTGCAATTTTGTTTAAAAAGTCATAACTTATGTTTAAACTATCATCTTAAAACAAAGCCATTGAGAGAAAGGAAAAGGTTTGTTAGTGCTTTACATGTTTTTTGTTGTTGTTGTTGTTGTTGTTTTTGTTTTTTTGCTATATTTTAACTAATTTCTTTTAACTTGCAGATGAGTTGCTATTTTTTTTTTTTTCTTGTTTCATCAGAGATCTCACCATTATAATGACAGACTGTTCAAATGGATCGGATATGCTAAATTATAAAACTGAGTGATTTTTAGTTTGAAGTCTCCTGATTTAAAAATAAAAAAAAAACTTTTCTGGTCATCACTGCATGTGCCATGTTTTTGAACTGGGTCAAATATTGGAGGTTCTGTCGTCTTGTTTCTATACATGCAGATCAGGTTTGTAAACATACCAAAAGCGTCAAACGCCACTAGTCCATTTAGTTTGTCTGCACTAGACTTTATCTATAGGTAGAAATTGACTAAAGAAGTCTCGAGTAGATCTTTATCACAGCTCTTGACAGCTTTCTGTTGTCGTTTGGTCATCTTTACATTCCTGAGCACATGTACATCATTCCAGGCAGGATGCATTTCTGGCCTGAGGAATCTCACATAAGGGAGTTTGAAGTTTAAAAGGCTTACTTTCTCATATTTGGTTGTAGCATGGATTTTATTATATTTGGTAATGGGTTAATCTGTTTAGGTTATTGGGCATTTAAGTGCGTATATCATAAAAAAATTACACTGAAATCTGAAAGCCCTTAATTCAGTTCAATTTGATACCACCAAGATGCATAAAATCACATGCAAGACATTTTACAAGACATTTATCAGCAAGATTTACCCCGTCAACCCATTAAGTTTCTATCAACAATTGTTTGGTTTCTTTTGTATAAAGACAGGCATCTAATTATCAGCCCAAAATAAGATATCCGTTGGTGTATGTGAGGAAGCACCACACCCCAATGTGAATTATCCTCCTTCAATCCCAGCCACTCCTTACCTGTTCTGTTGAAGCTTTTGTTTTTTTGTTTTTCTACGTATCAAGCTGCATGGAACATCACTCATGATTGTGATGGTGTGCGAGGACTATCAGTACATATTTTTTTTTATAGAGTCCTCTGATAGTTTTTTATTTAACACATTTAGGGCCATATTTAACAGCTTGCGCAATTTATGGTGCTCTCACGCTAATTTGCTGTATGTTTTTAATACATATTGAATGCATTTTTTTTTCTGGCTTTCCAGACAATGGGAAGAACTGGCTAGTTTATTTGTCAATTTAAGCAGTGTGACATGCTTTATTTAATCTCAAACTTCTCCAAACATTTACATAAAAACTTATGATTTTGTTGAATGTGTCATTGCTGGGCTATTTAAGTAAATTGTTGTTTTTTTTGTTGTTTTTTTAAATAAGAGAGACTGAGGTGGGTGACTGAAAAAAACTATTTATTGTAATAGTTATTCTAGTTTCTGGTATATATTTATTCTAACTTGTTTGTTTTAGAATAAAATATTTGTTAAAAATTGTAAAAAATTTAATTTCCTGTTTTTTACATTTTCTAATTAAAATGCTAAAAATGAAGTAGGTTGGAATTTAGGAAAAATTAGTGAGGGGATGTAAATTTGATTAACAATTAAAGTATCTAATGAAAGTATCTAAATAAATTTAACTGACGTCCATATGTTCATTAGTTACAACCCACCCCAAGTACAATTGACATTTTTGTCACAATACACTTTTTTGGGGTTAAGTTGTACATTTAAAAAAAAAATCAAAAATCAGTAGTTTGTACCTGATAAATGGGTAAATGGCAAAAAAAAATAATAATAATAATAAACTGGGTAAGGATGGTAGAGAGAGGGAGTGACTCCGGGTCAAGACATTAGGCCTGAATCTCTGGCACACCCTACCATGTGACGGTGCATGTTAGAAATGTGGGCTAACTACCACAGCCCTGCTGAGAGAAAGTGACCCAACAACATTCCACACCATCTTACATTCACAGATACTACACATTTAACAAGCAGAGTCATTAAAGGAACACTGTGCTGAAAATGATTTAAATGAACTATTGGTTCGTTACTGTTAATAAAAGGAATTCTTCAAAAGTGCATTGGGACAATTTTAATACACCAAATATTAAATCACCTGAAATCAGACATGATTAGAGTGAATAGAACCAAATTTTGGGCTTATTGTTAATATCATGACTTTTGTGTGTATATACAGACACATTTAATTACTATCAATTAAAAAAAAAAAAAGGTGAGATGAATGACAGAGATGTGTGTGTGTCGTTGAAAAATGGGAAGGTGAAACTGGTCTGCCCGGTCCTGCAAAAGGAGGTGGCCTGGGTGTCGCCCAACACCTGTTTCTCAGGGCGGAGTGGAGACAGAAGAACAGCTTTACTTCACCACTCTGTGACAGTTCTAGAGAGGCAGAAAGTGTGTTCAGATAAGTTTGTGGGGCTAAAGGAAAAACGGAAGTAGGACAGATTCACAAACACACACCAGCAACAGAGAAGGTGAACCTCACCTCACTAAAAACGTGTAGGATGTTCAAGAAGAAAGAAAACACGGTGAAAGATGATTCCAAGACAAGCCAGTGAGTGGTGTTGGTTATTTTATACTCTTGGTTCTGTTCTGTTTTGTGTTCAGGCAGGTCTGAGATCAGTTTGAGATAGACTCAGGTAACCAGAGCCCAGAAAGTGAAGGTCTAAAGGTGGTTAATTCTTAATTCCTGAGAACTTTCGATCTGAAATCTGTCATGTTTCACCTTAACAATCAAAAAATGCTCTAGTTTTTTTTTTTTTTTTTTTTTTTTTGCTGGGTCTACAACCATCAATATATAAATGTATATCAATATATTTGGTCATATTTTATTCTCATTTTAAATTGTACACCTCCATTCCAATTAGAAGTGAAAATCAGCAATATCATTAGTTTGTATAGGTTTACTAATAGAAGGAAATGGAAACATTTCACAAAGGATACCTAGTTCTGTGGGCCCTTATGATGACTGTTTTGGTAATAATATAACCTCTGCTTTGTAAACACAAGTTGGAATTATTATGGTCTGTTGAAAATATACTACAGTGGTTAAAAATCAGTTTATTAAAATTGGCTCTGCTAAGTAAAAAATGTATTTGTCTATGTATGATGGAAAATGTATTTATTTACATGTATTTATTTATACTACAAATTCAAGAAAATGTAATACATAATACAATATTATGTACATAATACAATGTTTTCTATATTAAACTGACATTTAAAATTGACATTATAGATGTACCAGCAATGTAATTAAAAAGTACACCTATATACTGCATGTCAGAATGGTAGCCATCCTTTTAAGAACCTGCAAGCATGTTCTTAGATCTCAGAATTGATGTCTCACTCCCATCTGAACACACCACTAGTCTAATCTGATTAATGCATGTGTAATGAAGATACAACTGAACAGGACAATACAGATGTTAGCATGAAGTTACTCAGGTATGTGAAAATTTTCAAAAACCAGGACCATCGAATAAAAGTAAATCTGGAAGATGTTTTTATAGAAACAGTGAAAGGAGTGTCCTTGCTCCCAAAGCTCAGTTCCTGTAAGGGCTGACGTACTTGTTCCTTCACTAGGCTGCTGGGTGTTGGTCCATTGTTTCATCATGGTAATGCAAACACGACATTTCAAAAACAAACACAATATAATTCAAGTAAAACATTTTAAAAGGCAAAAAGAAATTGAGTTTTTTCTTTTTCTTTACTTTGTATTCTGTGGTTTTACTAGATGTTGGTAGAAGTGGTAGGGACTGTGGGGTATTTTAGGTGGAATAAGAATGAGTTTAGAACAAAAACTAGACATTAGAACCTTTCAGGAAATCAAAACATTATTTACCTTGTGTGTTATGAGTTTCATTTCCCAAAGTCACTGACTTGGTGAAATCAAACTCTTTAAGATCTGCTACAGTATTAATGAATCTACTACAGTATTACAGCATTGTCGTCCTGTGTGTTGGTTTAAAACATCCACAGAATCAAGTGAGGAAATTTAAAAGGAAACCCACTATTAGTCACAAATATTTTGGCCTTCATGGACATGGTCTCTGTCTTAGAAGCTTGTCCAAAAATGGCTGTATCGGCAGTTGAAGATATGTTGAGATAACAGGTGTGTGAAGGGTGATGGAACTCTCTGGACTTGCATGGCATGATGGGGAAGAGATATAATGATATAATCTTTGAATCTCTTGCAATCTTCTCAGCACAATATTTAACAGCACATGGTGAGGCATTAATGTCACATGTTTTATCTGTTTGACAGTTATTTTTCATTCAGAAGAGTGTCACAGACAGCAAAAACATAAAATTTGTTTTCACTAATCTGCATAAGATAAATAATATTTTGTTTCATAATATAACAAAGCAGCTTAAATGACTGGATATAACCAATATCCACCAACTAAGGCCAGTCTTTTGTTTAAATAAACTGGGATGACCAATGAGGATTTCAAAGGAATCCCACAGAGGTCCCATTAATAGGAACATGTTTTTAAAATGTGCCTCTACCCTGTGAGTTCTCAAATTCATTCTTGTTTTTTCAAGAAGGCAAAATAATAACATAAAAAGAAGTGCATACTTCTCAGAGACACTAAATTGTAGAGTTCTAATGCAGGGGATTTCAAGACCGAGATACCGCACCCAGATTCTCACCCCATTCAGGGATTCCCTATATAAAAAGCTTAATTTTATCTGTAATACTTTATAATTAACATTCATTAGAAACATTTACATTAGGGAGGACCACAGCCCTGCAGAGTTTAGTTCCAACCCTGCTCCAACACATACTTGTAGTTTTCAAATAAGCTTGAAGGACTTGATTAGCTAGATCAGTTTTGTTAATTTAGAGTTGAAACTAGTTTTGCACCTCTGGTTTACATCCTTACATTATATTAGTTCATAGTTATAAATGTATTTAAATTGTATTATGTAATATATGTAATCTCTATGGACCCCCTCAGGTACACTTGGCACATGGATCCCCGGTCAAGTGAAGATTCTTATACCTCACTTTTGCCTGAAACAATTCTTCTGACTAACAGGCTTAATTTACAGTAAATCTTATTGATATGTCTGATTATCCTGTGTGCTTTGATGCTCTACACATATTTCCTTGTGTAGACATGACCACTTTGACCATCCAATATAGCACATAGAATCCTAACTTTTAATTCTGATCTGACAGATCTCAGGTGAGTAACCTGGCCTTGCTGATTGCACGTATGCAGAAGAATGCAGACACCGTTGAGAAAGATGTACTGCGTGCAGAAGAGCTGCTGCTCATTGTAAGAAAACATTTTCTATTTCATTATGCACATGTATATGTTAGTAGTTCTAAATGGAAAACATAAAAGCATTCCACCCACTTCTATTTGCTCAGGATGCTGGCAATGAGAAAAATAATAAGAGATTACAATATCAGAAGGAAACAGCAGATCTTTTGGGCCGGGCTGAGGGTCTCCTAAAGGATCTATTCTTGGATATGGACAAAGCCAAGAAAATGAAACACCCTCAGGCAGGAGAAATAGAGAATGAGTGAGTGACACTAAAAGCATCCTTCACACCCTGTTCATGACTCAGTCTGTTGCTCTGTAAGATTGAAACTAAGTTTGCACTTACACATATTAGTAATGAGATAGAACATACACATGTTCTATCTCATTTTTATGGTTATATTGAAAACTAACAGTATTTGTGTTTTTCTATTTTTTCCACTAATTAGTGTTAGTCGCCTTCATGAACGTTGGCTGAAAGACTGTTCCCTTTACCGAGAGCTGTATGAGCCATTGAACGAGGTGGAACTACAGCCAAGAATTAACTGGGCTCTGGTACTTAACCAAAAACAGGTCAGAAAACACATGAATACGCACACAAAGAGAATGAGAGACAGAGAGAAACTAATCTAAGAACAAACTAATTATTTTCTTTTGTACTTACAATCAAAAGTAATTGTCATATTAACACACAATATTAAGACATTGTAAGAGGTACTGTAGATAAAAGTTAAATGACAGAATTGCTATCATCAGCAGATTCTCGTTTAATTTGGCACTTCTACTGGACCCAAAACGATTGCAATAAATAGGGGGGGTCTACTGACAGTTGACACAATTGTAACACTTGGTCACATCATGCGTCAATCAGATTGCGATACTATTGAGATTGCACAATCGTGTCACGTATGCTCTCCATCTGCCCATCTTCAACAGTCCAGTCATCTAGTCAAAGATTGCATTTCCCAGCATCCCTCTTGTTTATCACCTACACTTCCTTGGTCATCACCCACACCTATTTCCCATCAGCACTCCAATCTGTACCAGGATGAGAGCGTACACCTCACAGTTACTCTTTGTCTGGTCCCAACTACGGACAACAGACTACTTACCAGCTCTACTTACCTTTTGGATCTCCCTGTGATACTCCAGCGACCTCCTAGTGATTCTCCAGCAATCTCCCTGTAAGCTGGAGAGCTACACCGTAAGCTACACTCTGAAGACCATCTTCTGGAGTGGGTTGGATGATAATTTCTTCCAATAGTTACATCACAGTAGGCGAAGAGGTAGCCTCCCAAGTCTACTCCATTCCTCAGTCGTAGCCTCCCAAGCCTACTCCATTCCTCCTGGTGTCTTCATCTCAGAGACATCATCTGTGTAGCATGCCCCCAGAACAAGGATGAGACTTTTACTGATGGTTTTATAATAATAATAATAATAATTCGTTACATTTATATAGCGCTTTTCTAGGTACTCAAAGTGCTTTACATGGAAGGGGGGAATCTCCTCAACCACCACCAATGTGCAGCATCCACCAGGATGATGCGACGGCCAGCCATATTGCGCCAGAACGCCCACCACACACCAGATTACTGGTGGAGAGGAGACAGTGATGAAGCCAATCGGTATATGGGGATGATTAGGAGGCCATGATGGACAGAGGCCAAGGGGCAAATTTGGCCAGGATGCCGGGGTTACACCCCTACTCTTTTTCGAAGGACATCCATGGGATTTTTAATGACCACAGAGAGTCAGGACCTCGGTTTAACGTCTCATCCGAAGGACGGTGCTCTTTGACAGTATAGTGTCCCCATCACTACACTGGGGCGTTAGGACCCACACAGACCACAGGGTGAGCGCCCCCTACTGGCCTCACTAACACCTCTTCCTCATTTATGATGTTTAATCCTTTATGAACCTTAATCCATTCACCATATCACCAACGTTAGAGCTGAAATGTATACAAAACATGTATCTGATCAGCTAGCATTGTTCACATTCACATGGTGTCTTACATTTGTGCAAAAACAAACATATTAACAGACAAAATGCTCATATCTCAACTGATTTAATTAACACACCTTTTGCCTCTTCGGAGGGGCTTCGAAGTATGAAATTCGACGTTTACTAGGTCTCCGTGTCAAAGTTATTGCCGTATTTAGGATAACAAGCTATATGCTATAAACTGTGCTAGCTTGTGAGCGCGCATTCAAAAAGAAAACAAAAGCACGTAGCTTAAGACCGGAAGTCAACCATTTCAATACAAAACATTTCAAAATAAAAGACAATCACCTTTTCTGTAACAAAATATACTTATGGTTATTTACAATCTGCCTTGGAAGTCCTCTCTGGTCCTTCTCCATCCTTCCTCGCACCTACCACTGAGCCAGAGCCAATGATTGCAGCAGAACCCAAATCAAGACAACCCCTTACCCAACTCACCACAGTCACAGAGCCAGGGTCGACAGTAGACCCAGAACCTGAGCCAGTGCCCACCCTGAGTCAACAGCCAGAGCCAGCGCCCGCCAAGGACCTGCCACGGATGGAGAATGTCTCCCAGAGCCAGAAGCCCTACTCATACCTGAGCCAGTCGTTGTGTCTGATCAGCTGTGAGAGCCGGTACCCATGGCCATCCCAGTAGGGATTTTAGTGGAATTTTAAGGTGTGGAAATGGATTTTATCCATGCCAACCAGCACGGTCAATATAATGGATGCCCGGGTTCCCTCCTATTCCCAAGCCAAGTCTACTTCAACACTGCTGTTGCTATCCAGCCCCAAGGCTCCTGTGTCTCCGCTGGTCCCGCCCAGCCCCAAGTCTGCTGCATCTTCGATGGTCCCACCCAGCATCCCTCTCCCATCTCCTCTACCAAATCTAGCCAGTAACCACGCTGTATGTAAATTCAATAGAGTTCACTTCACAAAAGCTAAAAAAAAAAAAAAACAATGTTATGTGCTGCCTTTTGTTTATCATCAGCCCTAAATAAAAGATCATAATGGGAGAAATAGCTAAATAAGCACTGGTGAGAAAAAATATATTACTCGTGAAGATTTTAATGAAGATAAATGTGGGATGCCATGCTGAACATTCAATTTCATTTGCGCCAGTTTGCACTCCTCTCCGATACACTGATACACTGGCTCTTCGAAGTAGGACTGTGGAATTTGGTTACCAGAAGCAGATGTAACATGCTTTCACACTTTTATTTTTGTCATTTTGGGAGGCTTTGACATCCAGATCCCATTTAATTTAGCTGAGTCACATCTAGAATATGTCTTTGACTACTTCCTGAATTGGCTTGAGTGATTAGGCTACAGTCAGTCTCTAATACGATACAGAAGGCATTTACACCTGGGGCCTCATGTACAAAGACTTGCGTTGAATTCATACTAAAACATTGCGTACGGACAAAGCTGTAAATGTGCGTACACACACAAAAAAAAAAAACAGATGTATGAATCTCTGCATACGAAGGATCCCACGCATATTCTCTTTGTACATCCCAATTAACGTAAAATTGAGCGCACATGCACGAGCACAACGCCCCACCCAGTCTCTTCCCTTAATTAAATCAATTTAAATATGGTAATGAGTCCACTTTGGCAAAAAAAAGCAGTAAGAAAATGGCTAAAGCAAGCGGCAAGAAACGAAACTTTACAGAAAGTGAATTGGAGGTGCTACTATCGGAGGTAGAAACGAGAAAAAATATTTTATTTGGAACTTTGTCCTCCGGAATTAATAGCAAAAGGAAAAAATATGAGCGGGAGAGTTTGGCTGATGCCGTCAATGCGGTATTATTACTATTATTATTATTATTATTATATATATTATTTTATATATATTATATTATTATATATTAAATATATTATTATACATTATATTATATATATTATATTATATACACTTAGAGGCTTTTGCATCTGAACTCTTCATATATTAATTCATATTTAATATTTTTATTAATATTATATTATATTATATTATATTATATTATATTATATTATATTATATTATATTATATTATATTATATTATATTATATTATATTATATTATTTTATATTTTATTTTACATTTTATTTTATTTTATTTATAGACCAAGGGTTGTATCAATTTACATATGCTTTTATATGTTCTTACTTAATTGATAGAATATTCCCATAAGGCTTGTGTGACAATATATGTCAATTATTTTATAAATTGCAAATTAATAGCAATGCTTCCCACGGTTGGTGGTGCGATAGACTTGTAGAACAATTCGTTGTGTAATGTTTGCAAGTTCACTTCATTGCCTGTAAGAGTTGCCAACGGACAAAAACAATGAGAAATGTACGTACGCCAGACATGAAATTGGCGTGGAGGAACGCACATTCTCGCGTTAATTTCACTTTTAGTACTTCCGACCGTGAGCGTGCAAGCTGGCGTACACAAAGTTTTTGTGCGTACACAAGATTGATACATGAGGCTCCTGGGGTCTCATTTATAAAACTGTGCGTAGGAACCTTACTAAAAGTGTACGTGCGCCCGAAAGCCAAAAATGGCGTACGCAAAAAAATATTCAGATTTATAAAACCGTTCGTACGCCAGAACCTGCGCAGAATTCACTTTATAAATCCCAGTCAGCGGAAGATTGTGCGCACATGCGTCTCCTCCCCGAAATAACCATATATGGAGCTTACAAGCCTAGTTTTACTATGCAGATCCTCATCTGCATATCATTTGCATATGATTATTCATCCACGTGAAAACGTTTAACGGTACAAGACACATTACATTAATAAAAATCAAGTAGTTGCCTATCCTTGCCTTGTTTTTGAATACATAAATCAAATAGTGTAAAATACATTTCAGAGAAAGTTTTTCTCAATCTTTTCCACTGGCCGAATTGTATTTTTAATTGATTTATATTTTTAATGGAAACAGATATGCCTTGGGCATTATTTGCACTAAACTATTTTCTCAGACAATCTGGTATTATCATGATAAGCAATTATCTCTGTGGTTAAAACATTAAAACACAGCATGCCAGAGGAAAAGTGTTCAAAAACATCGCATCCACAACAAATATTTCTATTGACTGAACTTGAATATAAAAATGTTGTAACTTCTCAGTAATGATTTCACGTTTAAGTGCTTAACTCCATTAATTTGAATGGCATATTTAATCTAAATGTTTATATCAGAAGTAAAACATAGTTTAAATCATTATTTTATTTATTTAAACTGTTATTTGCGTCAGTTTCACTAAACGGCCCAACGCGCTCGCTGGCGCGGACATTTAAGAAGGGATGGATATTTGCTTCAAGTGACAGGCTTGGTGAGTGAAATTATATTTGTATTATCTTTCTGTATATGTTTAATTTTCTTTAGATTTTCTGTCTAAAAGTGACCAAAAAGACACTTAACTCCAGCTCACCATCGGTGTCGCCAATTCCCTTTGTCTCCAGAATGTGCGTACGCACGGCTCAAAGTTACGGCTTAAAGGTGCGCACATTCTCCCGTCAAGTTTGTTTTTTATAGATCACAACCTTTGCGTGGGAACTGGCGTACGTACGTTTCCAGTCCCGTTTTGTGCGTACGCACGCTTTATAAATGAGACCCCTGGGGCCTCATTTATAACCGTTGCGTACGCACAAAACAGGCCTTGACAGAGGCGTACGCCACTTCCGACGCATAAGTTGTGATTTATAAAAACAAACTTGACGGGAAAATTTGCGCACCTGCACGCAAACTCTGACGCATGCGTACGAACGTTTTGGAGATGGAGCAGTTTGGCGACACCGATGGTGAGCTGGAGTTAAGTGTCTTTTTGGTCACTTTTAGACAGAAAATCTAAAGAAAATTAAACATATACAGAAAGATAATACAAATATACTTTTACTCACCAAGCCTATCACTTGAAGCAAATATCCATCTCATCTTAAATGTCCGCGCCAGCGAGCGCGTTGGCCGTTTAGTGAAACTGATGCAAATACCAGTTTAAATAAATAAAATAATGATTTAAACTATGTTTTACTTCTGATATAAACATTTAGATTAAATATGCCATTCAAATAAATGGAGTTAAACACTTAAACATGAAATCATTACTGAGAAGTTACAACATTTTTTATATTCAAATTCAATCAATAGAAATATTTGTTGTGGATGCAATGTTTTTGAACACTTTTCCTGTGGCGTGCTGTGTTTAAATGTTTTAACCACAGAGATAATTGCTTACCATGATTATACCAGATTGTCTGAGAAAATAGTTTCGTGTAAATAATGCCCAAGGCCTATCTGCTTCAATTAAAAATACAATTCGGCCAGTGGGAAAGAGTAAGAAAAACTTTCTCTGAAATGTATTTTATACACTATTTGATTTATGTATTCAAAAACAAGGCAAGGATAGGCAACTACTTGATTTTTATTAATGTAATGTGTCTTGTACCGTTAAACGTTATCACGTGGACGAATAATCATATGCAAATGATATGCAGATGAGGATCTGCATAGTAAAACTAGACGTTGTAAGCTCCATATATGGTTATTTCGGGGAGGAGACGCATGTGCACACAATCTTCGCTGACTAGGATTTACAAAGTGAATTCTGCGCAGGTTCTGGCGTACGAACGGTTTTATAAGTCTCAATATTTTTTTGCGTACGCCTTTTTTGGCTTTCGGGCGCACGTACACTTTTAGTAAGGTGCCTACGCACAGTTTTATAAATGAGACCCCTGGGCCCTCATTTATCAACAGTGCGTAGAAAAGGTTCTATATTTTGTCCAACGAATGAAATTTAGAATGTGCCTAAGTACAAGAAAATCCGCATTTATCAAACGTGCGCACGCAGTTCTTACGCACATGAGTAAGCAATCATTGTTGATAAATACCACATGTGCGTAAGTACCATGCTCGTTCACATTCATGGTCATTAGCATTCGGAAACGCCTCCAATTAACCATATATGGTGACAACACTTCCCTTTAAAAATTACGTGATTGTGTTTTTTCCTCACTGCAATAATGGCAAAGAGAGCAAAGAAGAGGAACTTCACAAACACAGAATTAGAGATACTTGTAAATGAAGTTGAATCCAACCAACAGATATTGTTTAGTTCATTCACTGCAGGAGGAATTACAAATAAAAGAAAAAATGCTGCATGGGAGAATGTCACCAATGCAGTTAATTCCGTTGGGTCTGAGGAGAGAACTGTCCCAGAAATTAAAAAAAAATGGTTTGATATTAAAGTATTGGCTAAAAAACGTGTCACAGCACACAGACGAGAAATGTCCGCAACTGGAGGAGGACAGACAACAACGGAACTTTCCCCATTGGACAACCGCATAGCCTGCATCATCGGAGACACGGCTCTGTCCGGGATTACTAAGGACGGTGACACTGATGCTCTTGCGACAGAACAAACCGGGCCATCTAACACCCAAAGTGAAGGTAAAATAAACCAACTGGAATAGGATATCGTGTTTGCATACATTTTATTTCAATTTGTAAACTTTTAATGAAATCATTCATAGGATAAACTCAATTAAATTAATGTGAACATGTGTTTTCTTAATAGCGACACCTGTTGTGCCTGAGGAGCTTGAGGAGCCGGGCCCATCCATTGCCCCTTCCATGCGCCGTGCGCCAAGAGTGCTGAGTGAGGCGGTGCTACAAAATCAAGAGGAAACAACAAAATCCATTAATGACCTAAAGGATCAACTGAGCAACATAACGAATGCATTGATTCAAATCAACGAGTCTCTGAAACAGATTGCCTCTTGCGCAAATACAATTGCTAATAAACCATAAACCGCTGACTAATGTGATTTCAGTTATTTGTTTCCACGAAGCTGCAAAACACAAAATGAAATCGCTGTAATGTTTCTGCACTCGACCAATGGCCAGACTTGCCTAAAATGTCTGTATGATCCTCTGTCTTGTCTGAATGCCAGCGGCATTAGGAGGTGGCAGGGATACTGCATCGGGCATAGGGCCGTCTGGTCTTGGGGGTTCCTGCAGAGGGATGCCCTGTCTGATGGCCAAGTTGTGTAGCACACTGCAAACCATGATGATTTTGCATGCTTTTTCTGGCTGATACTGCAGTGTCCCTCCCGTGCTTGACAGACACAGCCATCGTCCTTTCAGCAGGCCTATTGCGCGCTCAACTGTGCTCCTTGAGCGCGCATGGGCACGGTTGTACGCCTGTTCCTGCTCGGTCCTCGGGTTGGTTAGGGGGGTAATTAGCCATGGCTTTAGCGGGCAATTGGCTTTCACCTTGATCACCTAATGATGAAATAGTTTTAAGTAATTTTAAACATGTTGTAACCTTAAATTCACCAATGAGCCAGCCATCCTCAACAGCGCCTTCTTGGAGACGCACACCCACAGAGCTATTCTGCAGAACGAACTAGTCGTGTGTTCCTCCAGGCCACCGCGCAACGACATTTAATAACAACAAATTTGCATCACAAATTATTTGCACGTTAACAGAATGAAACCCTTTTCTATTTACATAATTAAATTCGTTGGTTGATGGTGCTTTTATGGTGATGTGGGTGCAGTCTATAGCTCCAATTATGTCTGGGAATCTAGCAATGGCATGAAAGTCCCGTTTTATTGCGGCTTGTTGAGGATTGCGATAAGGGAACTGGATGTAGGTTGGGGCCAAGGAAATAATTGCATCCAACACTGCCGGCATGATCCTACTCACTGATGGCTGGGATATACCACATATGTCTCCAACCTCACACTGAAATGTGCCAGTAGCTAAAAATCCAAGGGTGGACAGGAGTTGGATGTGCACGGGAATGGCTTTCGTGCGATTTGTTTCTCTCTCCAACACTGGTCCTAAATCACGACACAAATCCAGCAGTACATTTTTGGGAAAGCGGTACCTACTTAGAAGCCACTCTGTGCTCTCGCCAAGCAGATCAGCGCGATCTTGAAAAACGCACTCTCTGCGGAGCGCATTGTTTGCCAAGTCTTCCAATAACGCAAGATAAGCCATTGCACTGAGACAAATATATTTCACATCTGTCTTTTATAGGGTTTGACACCAATTAAGCATCGTGTTTAAAACTAGACAAATTAAAAATTGAGTGTTTTAAAGGAAACACAGGACATATGTGGATTGCTTAATGCTTACTGTGACACTCTTAAATGCTTTTTATGTGTAGTGTCGCTATTCTACCACTAGATTATCTGCGTAAGCATGCTCAGAGGTGTGCTTATATTTACACACATTTCTACGTATAAGTACAACTTGGTGAATCCCACACTTTGCGTGAAATTGTTTTTACGCACTCACTACGCACAAATCTGTCCGTACGCACCATTGATAAATGAGGGCCCTGGTCTTTTCACAATTGGATAGCGATCTGATTAGTGAAAATACATGAAGTGGTGAATTGTCAAAAATTTGATCTTCATATTAAATTCATACAAACGTTAAACTGATATCCATGTTCAAAGTTCCACGGTAAGCTGTATAGATTTCAAACGACGTTAATTTGTGCCAGATAAATATGTGGTAGAAGTTTGAGCTTCATAGCTGAGGAAAAAAAAAAAATACAGATATTATAGACATTAAAGCAAAGATAAATCTTAAAGCAAATATACATCTTATTTCGATTTATAATATCTTTGCCAGCAATGCAGTAAAAGCCAGATTATGGTAATTAATTAGTATTTCTGAATACGGAATATTACAGAAAGATGCAAGCAAAGAGGAGTATGGCCCCTCTATGGCTGACCTGAAGAAGCAGATTGCAGCTCATAACATCCTTCATAAGGAGATTGAGTCTTACAACAACCAGCTATGCCCTGGATCAACCAGCTCTCAGGTGAGTAGCTTTCATCAACTGGGCAATTTTTTTTTGTTACCAAGACATGCATTCCTCGTTACCTCAGCCTTTATTGGGAAGAAAAAATACAGGAAAATTCCTGAAAAAGAAAAAATGTCATCAAGTACTCCTTGTTCCTTGTTTCTGTCTTCCACTGAAGGTTCATAAAACTAAAACATTGATGTTTCAAAAGGTTCATAAAGACATTAAAAAAAATAATCACTATGAATCAAATGGTTTAATCCAAGCCACAATCTCTTTATATGATGAACACATTTATTTCAGTCTTTTATTTACATATTAACATTCATCAATGCACATTCTGAAGAGTCAAAATTTTGGTTTTGTGGACCTGCAATCTCATTTGTGTTTAAAAAATGAGCATGTCTTATGGGTTTGGAACAACTGGGCGAGTAATTGATGACAGAATTTTCATTTTTGAGTGAACTAACCCTTTAATCACAAAACATTACATCCCTCATGTTGTTCCAGGAGGAATATGCTGCCATTAAAAAGCAATATGCTAACGTACTGGTAAGAAAACATTCACATTATGACTGATATTGAATAAATGGAAGATTTTTGAAAATTTTAAGAGATACTGTTGGTGCCAGAGAGAGAATGGAAAAGTTCTCATTTAGCATTTTCAATGTTTCAGGATAACTCAAAATGGAGACGTCACTATCTCAACAGCCTGTACGACTACATGCAGGACTGTGAGAAGGAGGTGGCGTACATGAGGGAAGAGCAGAACAAGATCCTTAAACAGGACTGGAGTGATCAGATGGCTGACCATGCTGACGTTCGCAGACAGTATGAGGTAAGCTAGGACTTGAACTGGTTGGATGACTTGTACAATGGAATGATGAACTAAAGGCCAGATATTCCTGTAGACCAACATTTTTTCAAAAAGGAGGGCTTGGGGAATATATCAGTCATCAGGGTGGCTGGAAAAAAATATTCAAAAACACAAGTTGCACACAGGGCAAAAGAGACTGCTCATTCACATTACATAACATTTAAAAATACTGACTATATGTATAAAATATGATATATTAGAGGTTAATTACAAAATATTTTTGTAAAACACTATACAAAAATATATAAATAAAAAATACATATATATTCACAATCTACAATCAATAATTAATCCTTTTTTCGTCTTTAATGTGGAAAATAAAAATAAAAATACCTGGTTGCACAAGTGTGCACACCCCTTAACTAACACTTGGTTTGAAACACTTTTTGCTTTTAATACAGCAGTCAGAATCTTTTAATAAGGGTCAATCAATGCTTGCATCATCATGCTTCATCGTGGGTATGGTGTTGTTTTGGTGATGAGCAGTCTTTTTTTGTGCCAAATGTACTTGTTAAAATGATGTCCCAGAAGTTATATGTGACCCTGGATCACAAAACCAGTCATAAGTCGCACGTGTATATTTGTGGCAATAGCCAAAAATACAATGTATGGGTTATGGTTTATAAAATTATCGATTTTTCTTTTATGCCAAAAATCATTAGGATATTAAATAAAGATCATGTTCCATGAAGATATTTTGTAAATTTCCTACCTTAAAGAAATAAAACATTTATTTTTGTTAGTGAATGCAGCACAATCGCGAACATAAATGGACAACATTAAAGGCGATTTTCTCAATGTTTCGATTTTTTTGATTCCCTCAGAATCCAGATTTTCAAATAGTTGTGTCTCGGCCAAAAATTGTCCTATCCTAACAAACCATACATCAATGGAAAGTGTATTCAGCTTTCATATGATGTATAAATCTTAATTTCAAAAAATGTACCCATGTGACTGGTACAAAAAGTTTATAACACTCAAAATAGTTTGTGTTTCAACATGTGTGTGTGTTTGGGTAGCGTGTGTTTGCATGTATCCACATATGCACAGATCCAAGGGCTCGATGTTTGGAAGCACATCGATTTGCAAGCACACATGCACATATGTGTACATGAACATAACATGCTCCTGAAAACTAAATTTTTCTCTTATTTTCAGTCTCTCCCATTCACTTTCAATGGCAGGCCATTTTTGACTGGGAACACCACAAGTGTGACTATGTGCCATTTTTTACAAAATAAAAGTTTTTCAACACAAACTTCCTGGTGAAAATTGTGCACATATGTGTAAAATGGTGAAAATTATTCTTAAATAATGCTTTTTTTTTGCTCAAAAAATGAAATGCCTATTCTCAGATAAATGAGGCCTATGATTAATCAGATACAAATAGAAATATAAAACCAGTCATAATTGAAAGAGAACAAGTTAACAAAAAGATTGAATCCAATATAATATAGTATACTGAGCGATTTATAAGCTATTTTTTATAGGCCGGTCATTTTTGACCGGGAACAAATCAAAAATGCTATAGGGTTTTGAACACAACCTGAGGGTTAAGGACAACAGTCTCAGACCAGAAGTTAGGGGGGAGCCTAACTGAGGTTAGTGGTTAGTGGTGAAGTAGACTTCTAGTCTGAGACTGCTGGCCTGGCACTTCTGTTTTGAAACTGCTGTCACATTTGGCACTGGGTCAGCAGCTGGACATTTCTCATTTTGCGAACAGTGCATGTGCTGCCGCATTCAACAATGAATAACTTTAAGACAACATTGGCCAAAAGACAACAGCGCCAAACAGCAGTCTCAGACCAGTAGTTATGAAGAAGATTATAGACACATTAAGGTTAGGGTAACAAAACATATAAGTAACAAACCCTTTTTAAATGTAGATTATTATTCAGCCCTATAAGAAATTCAGCCCTAGCCTAGAAATCTAGACGCACCTTCAATTTTATTTTGCAGCCAGTGTCATCTAGCAACTCTCCGTTGGCTTGCGAGCTGGAAAAACCAAACTCTAGTCCGGCCAATCACATCGTGTATAGAGTCGGTGGGCGGGCTTAACATAATGACGGCAGAGGCCACAAATAAAGTGCCAAAGTGCAAACAAGTGCAAGAGTGCAAAACGTTTTCAGGTTCAATCCTTCATCAGTGCAATGTGTTACCAAGCTCAACACCTGCAGTCATTTACATCCTCATTACCGTAATCCATTAGCCTGACGTACTCGAATACTCAGATTCTAATCAGAATCATAGACAGTATAAGAAAGGTCAGATTATGAGTCTGATACTACTCGATTGGGCTGTGATCATGGGGCGTGTTTCAACCGAACCAGGAAAGAAAATGCCTCTGCACTCAAATGGATAGACCTTGCATTAGCGCATTAATTTTAAAAGAGGAACAGAGAACTGCGATCAAGGCATTTGTCGATCAGAAAGATGAATGAAGAACATACGTCACTTACTCCGTTGCTCTGATTGGTTGTAGGTCTATCCAATTGAGTGCAGAGGCATTAGGCTTGTTCGACTTCATGCAGCTCTGCACAGATCGATCGGCGGCTGACTTGAAGCAGTGCATGCCGGTTAGAAATTTTGTCCTACTTGATACAGCGCCGACGCCACGTGACTGTGAAGTACTGCGAGAGCGATTCGAGAGTAGCCGGAGAACTCAGCCAGCGCAGCTTCTCAAGAGCGGCTACACTGGGCTGCACGAGCTCTGATGACGACACAGCTGTTCCACGATTGCCCGGATTGTATGGAACATACTGTATATGGAATCTCAAACAGCAAATAAAGAAACAAAATCATCCAATCTGTTTATTATTAGACAAATATTGGAGTTGGGAAACATAAAAGTGTACAAGCCCCCTGTAATTGCGGGCAGTATAACGTTATTTCCTTTGATGATGGTTTTAATTTTTTGTGGGGTGGTCATTTTTCTGAAATGAGATGACAGAACATTTTACTTTTGCTAAGGTTAACACAGAGAAATCGATTGCCAGCTATATCTATAGCTATGTGGCTAGCTATCTAGTTAGTTAGCACCTCTCGCAAAGCATAACACACGTGCCATTCAAAATTCCATTGTTGATTTAATCGTCATATGCCTCGTATCCATAATTCAATTTTAAAAAGCTTGCTTATTTCAACCGCTTGACTGAGACTAATTTACCTCATACAAAGTCGAGTCTTATTCCAGTTCAAAGCTGGTGCACACCGGTAACGTATTTGTATGTTCCTAGTGTAATGTTAACTTCTCTCTACCAATCAGATACTCCGACTATAGGCTAGGTGAAAAGTCAAGAATATGAAGCTGGTGATTGGCGAATGTAGCCTAGAAATCTAGACGCACCCTAGCAGCAGCAAAATGTATTTTGCAGCCAGGGTAGTCTAGCAACTCTTCATTGACTTTCGAGCTGCAAAAACCTAAATTGGGTCATGCCAATCACATTGTTTGCTGGCAAAACCGGATATCATCTTTGTCACGCTTTCAAAATAAAAGTTCCAAATGTACAGTTTTTGTCCCTGCGGTATAGGCTAATTTTTGGATTGGACACATGCAGCATTTATTGAAGGGGACACGTCCCCCCCGTCCCCGCCGGATCCTACGCATATGCCTCTAAAGTTCACAAATCAGTTTTTTTTATAACAGTAAACACTCTTTTCATGTAGTTGCGATGTTATATTGTGTCATGTTTATCAAATTAAAACTGATTAAAAACGTAGACTCCACTTCATTGATAGTAGCTTATGTTGAACTTTATTCTTGTTCAAACAGACGCTGTATGAAGCAGTACATAAAGTATTGAATGAAAATGTCTCTGAAACATCTGTGTGTTATTTGGCAAATACTGCATTTATTTCACTTCAGCTGTGGTAAAGTATGCAAACACCACGTGAGCGGTCACTACGGGAACCAGAAAGTGTCCGACTTCACGTCTCCGTTTGCAACTCCTCCCCGTCTGCACACGGCTACTCTCGCCGATCGGTTACATCCAGCCGCAGCCGATGTCGAACACACCTATTTTCTTTTCTGGTTCGGTTGAAACACGACCCCTAATCACAGCCCAATGGAGCAGTATCAGACTCATATTCTGACTAGAATCTGAGTATGACGACGTCGGGCTAAGTAATCCATGTAACATACCGGATTTTATCCCACATACAAATATTCTCATTAATAGTCTACATGATTATATATACATATACCAACAATCCTCCATTCCAATTTTTTTCTGGTAACATTTAAAAAAAAAAGAAAAAAAAAAAATTATCTTTTATATTTTGTTCAAATACCACTGCACAAATGCAATGGGCAATCCACAAACAGTTTGGGCTTATGACAGGGATTCAAAGGCGGTTGCTAGGGTATTCTGGGTGGTTGCTAGGGTGTTGCTAAGCGGTTGCTAGGGTATTTTGGGTGGTTGCTAGGGAGTTGCTAGGGAGTTGCGAGGGTAATCTGGGTGGTTGCTATGGAGTTGCTAGGCGGTTGCTAGGGTTTTCTGGGTGGTTGCTATGGTGTTGCTAGGCGGTTGCTAGGCTATTTTGGGTGGTTGCTAGGGAGTTGCTAGGCAGTCGCTAGGGTGTTCAGGGCGGTTGCTAAGGTATTATGGGGTGTTGCTATGGTGTTACTAAGTGGTTGGTAGTTGTCACAGATGATTACTATTGGAGTTAGCATTTTTTTGGCATGATTTAGCACTTACCCTAATTGCTATTAGCATGTAGCTATTCACAGCTAGCATGTATAGCATGTTGGAATTCCTGTTTGCTAGCATGAGTCAAAAGTGCCAAACCCCATCTCTATACAATGTTCTGATGCAGAGATATAGGTCTTGCAAAATGGTTGCTAGGGTACTCTGTTTGGTTGCTAGGGAGTGGCTTGGCAGCTGCCAATCATGAGACTCCAGAGGCTGCTTGTCAGTATGAATGATATAAACCAACCCTCATCTCTAAACGATGTTCTGATGCAGAGATATAGGTCATGCTAAATGGTTGCTAGGGTACTCTGTTTGGTTGCTAGGGAGTGACTTGGCAGGTGCCAATGATGAAACTGCAAAGGCTTCTTGTCACTATGAATGATATAAACCAACTCCCATGCTTCTGTGACATTCAGAATGGAAGATATCCCTCTTTGGATCTTGGTTGCTAGGGTACTCTGTTTGGTTGCTATGGAGTTGCTTGGCAGCTGCCAATGATGAAACTGCAAAGGCTTCTTGTCACTATGAATGATATAAACCAACTTCCATGCCTCTGTGACATTCAGAATGATAGATATCCCTCTTCTTGAATTTGGTTGCTAGGGTACTCTGTTTAGTTGCTAGGGAGTGACTTGGCAGCTGCCAATCATGAAACTCCAAATGCTGCTTGTCAGTATGAATTTAAACAAACTCCCATGTCTCTGTGACATTCAGAATGGAAGATATCCCTCTTTGGATTTTGGTTGCTAAGCTGCTCGACAATGGTTGCTAGGGAGGGGCTTGGCAGCTGCCAATGATGAAATTCCAAAGGCTTCTTGTCAGTATGAATGATTTAAACCAACTCCCATGTCTCTGTGACATTCAGAATGGAAGATATCCCTCTTTAGATTTTGGTTGCTAGGGCACTCTGTTTGGTTGCTATGGAGTTGCTTGGCAGCTGCCAGTGATGAAATTCCAAAGGCTTCTTGTCAGTATGAATGATTTAAACCAACTCCCATGTCTCTGTGACATTCAAAATGGAAGATACCCTCTTTGGATTTTGGTTGCTAGGGTACCCTGTTTGGTTGCTATGGAGTTGCTTGGCAGCTGCCAATGATGCACCTACAAATGCTTCTTGTCAGTATGAATGATATAAACCAACTCCCATGCTTCTGTGACATTCAGAATGGAAGATATCCCTCTTTGGATATTGGTTGCTAGGGTACTCTGTTTGGTTGCTATGGAGTTGCTTGGCAGCTGACAATGATGAAACTGCAAATGCTTCTTGTCACTATGAATGATATAAACCAACTTCCATGCCTCTGTGACATTCAGAATGGAAGATATCCCTCTTTTTGGATTTTGGTTGCTAGGGTACTCTGTTTGGTTGCTAGGGAGTGGCTTGGCAACTACCACCAATCATGAAACTCCAAAGGCTGCTTGTCAGTATGAATGATATAAACCAACTCTCATGCCTGTGTGACATTCAGAATGGAAGATATCCCTCTTTGGATTTTGGTTGCTAGGGTACTCTGTTTGGTTGCTAGCGAGTGGCTTGGCAGCTGCCAATGATGCACCTACAAATGCTTCTTGTCAGTATGAATGATATAAACCAACTCCCATGCTTCTGTGAAATTCAGAATGGAAGATATCCCTCTTTGGATATTGGTTGCTAGGGTACTCTGTTTGGTTGCTATGGAGTTGCTTGGCAGCTGACAATGATGAAACTGCAAATGCTTCTTGTCACTATGAATGATATAAACCAACTTCCATGCCTCTGTGACATTCAGAATGGAAGATATCCCTCTTTTTGGATTTTGGTTGCTAGGGTACTCTGTTTGGTTGCTAGGGAGTGGCTTGGCAACTACCACCAATCATGAAACTCCAAAGGATGCTTGTCAGTATGAATGATATAAACCAACTCTCATGCCTGTGTGACATTCAGAATGGAAGATATCCCTCTTTGGATTTTGGTTGCTAGGGTACTCTGTTTGGTTGCTAGGGAGTGGCTTGGCAGCTACCAATTGTCAGTGTGAATGATATAAACCAACTCCCATGCCTCTGTGACATTGAGAATGGAAGATATCCCTCTTTGGATTTTGGTTGCTAAGGTGCTCAACAATGGTTGCTAGGGTGGGGATAGCAAGTGTTGTGGTGTCTCATGAATGACTGTTTGCTGCCCTGAGTCAAACTTGTGTTTACACCATATATTTATAATGTTCTGATGCATAGATATAGGTCTTGCAAAATGGTTGCTAGGGTACTCTGTTTGGTTGCTATGGAGTTGCTTGGCAGCTGCCAATGATGAAACTGCAAAGGCTTCTTGTCACTATGAATGATATAAACCAACTCCCATGCCTCTGTGACATTCAGAATGGAAGATATCCCTCTTCGGATTTTGGTTGCTAAGGTGCTCGACAATGGTTGCTAGGGAGGGGCTAGGAAGTGTTGAGGTGATTCATGATTGGCTGTTTACTGCCCCGAGTCAAATGAGACCACCCCCATGTTTCTATGACAATTCAGTCCAGAGATATCCCTTTGATCTCTTTCAATGGAAGTCTATGGGACTTGTTGCTAAGGTGCTCTAAATGGTTGCTAGGGCGTGGCTTGATAGCTTCACAATGATCCTGAGAGACTGATTGGTCGTCTGAGTAAAATGAGCCCGCCCCCTTGTCTCTATGACACTGTTATCCAGAGCTATGTTCAATACAAAATCCCTATGCAATTTACCATAGTAGGAAAAGCATGTGTGTTTCACGGGACATTCCTTCCCCATAGTAAGTCAATGGGGCAACTTTGGGACGCTCCTGTCCCCCAGGGGTGCAACTTTTACCCCATTGTGAGGTATGTTCTTACAGAGCCTGTCAGCCTCTTCAAATGTGGCAAATCACACGTTTCTGCGAAATCCTCGCTCAGAGCTATGAGTGGTCAAAGTCCGTCGCAATGTTAAGTCAATGGAACTTTTTGGGCCGCTTTTTCGCCCCTGGGGTGAACACCGCACCCCCGATCGCTTATAAAAGTCATAGCACACCTCTCCTCAATGAGCCGGTCGATTTGACACCTCACTCAGGGGTCTGTGACAAACGGTGCGGGGCGCATTACGCGCCAAACTTTTGTCCAGAACAATAAGAAGAAGAAGAATAATAAGTATGAGCAATAACAATAGTGATGCCTTGCTTTCAGCAAGCACCACTAATAAGAAGAAGAACTAGAATGTACATTTCCTGAAGAAAATGTGAAATGGTGCTTGCAGTGGCAAAATTCGGCACGGTTGCTAGGGTGCAGTTAGCTAATTTTTAGCAAGATGATAAAATGATAAGCATGTGACTAATATAATGCATGGTTGCTAGGCGGTTGCTAGGGTGTTCTGGGTGGTTTCTAGGTGGTTGCTATGGTGTTGCTAGGGTGTTCTGGGTGGTTGCTAGGGCGTTGCTAGGGTGTTCTGGGTGGTTGTTAGGCGGTTGCTAGGCAGTTGTTAAGGTGTTCTGGGTGGTTGCTAGGGTATTCTTAGTGGTTGCTAGGGTGTTCTGGGTGGTTGCTATGATGTTGCTAGGTGGTTGCTAGGGTATTCTGGGTGATTGCTATGCGGTTGCTAGGGTATTCTTGGTGGTTGCTAGGGTGTTGCTAGGCGGTTGCTAGGGTATAGGGGCTAGGAAGTGTTGAGGTGATTCATGATTGGCTGTTTGCTTCCCCGAGTCAAATGAGACCACCCCCATGTTTCTATGACAATTCAGGCCGGAGATATCCCTTTGATCTCTTTCAATGGAAGTCTATGGGACTTGTTGCTAAGGTGCTCTAAATGGTTGCTAGGGCGTGGCTTGATAGCTTCACAATGAGCCTGAGAGATTGATTGGTCGTCTGAGTAAAATGAGCCCGCCCCCTTGTCTCTATGACACTGTGATCCAGAGCTACGTTCAATACAAAATCCCCATGCAATTTCACCATTGTAAGTCAATGGGAAAATTTGGGACGCTCCTGCCCCCCAGGGGTGCAACTTTTACCCCATTGTGAGGTATGTTCTTACAGAGCCTGCCAGCCTCTTCAAATGTGGTGACCCACATGTCTGTACGAAATCCTCTCTCAGAGCTAAGAGTGGTCAAAGTTCGTTGCAATGTTAAGTCTATGGGACTTTTTTGGCTGCTTTTTTGCCCCCGGGGCAAACATCATACCCCCGATCGCTTATAAAAGTCATAGCACACCTTTCCTCAATGAGCCGGTCGATTTGACACCTCTGTCAGGGGTCTGACACAAACGGTGCGGGGCGAGTTACGCGCCAAACTTTGTCCAGAATAATAATAATAACTAGAATGTACATTTCCTGAAGAAAATGTGAAATGGTGCTTGCAGTGGCAAAACTCGCCACTCGGTTGCTAGAATGTGGTACATGATTGCATACGAGCCAACAAACATGTCTGTACGATGTTGTGGAGCTGAAATATAGCTTCTATATGTTGCAATATGGTTGCTAGGTGACTCTAAACGGTTGCTAGGGTGTGAATTCAGTTACCATGGTGATAGTTACAGACTGTTTCCCAACCAAAACAAAAGAGCCAAACAAGCTTTCAGCAAGCACCACTAAGTATGAGCAATAACAATAGTGATGCCTTGCTTTCAGCAAGCACCACTAATAATAAGTATGAGCAATAACAATAGTGATGCCTTGCTTTCAGCAAGCACCACTAATAAGTATGAGCAATAACAATAGTGATGCCTTGCTTTCAGCAAGCACCACTAATAACTAGAATGTACATTTCCTGAAGAAAATGTGAAGTGGTGCTTGCAGTGGCAAAACTCGCCACTTGGTTGCTAGAGTGTGGTACATGATCACATACGAGCCAACAAACATGTCTGTACGATGTTCTGGTGCTGAGATATGGCTTATTCATGTTGTTCAGGTGGTTGCTAGGGTGTTCTGTGTGGTTGCTAGGGCTTTGCTAGGTGGTTGCTAGGGTGTTCTGGGTGGTTGCTATGGTGTTGCTAGGCGGTTGCTAGGGTATTCTGGGTGGTTGCTAGGGCGTTGCTAGGCAGTTGCTAGGGTATTTTGGGTGGTTGCTCGGGCGTTGCTAGGGTATTCTGGGTGGTTACTATGGTGTTGCTAGGCGGTTGCTAGGGTATTCTGGGTGGTTGCTATGGTGTTGCTAGGGGGTTGCTAGGGTATTCTGGGTAGTTGCTAGGCAGTTGCTAGGGTATTCTGGGTGGTTGCTATGGCGTTGCTATGGCGTTGCTAGGTGGTTGCTAGGGTATTCTGGGTAGTTGCTAGGGTTTTGCTAGGCAGTTGCTAGGGTATTCTGGGTGTTTGCTATGGCGTTGATAGGCGGTTGCTAGGGTATTCTGGGTGGTTGCTAGGGCGTTGCTAGGGTATTCTGGGTGGTTGCTATGGCGTTGCTAGGTGGTTGCTAGGGTATTCTGGGTGGTTGCTAGGCGGTTGCTAGGGTTTTCTTGGTGGTTGCTATGGCGTTGCTAGGTGGTTGCTAGGGTATTCTGGGTGGTTGCTAGGCGGTTGCTAGGGTGTTCTGGGTGGTTGCTAGGCAGTTGCTAGGTGTTCTGGGGGGTTGCTAGACAGTTGCTAGGGTGTTCTGGGTGGTTGCTACGGGTATTTTTGGTGGTTACTAGAGCGTTTCTAGACGTTTCTAGGGTGTTCAGGATGGTTGCTAAGGTATTTTTTTTAGTTGCTATGGTGTTACTAGGTGGTTGGTAGTTGTCAAAGATGGTTACTATGGAGTTTTTATAGAGTTATTAAAATCTTTAATAACGAGTGCCTTCAGTACTATGGCCGAATAGGCACAAGCATGGAGCAATATCGCAAGGCCACGAGTGTAATATTGCGTTAAAAAATACAAAAAAATTGTAAAAAAAATTTTTGGGGGGTTTAGGGTGGTTGCTCGGGAGCTCTTAGTGGTTGCTAGGGTGCTGAAACTGGTTGCTAGGGTGTGGCTATGAAGATCTTAGGCCATTACTTATTGGCTGCTTGATAATATAAATCCTCTGAGGGAGAGACGCAGGGGTGTCAGGCCCTTTGGAGTCTGTGTGTGTGAAAACGTCGGTTTGGATTTGAAATTTTTTAGAATGCCCAATGTTAAGTCAATGGGACATTTTTTTGGCCGCTTATTCGTCCGCTGTGCGAACATCGTACACCCGATCGCTTAGAAAAGTCATAGCACACCTCTCCTCAATGAGCCGGTTTGACACCTCACTCAGTGGTCTGTGACAAACGGTGCGGGGCGCATTACGCGCCAAACTTTGTGTGGAATATAAGTATGAGCAATAACAATAGTGTTGCTTTGAAAAGCACCACTAATAAGTATGCAAGAGAACACTAATGATGCCTTGCTTTCAGCAAGCACCATTAATAATAATAATAAGTATGGAGGATAACAATAGTGATGCCTTGCTTTCAGCAAGCACCACTAATAATAAGTATGGAGGATAACAATAGTGATGCCTTGCTTTCAGCAAGCACCACTAATAAGTATGAGCAATAACAATAGTGATACCTTGCTTTCAGCAAGCACCACTAATAAGTATGAGCAATAACAATAGTGATGCCTTGCTTTCAGCAAGCACCACTAATAATAATAAGTATGAGCAATAACAATAGTGATGCTTTCAAAAAGCACCACTAATAATAAGTATGCAAGAGAACACCAGTGATGCCTTGCTTTCAGCAAGCACCACTAATAAGTATGCAAGAGAACACTAATGATGCCTTGCTTTCAGCAAGCACCACTAATAAGTATGAGCAATAACAATAGTGATGCCTTGCTTTCAGCAAGCACCACTAATAAGTATAAGCAATAACAATAGTGATGCCTTGCTTTCAGCAAGCACCACTAATAATAAGTATGAGCAATAACAATAGTGATGCCTTGCTTTCAGCAAGCACCACTAATAAGAATAAGTATGAGCAATAACAATAGTGATGCCTTGCTTTCAGCAAGCACCACTAATAATAAGTATGCAAGAGAACACTAGTGATGCCTTGCTTTCAGCAAGCACTACTAATAAGTATGAGCAATAACAATAGTGATGCCTTGCTTTCAGCAAGCACCACTAATAAGTATGAGCAATAACAATAGTGATGCCTTGCTTTCAGCAAGCACCACTAATAAGAATAAGTATGAGCAATAACAATAGTGATGCCTTGCTTTCAGCAAGCACCACTAATAATAAGTATGAGCAATAACAATAGTGATGCCTTGCTTTCAGCAAGCACCACTAATAAGAATTAGTATGAGCAATAACAATAGTGATGCCTTGCTTTCAGCAAGCACCACTAATAATAAGTATGCAAGAGAACACTAGTGATGCCTTGCTTTCAGCAAGCACCACTAATAAGTATGAGCAATAACAATAGTGATGCCTTGCTTTCAGCAAGCACCACTAATAAGAATAAGTATGAGCAATAACAATAGTGATGCCTTGCTTTCAGCAAGCACCACTAATAAGTATAAGCAATAACAATAGTGATGCCTTGCTTTCAGCAAGCACCACTAATAATAAGTATGAGCAATAACAATAGTGATGCCTTGCTTTCAGCAAGCACCACTAATAAGAATAAGTATGAGCAATAACAATAGTGATGCCTTGCTTTCAGCAAGCACCACTAATAATAAGTATGCAAGAGAACACTAGTGATGCCTTGCTTTCAGCAAGCACCACTAATAAGTATGAGCAATAACAATAGTGATGCCTTGCTTTCAGCAAGCACCACTAATAAGAATAAGTATGAGCAATAACAATAGTGATGCCTTGCTTTCAGCAAGCACCACTAATAAGAATAAGTATGAGCAATAACAATAGTGATGCCTTGCTTTCAGCAAGCACCACTAATAATAAGTATGCAAGAGAACACTAGTGATGCCTTGCTTTCAGCAAGCACCACTAATAAGAATAAGTATGAGCAATAACAATAGTGATGCCTTGCTTTCAGCAAGCACCACTAATAAGAATAAGTATGAGCAATAACAATAGTGATGCCTTGCTTTCAGCAAGCACCACTAATAATAAGTATGCAAGAGAACACTAGTGATGCCTTGCTTTCAGCAAGCACCACTAATAAGAATAAGTATGAGCAATAACAATAGTGATGCCTTGCTTTCAGCAAGCACCACTAATAAGAATAAGTATGAGCAATAACAATAGTGATGCCTTGCTTTCAGCAAGCACCACTAATAATAAGTATGCAAGAGAACACTAGTGATGCCTTGCTTTCAGCAAGCACCACTAATAAGAATAAGTATGAGCAATAACAATAGTGATGCCTTGCTTTCAGCAAGCACCACTAATAAGAATAAGTATGAGCAATAACAATAGTGATGCCTTGCTTTCAGCAAGCACCACTAATAATAAGTATGCAAGAGAACACTAGTGATGCCTTGCTTTCAGCAAGCACCACTAATAAGTATGAGCAATAACAATAGTGATGCCTTGCTTTCAGCAAGCACCACTAATAAGTATAAGCAATAACAATAGTGATGCCTTGCTTTCAGCAAGCACCACTAATAATAAGTATGAGCAATAACAATAGTGATGCCCTGCTTTCAGCAAGCACCACTAATAAACAAGACTGATCATACAGGCAAGAATTAACTTGTGGTTTTGCTCTCCTGTTGGTTAATTGCAGAAGTGGCAGCACATCTTAAATAAAACATTATATTAGACCTGTGAGCTATTGTCTGTTGCAGATCTTCAAGAATAACAGTCTGCTGTCGCATGAAAGTGAGGTCAACAAATTGCAGGATGATGGAGACCGACTGATTGAGCTGAAACATCCTGCTGCCAGCACTATTCAGGTCAGAAAACACAAACAAGATGCCCAGCTATATAATGTGATCTTTTTGGCATTGGCAACTGCAGCAATATTTGACATTCTTAGATTTGTTGTTTCAGGGGTGTCAAACTCAGCTCCTAGAGGGCCACTGTCCTACAGAGTTTCGCTATTCAACACACCTGATCCAGTTAATCAAGGTCTTTAGGAGTGCTAGAAACAAACCACTTGAAGGCAAGCCTGCAAGGTTAGCAAAAAAAAGTGGAACGCCTGCTAATGCTGTGGTACGCAGGGAAGGAAACCAGGGGCCATTTGTTTTGAATGGGATGTCAATGAAAGAGAGGCTTCACTACGCTGAATAAACTGCTTTTTTGGGAAAACAGCTTATCATTTAATGAATTGACAGCCCATCGGCTAATCTTTAACATGTTTGCTCTTAAACATTAATTTTGGATTTATCTATTTTTTAGAGTTTACATCTAAACTGTTTTCTAAGAGAATTCACAGACAATCACGCGACAGGTAGGATTCAGTTTACGGCATTCATTCATTTCTATGGTATCCGCAAACAGTGATTTACTGTCGCACAACTCTGAACGAAATTCAATGACGTCAAGGCTGTAGTGTGATTGGTTGTCAAGGCACACGTGATCCAAGTTAGCCGTTACGCTTTCTCCAATGGTAGAGCCACGGACCCTCGTATCTCCCAATAAAAAGACCATCTCTGCTAGAAACATCCAGGCAGGTGTGTTGGAGCTAAACTCTGCAGGACAGTGGCCCTCCAGGAGCTGAGTTTGGATTTTGTGTTTTACACTGCTGACAGTGTGTGGTATTGTAAATAAGAGTTGACTTATTTAATTTGTTTTAATTATTTAATTAACTTAGTTAATTAAATGATGTATGACACATTCAGTATGACACAACATCAACATAAGCAAAGCTGAGCTCTGATGTGCTGTTTGTGTGCCCAGGCCCAGAGAGACACTGTGAGGAATGAATGGCAGAAGTTTCTGAATCTTTGCATCTGTCAGGAAACACATCTGGACAATTTAGAGGAGTACAAAAGGGTAGGTAGGGCAGATGGATGGATCAATCATTTGCATTAAGCACATTTTTTGTTATAAACAGTCTGTGCATGAGTAAAGCCTAAACAAATCTGTGTTTTTCTCAACAGTACCAACTGGATGCAGATACCTTGTCTGAGTCTTTGTCTAAACTCGTCTCCACTGTTGATGCCAAATCACTCAATGGCAAAACCAACACTGAAATTCAAATGCAGCTTGAGGTCAAATCACATTTTAAACTACAGTGGTCAACATTTGAAGTGGATCAAAAAAGTTCATCAAAGTTGTTGAAAAAGTTCATGAAAGTACATTTGATCCACTTGTATATTTTAAATAATATAATATCAGTAAAAGGATTTCTCAAACAGTGCTCTACAAGTTTCTTTGCAGTTCCACTGTATATATATATACAGATATATATATAAACAATTCAGCTCTGAATGTGACAATGTCTTGTTTTCTGTGTCTGCAGGCTGAGGAAAGGCCACTACAGCGCAACGAGCAGCTTTTGGCTGACCTGAGAAAGCGAAGCACTGCCATCACACCACTAAAACTTCGCCATACTCCTCCTAGCAAAACTTCCACGGTTGAGTCTCTATGTGACTGGAAAACTCCCAAGGTTAGAATCTCTGAAAAACACAAGGAGGTGTTAAAAATCTCTTTATAACATGTAGTATGAAAAGCTATGGTCACTAATGTGCTATTAATTCATTCTTCTATTCATTTGTTTATTATGGGATTCTTCTCAGGCTTCATTGGACAGAGGAGAGCTGTTTAATCTGAAGTCCAACACAGACAATGACAACTGGGAGGTTCAGTCCAATGATGGGACAAGCAAAACATTTCCTGGAGTTTGCTTCATGATTCCTCCACCGGATCCTGAGGCCATCAACAGAGTAGACCTGTAAGAATAAAAACTACTTTTCATACTCCAAAGACATTGTAAAATGTATGTTATTAACCCTTGGTGTATGCTTATGTAAAAAAATAAAATAATAATAAAGCCTTTAGAGACCAAGAATAACTAATAATTTGTGTTTTTATGAGAAGGCTGGGGAAAGAGTTGGAAGATCTAAAGAAAAAGCGAGCTGCTTTGAGAACTTCGCTGAAGAGTCATCCATCAAAGGCCCCTGTTTCACAGGCTCCAGGTAATGTTTCCTTCAGCCTGATGTTTATTTGTTTCACTTTTGGTGTGAATGGGCCTTTTGTCAATGATTAATTTACCTTTTTTGTGTCATGTTTAGTGTGAAAGTGCCTTTACACCAGGCACTTATGTAGGGGTGGGCCAGAGTTGGTCCATAAGTCCATACTGGGGTGGGTTTTCTGTACAATGATGTAGGCTAGCTAGTCACGACTTTCCCGAAACCATGAAACCTATCATTAATGATGTCATGCAGGTGGTGGAGTAACAACTTGTATAAATAAATTGGGTTAAAATCAAATTAATGTCAGATTATTCCTGTAAATAATGAGCATGGAATCTGATGACTACTACTATTTTGTTGAGAGCATCGGGAGTAAGTGCAGAGGCGTTGTATGCTCTGTGTGTAAACATGATGGGTATTTGTAGTTCTAGACTAAATGTGAGCAGGCATTTACTCATCTCACTTGCACAAAAACACATTCAATATTCCTCCAAATGAATATGTGAAATGCAAACTCAGAATATTACGTAAACCTACACTATACAAAAAATTGTGCTTTAAAATAATGGTAATCTACTGGCAGCTATGGTTGCCAGTAATGTAATATTAATTTTAACATCTCTCCTACCAATAATTTACAGCTTTCCTTTTTTTACAGTATGTTACCATAATAATACAATGGAAGGCATTTTATTTGGAAAACAGATTGCTTCAAACAGTCCAAGTTTAAAAACTAGTATTTATACGGTGTTAGTAGTGTGAATTTATTTACTTTGAGTCCACTGAAAAGGAATATTTCTTAATATAAAACTGCAAACACAATGTGTAATAGTGAAATAATCACAAACTTGACTTTAACTCAAATCTTTGCAGTTCATCGTTAGCTATAGCAATAGCACACATGCATGTGCTAAAGTACTCAGCAAACTGCTTATCACTGCATCAGCAGCTACAGAGTTACTGCCTTTAAATAAAGCAACATGCAGCATAACATCAGTATTTCTCTCATCCTCGACCGAAGCACAGGCTCTACTCTCCAGCACAATGTATGGTGACCCACAAAACGAATTAATTAAACTAAAAGATCTCTCCTATATCATCTTGTGCAAAATCATATAAAAACAGTTCAGTTTAATATTTACTCTCCTTATTAGTTATTGACTTTACATACCTTTTTTCTATTAACTCACTCATTTTTCAGTGAAATTAACTTGTTTCGTATAGTAAATCTGACTGTTACGTCTGTTTTTTCCCTTGATTTTACGGTAATCTACTGGCAGCAGAGTTGTCAGTAAATTACTGTTTTTCTACAGTTTGTTGCCGTAAATGAATTTACAGTTGATTGCTGTTAAATTACTTTTCACTCTTGATTTTTATCTTACCCTTTTAACCCTTTTAACCCCACAGCAAAATCCTCAATTTTAAATGAACACTTAAATGTGTCCACACTACAAAGTGTCAAATAAACACTGAAGCTAACCTTAGATCAAATCAAATGAAGATAAAAGACATTAAATCTCTGAAGATCTCAGCAGATGATTAAACAACTCCACAAACAACATTACCAGCTTCACTTATTACTAACCAGTTTGGCTGTCATACAACATATCATACATCTACAGAAGCTCTTATTGAGCATTAAAAGCGGTTTAGTCAAGTCAAGTCACCTTCATTTATATAGCGCTTTTAACAATATGGATTGTTTCAAAGCAGCTTTACAGTGATAATAGGAAATTACTGTAACAGATTGTTTAGGCTTTACAACAGCTCTAGGATAAAGTTATTGTCCAGCTAAAGTTAGTTTTGATTGATTGACTCACTTCCGTTGTGAAGATCTTTAGTTATTAATTTAGGGGCCGCTAACACAACCCCGTTCTAACAGGAAAACCCTAAGGCGCTCCGGCCGCCCATCCGCACAACAACAGTGCCTGGCGTCTCGAGAACGCACTCTTTGAAATAGGTTTGAAGATAATCAAACGATTATCTGTTATTTCTGCGTAAACCTCAAAAACGCAAACCCGCGAAAACGCAGATGTCGTGCACATGCGCATTACGTGTTCAGTCCAAAGGTGTGCACGTTTGAATATATATGTGCGCAGGCGTGTAGTCCTTCTTTACAAATCAAGCCTCAATAAACTACTTGTCAGGCCTTAAAAATTTATAAATACAGAATTTTTTTGTTGCGTCTGCGTAGCCACGCGAACCAGAATTATCCTGACAACATTTTATCTGTACTGAGGTAAATGGAAGGGAAGGAGGCCTTCACAGGGGAGGGACTGGTTGACACTTCAGGACTGCGTTGTCATTGTGTCCAGGCGCAGGTCCTTCATCGGATCTGGATACGGTCTGGATCCAGCGTACTGCGGTATACCTCAGATAAACAGAGAGACTAATATTAGCGTAGACGCCATTCTTCTTATGATTTATGGAGAGTGTTCCCGGTTCCGGCTGACCAAATCTATGTAGCCTAACACTGAATTATAGAAGTCTATAATGTGTTATGTGTATGCTAGGCCATAGAGATGTGTTTTTAGTCTAGATTTGAACTGACAGAGTGTGTCTGCTTCCCGGACAATGTTAGGAAGATTGTTCCAAATCTTTGGTGCTAAATAGGAAAAGGATCTACCGCCAGCAGTCGATTTTGATATTCTACTATTATTGTCATTATTATTATTATATTATTATTATTATTATTATTCCTATTTACTATGTATTATTCTACGATATTCGGACTATAATGCGTTAAGAGCTCGCTCAAGTACTGGGGAGCTAAACCATTTAGTGCTTTGTAAGTAATCAGCAATATTTAAAAATGTATACGTTGTTTAATAGGGAGCCAGTGTTGACAGAACCGGGCTAATATGGTCATACTTCCTGGTTCTGGTAAGAACTCTAGCTGCTGCATTTTGGACCAGCTGTAGTTTGTTTATTAAGCGTGCAGGGCAACTTGATTTTTAAGATGAAAAAATGAGGTTTTACAGATACTAGACACGTGACTTTCAAATGAAAGATTGGTATCAAAGAGCACAACCAGGTTCCTAACCGACGACGAGGACTTGACAGAGCAGCCATCAAGATTCAAATTCTCTAGGAGGAGTATTTCAAATTCCAGAGGATGCGTTTTTCAAACAACCCATAATAGCTGACTTCCTGTTGGGCGGAGCTAATAACATAGAGTGTGGAAGTTGTTCGGCCCGATGAGATCTTTATGTGTACTGAGTTTCATATTAATTCATGCAAACGTGTTTGATATATGGACCAAATTTTCGGACCCTGTTCAAGGGGGCGCTGTTGAGCCCCCCTGCCACGCCCGGGTACCAGCTTCAGCCCGGCCCTGATGGCCGCGGGTTCTGACCTTTTTGCAAAGTTTCAAGAGTTTTCGAGCATGTTAAGTGCCCCAAAAGTGCCCGAGAAGTCAAAAAAAAAAAAAAGAAAGAATAATCCTAATGAAAAAAAAAGGGCCTGCGCCCTTTCAGGGCTTGGGCCCTAAATATAGCTGCGAGCAGCGATTGCGGGCCCAAGCCGGTGGCACCGCCACTCTTGTGCCTTTAGTTACACTATGCTAAACTATTCTTTATCATAGGATGCTAAACTATGCATGCTAAATGCAAAACCGTTTGAGATATTTAATATCCGTTCACACTTTAGCATCTTTAAAGTATTTTCATCATGTTGAAAAAGTTTGGTGTGAATAAAATAAACCACTTAAGAGGAGTGGGTAAAAATTCAGAGGCTGATTTTGCAAAGAAATCCACATTCAAACCAAAATATCTGACTTCCTGTTGGTCAGAGCTAATGACTGTAAATTAGAAAGTTGTGCGGCTCGATGAGACCAATATACGTACTGATTTTTGTAACTGTTGGTAAAACTAACCCCCCCACTTTTGTCAAAAGCATTTTGAAAGTGACACACTTCCTGCTGCCAGTTGGTGGCGCTATAACTTTGACTCACAATAGTTACATCCATCTGATCGGCCTCTTACCACGAACACACTGCTGAAGTTTCATCAAGATCAGTTAATGTATGCAGAAGTTATACCACTTCGTGTTTCTCTTTTCTCGCCATAAATTCGTTTCCTCGCCACGACCAAACCGTTCGCGATATCAAAAATCCGTCCGCAATTTAGCATCCTCAATGTCTTGACTTCATGCTGACCGAGTTTGTAGGTGAGTGGATGAATTCTCTAGAAGGAGTACATCAAATTCCACAGCATGCGTTTTTCAAACAACCCATAATAGCCGACTTCCAGTTGGGCGGAGCTAATAACTTAGAGTGCAGAAGTTGTTCGGCCCGATGAGATCTATATGTGTACCGAGTTTCATATTAATTCATGCAAGCGTGTTTGATATATGGACCAAGTTTTCAGACCGTGTTCAAGGGGGCGCTGTTGAGCCCCCCTGCCACGCCCGGGTACCAGCTTCAGCCCGGCCCTGATAACCGTGGGTTGTGACCTGTGTGCAAAGTTTCAAGAGTTTTTGAGCATGTTAAGGGCCCCAAAAGCCCCTGAAACCTTGAAAAACAAAGATTAAATGGAATAGACAAATCCCCCCCCCCCCCACACACACACACAGACACACAGACACACACAGAGAGAGAGAAAATTCTCCAGAAAATCCACATTCAAACCAAAATATCTGACTTCCTGTTGGTCTGAGGTTATGACTGTAAATTAGAAAGTTGTCTGGCTTGATGAGAACAATATACATACCAAGTTTTGTGATTCTAGGAAAAACTAAGCCCCCATTTTTGACTAAAGGTGGCGCTACTGAGCCATTCCACCACGCCCGTTTCTGAAACTTTGCACATGTCTACTGGATAATAAATGTGATGTGTCTGTCGAGTTTCATCCAATTTCAAGCATGTAAAGAGTCTCAAAAGCATCCGAAAAGAATATTAAAGTTTGATGCGTTGCCACGGCAACAGTATCTAAGATATCAATAAACCTTTCACAGGTCTACATCTGCCGTGTGTCTACATTATACACATAAAGTTTGAAGCAAATCGGGTAAAAATAAGAGGGTGATTTCAAAGCATTTAGAAAATGACACACTTCCTGTTGCCAGTTGGTGGCGCTATAACTTTGACTCACAAAGGTCACATCCATCTGATCGGCCTCTTACAACGAACACACTGCTGAAGTTTCATCAAGATCAGTTAATGTATGCAGAAGTTATAACACACTTCCTGTTTCTATTTTCTCGCCATAAATTCGTTTCCTCGCCACGGTCAAACCGTTCGAGATATTAAAAATCCGTCCGCAATTTAGAATCCTCAATGTCTTGACTTCATGCACACCGAGTTTGGTGTGGATTGGATGAATTCTCTAGGAGGAGTACTTCGCATTCCACAGCAAGCGTTTTCCAAACAACCCATAATAGCCGACTTCCTGTTGGGCTGGCGTAAAACTTGACCAGGGGAAAGTTGTTCGGCCCGATGAGATCTATATGTGTACCGAGTTTCATATTAATTCATGCAAGCGTGTTTGATCTATGGACCAAGTTTTGGGACCCCGTTCAAGGGGGCGCTGTTGAGCCCCCCTGCCATGCCCGGGTACCAGCTTCAGCCCGTCCCTGATGGCAGGGCGTTCTGACTTGTGTGCAAAGTTTCAAGAGTTTTTGAGCACGTTAAGGACCCCAAAAGCCCCTGAAACCTTGATTAACAATATAAAAGCAATAGTCAAATCCCCCCCTCCCCTCACACACACAGAGACACAGAGAGAGGGAGAGAAAATTCTTCAGAAAATCCACATTCAAACCAAAATATCTCTCTTCCTGTTGGTCGGAGATGGCTAATGTAAATTAGAAAGTTGTCCGTCTTGATAAGAACAATACACATAACAAGTTTTGTTGCTGTTGATAAAACTAACCCCCCCACTTATGACTAAAGGTGGCGCTACTGAGCCCCTCACCACGCCCGTTTCTGAAACTTTGCACATGTCTACGGGCTAATAAATGTGATGTGTCTGTCGAGTTTCGTGCAATTTCAAGCATTCTAAGAGTCTCAAAAGCATCAAAAAAGAATATTAAAGTTTGATGTGTTGCCACGGCAACAGTATCTAAGATATCAATAATCCTTTCACAGGTCTACATCTGCCGTGTGTCTACATTATACACATAAAGTTTGAAGCAAATCGGATAAAAATAAGAGGGTGATTTCAAAGCATTTTTAAAGTGACACACTTCCTGCTGCCAGTTGGTGGCACTATAACTTTGACTCACAATAGTCACATCCATGTGATCGGCCTCTTACAACGAACACACTGCTGAAGTTTAATCAAGATCATTTAATGTATGCAGAAGTTATAACACACTTCCTGTTTCTCTTTTCTCGCCATAAATTCGTGTCCTCGCCACGGCCAAACCGTTCGAGATATCAAAAATCCCCTGCCAATTTTTCATCCTCAATGTCTTGACTTCATGCACACCGAGTTTGGTGGTTATCGGGTGAATTCTCTAGGAGGAGTATTTCAAATTCCAGAGGATGCGTTTTTCAAACAACCCATAATAGCTGACTTCCTGTTGGGCGGAGCTAATAACATAGAGTGTGGAAGTTGTTCGGCCCGATGAGATCTATATGTGTACCGAGTTTCATATTTTTTCATATAAGCGTGTTTGATATATGGACCAAGTTTTCGGACCCCGTTCCAGGGGGCGCTGTCGAGCCCCCCTGCCACGCCCGGGTACCAGCTTCAGCCCGGCCCTGATGGCCTTGTGTTCTGACCCGTGTGCAAAGTTTCAAGAGTTTTTGAGCATGTTAAGGGCCCCAAAAGTGCCCGAGAAGTAGGAAAAAATTATAATAAATATAGCTGCGAGCAGCGATTACGGGCCCAAGCCGGTGGCACCGCAACCCCAGGCACCGGGGTGGCGGTACCGCCGGAACATATATATATATATATATATGTATTTATATATGTGTATATATATGAAGAGTTCAGATGCAAAAGCCTCTAAGTACCATCTGAAATTTGCTTCCAGAATGATCATTTTTATCAAGCTTGTATATTTATGTTATATATAAATATACAATATATGTTATATGTTATATATATTATATTTTACACTGTAATTAATTTATGTGATCAAAGTTGAGTTTTCAGCATCATTACTCCCGTCTTCAATGTCACATGATCCTTCAGAAATCATTCTAATATGATGATTGATGGTCAATAAATATTATTTTCAATGTTGAAAACATTTGTGTACAGATTTTTTTTCAAAATGCGTTGATGAATGTAAAGTGCAAAAGAACAGCATTTATTTCAAATATAATTTGTTTTAACATTATAAATGTCTGTACTCTAACTTTTGATCAGTTTAACTCCTTCTCGATGAATAAAAGTATTGATTTATTTTATTTCTTTCACCCAAAAATAAAATTAAAATTATTACTGACCCCAAACTTTTGAACGGTAGAGTTTAATGTTACAAAAACTTTAGATTTCAGATAAATGCTGTTCTTTTGAACTTTCTATTCATCAAAGACTGTACACAACTGTTTTCGACATTTAAAATAATCATGAATATTTCTTGAGCATCAATCATCATATTAGAATAATTTCTGAAGGATAATGTGACAGTGACGACTGGAGTAATGATGCTGAAAACTCAGCTTTGATCACAGGAATAAATAACAGTTTAAAATATATTAAAATAGAAAGCAGCTGTTTTAAATTGGAATACTATTTTACAATATTACTGTTTTTGTTTGTATTTTTAATCAAATAAATGCAGCCTTGGTGAGCAGAAGAAACTTTGCTTAAAAACATAAAAAATCTTACTGACCCCAAACTTTTGAACAGTAGTGTATATATATTATATAAAAATGTAAGGGACAAGACACAGATAATTTTACTTGCCTGACCTGATTAAAACAATGAAAAAACTTAAATGAAAAAATAACTTGGGAATCACTAAAACGAGTGAATTGATCTGATTTTATGATACAGTCAAAATATTCTACAACAAATTCTTTAAATTCAACGATGTTGAGAACGGAACAAGAATAAAAAAAGAACTATAAACATGCGTTTTTCAAACAACCCATAATAGCCGACTTCCTGTTGGGCGGAGCTAATAACTTAGAGTGCGGAAGTTGTTCGGCCTGATGAGATCTATATGTGTACCGAGTTTCATATTATTACATGCAAGCGTGTCTGATTTATGGACCAAGTTTTCGGACCCCGTTCAAGGGGGCGCTGTCGAGCCCCCCTGCCACGCCCGGGTACCAGCTTCAGCCCGGCCCTGATGGCCGCGGGTTCTGATCCGTGTGCAAAGTTTCAAGAGTTTTCGAGCACGAACCATGAACCACGAGCCACGAACACACTGCTGAAGTTTCATCAAGATAAGTTAATGTGTGCAGAAGTTATAACACTTCGTTTTTATCTTTTTCTCGCAATTTAGCATCCTCAATGTCTTGACTTCATGCTGACAGAGTTTGGAGGCGAGTGGATGAATTCTCTAGGAGGAGTACATCAAATTCCACAGCATGCGTTTTTCAAACAACCCATAATAGCCGACTTCCTGTTGGGCGGAGCTAATAACTTAGAGTGCGGAAGTTGTTCAGCCTGATGAGATCTATATGTGTACCGAGTTTCATATTAATTCATGCAAGCGTGTTTGATATATGGACCAAGTTTTCAGACCGTGTTCAAGGGGGCGCTGTTGAGCCCCCCTGCCACGCCCGGGTACCAGTTTCAGCCCGGCCCTGATGGCCGCGGGTTCTAACCTGTGTGCAAAGTTTCAAGAGTTTTTGAGCATGTCAAGGGTCCCAAAAGCCACTGAAACCTTGAAAAACAAAGATTAAATGGAATAGACAAATCCCAGAGAAAATTCTCCAGAAAATCCACATTCAAACCAAAATATCTGACTTCCTGTGGGTCTGAGGTTATGACTGTAAATTAGAAAGGTGTCCTGCTTGATGAGAACAATACACCTACCAAGTTTTGTGATTCTAGGAAAAACTAAGCCCCCATTTTTGACTAAAGGTGGCGCTACTGAGCCATTCCACCACGCCCGTTTCTGAAACTTTGCACATGTCTACTGTATAATAAATGTGATGTGTCTGTCGAGTTTCATGCATTTTCAAGCATGTGAAGAGTCTCAAAAGCATCCGAAAAGAATATTAAAGTTTGATACGTTGCCACGGCAACAGTATCTAAGATATCAATAATCCTTTCACAGGTCTACATCTGCCGTGTGTCTACATTATACACATAAAGTTTTAAGCAAATCGGGTAAAAATAAGAAAGTGATTTCAAAGCATTTTGAAAGTGACACACTTCCTGTTGCCAGTTGGTGGCGCTATAACTTTGACTCACAAAGGTCACATCAATGTGATCGGCCTCTTACAACGAATACACTGCTGAAGTTTCAGCAAGATCAGATAATGTATGCAGAAGTTATAACACACTTCCTGTGAAAAAAAAAAATAATGAAAAAAATAATAATAATAAAAAAAAAATATAGCTGCGAGCAGCGATTACGGGCCCAAGCCGGTGGCACCGCAACCCCAGGCACCGGGGTGGCGGTACCGCCGGAACATATATATATATATATATATATATATATATATATATATATATATATATATATGTATTTATATATGTGTATATATATGAAGAGTTCAGATGCAAAAGCCTCTAAGTGCCATCTGAAATTTGCTTCCAGAATGATCATTTTTATCAAGCTTATCAAGCTTTTATCAAGAGGCTTTTGCATCTGAACTCTTCATATATATATATATATATATATATATATATATATATGTGTGTGTGTGTGTGTGTGTGTGTGTGTGTGTGTGTTTTTAGAAGTCTCTTCTACTCACCAAGGCTGCATTTATTTGATTAAAAATACAAACAAAAACAGTAATATTGTGAAATATTATTCCAATTTAAAACAGCTGTTTTCTATTTTAAAATATTTTACACTGTAATTAATTTATGTGATCAAAGTTGAGTTTTCAGCATCATTACTCCCGTCTTCAGTGTCACATGATCCTTCAGAAATCATTCTAATATGATGATTGATGGTCAATAAATATTATTATTTTCAATGTTGAAAACATTTGTGTACAGATTTTTTTTCAAAATGCATTGATGAATGTAAAGTGCAAAAGAACAGCATTTATTTCAAATATAATTTGTTTTAACATTATAAATGTCTATACTGTAACTTTTGATCAGTTTAACTCCTTCTCGATGAATAAAAGTATTGATTTATTTTATTTCTTTCACCCAAAAATAAAATTAAAATTATTACTGACCCCAAACTTTTGAACGGTAGTGTTTAATGTTACAAAAGCTTTAGATTTCAGATAAATGCTGTTCTTTTGAACTTTCTATTCATCAAAGACTGTACACAACTGTTTTCGACATTTAAAATAATCATGAATGTTTCTTGAGCATCAATCATCATATTAGAATAATTTCTGAAGGATAATGTGACAGTGACGACTGGAGTAATGATGCTGAAAACTCAGCTTTGATCACAGGAATAAATAACAGTTTAAAATATATTAAAATAGAAAGCAGCTGTTTTAAATTGGAATACTATTTTACAATATTACTGTTTTTGTTTGTATTTTTAATCAAATAAATGCAGCCTTGGTGAGCAGAAGAAACTTTGCTTAAAAACATTAAAAATCTTACTGACCCCAAACTTTTGAACTTGTGTATATATATATTATATAAAAATGTAAGGGACAAGACACAGATAATTTTACTTGCCTGACCTGATTAAAACAATGAAAAAACTTAAATGAAAAAATAACTTGGGAATCACTAAAACGAGTGAATTAATCTGATTTTATGATACAGTCAAAATATTCTACAACAAATTCTTTAAATTCAACGATGTTGAGAACGGAACAAGAATAAAAAAAGAACTATAAACAAGCTGAAACTAAATAAAATAAAAATGAAAACGAAAGTAAGCAGTGTTGGGCTCACACAACTCTCTCATTAGAATCAAAATGTTTCAACATTTGCGATGTATTTGGATGCTAAACTATCCTTTATCATAGGCTTTGTACTTCACTCACTTTCCAATATCGACGGAAAAAATCATCCTATTCACACGCAAAAATGTGCTTGGAAACATCACAGTGGAGCGGTGCTTACCAATTGAATGGTACGAATTGTAGTACTGACTATTTAAACAGAGCATTGTAAATTTTATATGTTAGGTTGACTATTTTAAAATGTGCTTGGAAACATCACAGTGGAGCGGTGCTTACCAAGTGAATGGTACGAATTGTAGTACTGACTATTTAAACAGAGCATTGTAAATTTTATATGTTAGGTTGACTATTTTATTAATATATTTTATTAAGGCTATAATGAACAGGCTGCGATGTCAAGATTGCAATGCTGGAATGTGTGTGTGTTTGGGGGGGGGGGGACACACATAAAAACATACTTTGTCATTTTGTTCAGAACATCATTCAAACTGTAAAGTGTTAACTTATATTTTTGTACAGTAGCAATAAAACACAACATTGTGCTTTTTTAAAATACATTCAAGCAGTCCGCCCCCGAAAATGAAACTAAAATGCTCATGACTGCACAGGCATTCATAATGGTGCTCGTCCTCAGCGAGGAACGAGCAGAACAGAGTCAACGTTTTTTAGGTCATTCCTCCTTCCATAGGAATTTATTGAAAACGCTCGCTCTGCTCCGCACCATTATCAATGTCCGTGCGGACGAACATATTTTACTTTCGTTTTTAAGTTAGCGATTAAAAAGCCCCCAGCGGTGTCACACGTCAGTTAACCGGTGGTAAAATATTCTCACCGTCAAATACCTAGTATATTTTTATATAGATATATTAGGCTTACCTGATTTTGAACACAAGAGGGCAGTATAGCACTATGTTTGACTTTATTTATTTATTGTTTAGACTAAACAACCATTCTGGCAGTTTTTAAACTTAAACTTCATTCTTAAATTGAAAAAAAAGAATAAAATGAGTTAAGTTCAGATATTTGTATACTTTTATATAGTAATAAATGGTGTATAATTAAATTTTTAGAATATATGACGTTTTTAGTGTTTCCTTTTTTGACATTACTTTAATCCCTCGCCATGGCAAAACCGTTTGAGATATTTATTATCCGTTCACAATTTAGCATAATTAATATATTTTTATCATGTTGAAAAAGTTTGGTGGGAATAAAATAAACCATTTAGATAAAGGTGGCTAAAAATTCAGAGGCTGATTTTGCAAAAAAATCCACATTCAGACCAAAATATCTGACTTCCTGATGGTCAGAGCTAATGACTTTAAATTAGAAAGTTGTCTGGGTCGATGAGATCAATATATGAACGGAGTTTTTTTTACTGTAGTTAAAACTAACCCCCCCACTTTTGTCAAAAGCATGTTGAAAGTGACAGACTTCCTGCTGCCAGTTGGTGGCGCTATAAACTTTGACTCACAATAGTTACATCCATCTAATCGGCCTCTTACCACGAACACTCTGCTGAAGTTTCATCAAGATCAGTTAATGTATGCAGAAGTTATTCCACTTCGTGTTTCTCTTTTCTCGCCATAAATTCGATTCCTCGCCACGGCCAAACCGTTCGAGATATCAAAAATCCGTCCGCAATTTAGCATCCTCAATGACTTGACTTCATGCACACCGAGTTTGGTGGGGATTGGATGAATTCTCTAGGAGGAGTACTTCGCATTCCACAGCAAGCGTTTTCCAAACAACCCATAATAGCCGACTTCCTGTTGGGCTGGCGTAAAACTTGACGGGGGAAAAGTTGTTTGGCACGATGAGATCTGTATGTGTACCGAGTTTCATAGTAATTCATGCAAGCGTGTTTGATCTATGGACCAAGTTTTCAGACCCAGTTCAAGGGGGCGCTGTTGAGCCCCCCTGCCACGCCCGGGTACCAGCTTCAGCCCGGCCCTGATGCCAGGGGGTTCTGACTTGTGTGCAAAGTTTCAAGAGTTTTTGAGCACGTTAAGGACCCCAAAAGCCCCTGAAACCTTGATTAACAATATAAAAGCAATAGTCAGATCACCCCTCCCCTCACACACACAGAGACACAGAGAGAGGGAGAGAAAATTCTCCAGAAAATCCACATTCAAACCAAAATATCTCTCTTCCTCTTGGTCCGAGCTAGTTACTGTAAATTAGAAAGTTGTCCGTCTTGATGAGATCAATACACATACCAAGTTTTGTTGCTGTTGATAAAACTAACCCCCCCACTTTTGACTAAAGGTGGCGCTACTGAGCCATTTCACCACGCCCGTTTCTGAAACTTTGCACATGTCTACTGGATAATAAATGTGATGTGTCTGTCGAGTTTCATGCATTTTCAAGCATGTGAAGAGTCTCAAAAGCATCCGAAAAGAATATTAAAGTTTGATGCGTTGCCACGGCAACAGTATCTAAGATATCAATAATCCTTTCACAGGTCTACATCTGCCGTGTGTCTAGATTATACACATAAAGTTTGAAGCAAATCGGGTAAAAATAAGAGGGTGAATTCAAAGCATTTTGAAAGTGACACACTTCCTGCTGCCAGTTGGTGGCGCTATAACTTTGACTCACAAATGTCACATCCATGTGATCGGCCTCTTACAACTAACACACAGCTGAAGTTTCATCAAGATCATTAATGTATGCAGAAGTTATAACACACTTCCTGTTTGAATTATTCGCCATAAATTCGTTTCCTTGCCACGGCCAAACCGTTCGAGATATCAAAAATCCGTCCGCAATTTAGCATCCTCAGTGTCTTGACTTCATGCACACCGAGTTTGGAGGCGAATGGATGAATTTCCTAGGAGGAGTACTTCAAATTCCACAGCATGCGTTTCCAAACAACCTATAATAGCCGACTTCCTGTTGGTCTGGCGTAAAACTTAGAGCACGAAAGTTGTTCGGCCCTATGAGGTCTATATGTGTACCGAGTTTCATATTATTACATGCAAGCGTGTCTGATTTATGGACAAGTGTTCGGATCCCGTTCCAGGGGGCGCTGTCGAGGCCCCCTGCCACGCCCGGGTACCAGCTTCAGCCCGGCCCTGATGGCCGCGGGTTCTGACCTGTGTGCAAAATTTCAAGAGTTTTCGAGCATGTTAAGGGCCCCAAAAGTGCCCGAAAGGTTGACAAAATAATAATAATAATAATAAATATAGCTGCGAGCAGCGATTACGGGCCCAAGCCGGTGGCACCGCAACCCCGGTGCCTTTAGTTACCTAAAGGCACCGGGGTGGCGGTACCGCCGGCTTGGGCCCTCCATCGCTGCTCGCAGCTATATTTATATATATATATGTATATATATATATATATATATATATATATATATATATATATATATATATATATATATATATATATATATATACATACATACACACACATACATATATATGTATATATATATATATTATTGTTCAAAAGTTTGGGGTCAGTAAGATTTTTAATGTTTTCAGGATAAGTCTCTTCTGCTCACCAAGGCTGCATTTATTGATTAAAAATACAAACAAAAACAGTAATATTGTGAAATATTATTCCAATTTAAAACAGCTGTTTTCAATTTTTAAATATTTTACATAGTAATTCATTTCTGTGATCAAAGTTGAGTTTTCAGCATCATTACTCCAGTCTTCAGTGTCACATGATCCTTCAGAAATCATACTAATATGATGATTGATGCTCAATAAATATTGATTATTATTTTCAATGTTGAAAACAGTTGTGTACAGATTTTTTTTTTCAAAATGCTTTGATGAATGTAAAGTTCAAAAGAACAGCATATATTTCAAATATATATATTTTTAACATTATAAATGTCTTTACTGTAACTGTTGATCAGTTTAACTCATCCTTCATAAATAAAAGTACTGATTTATTTTATTTATTTCCCCCAAAAATAAAATTGTAATTATTACTAACCCAAAACTTTTGAGCGGTAGTGTTTAACGTTACAAAAGCTTTAGATTTCAGATAAATGCTGTTCTTTTGAACTTTCTATCCATCAAAGACTGTACACAACTGTTTTCGACATTTAAAATAATAATGAATGTTTCTTGAGTATCAATCATCATATTAGAATAATTTCAGAAGGATCATGTGACAGTGACGACTGGAGTAATGATGCTGAAAACTCAGCTCTGATCACAGGAATAAATAACAGTTTAAAATATATTAAAATAGAAAGCAGCTGTTTTAAATTGGAATAATATTTTACAATATTACTGTTTTTGTTTGTATTTTTAATCAAATAAATGCAGCCTTGGTGAGCAGAAGAAACTTCTCTGTTATGTGTGCGCCACAGACTGCACGCACGTCCGCTTAAAGTTCCGCCTTTTGCCTTCCGTCAATATTACGTTATTAGAAAAATATTTTTTTAGAGAATCGATTTTTTGACATTTGTGAATCGATTCAGAATCGTCCACGTCCGCATCGCGATGCATCTAAGAATACATTTTTTCTCCCACCCCTAGATTTCATACAACAGGTTAATAAACAGTTACAATTAAGTCACTTACATTTTAGATTCAATGTTGACTGTTTTTGTTCTGTTTCAGCAGCGAAAATAGTTAAACAAAGATCACGGCAGAACCATCACGTGTTTTCTCATAACTGAACGATTCAGCATTTTTAACGAATCGGTTGACTCAAAGATTGAATGATCAATCCATAAACATCTGTCTTAATCATGATCGACTCATTCGAACGAATCGTTTGAACGAATGAATCAATGACTCGCTTATTAAGATGGATGCCTGGCGACACCTAATGGCGGTTTAGTGTTGTTTATTCTTTCCCACATGTGTGTGATTTGCAGGGTTGGGGAGTAACGGAATACATGTAACGGCGTTATGTAATCAGGATACAAAAATCCAATAACTGTAATCCGTTACAGTTACGTCAAAAAACGTTGTAATCAGATTATAGTTACATTTTGAAAAAAGGGGGAATACTTTCAGGATTACAATGGTTTCATTTGAAACTAAATAAATAAGTATTTTGGCACAATAACACTATATTAAGCGCTGCTTGATTATACATTAGTTCCTGGTTCTGTTGCCAGTAATGACTCACGTGTGCCACGCGCTGGTGCGTGTGCAAATAACAGCTTTCTACAATCTCCTCAGACGCAGATTGAATCACTGCTGCTAGTAGAAACGATGCTGCCTGCGGGTAAAATCGCTTTTAATTAATGGAAATTCCGCTGCTATTTTGTAGAAATTAGGAGAGTATCTTTTTTAGTACCCAAAATGTCCTTTCTTAATCTTTTCTCACGTAACGGGATGTTCGCTGTCTAGGTAACGTAGGGGAACTCCCACTGCCAACGCCCCAAGTTCAGTCAGGCAAATTAAGAAAGATCACGGCTTTAGTCAACATGTAGGCCTATTTTAAAATAAACTGTTTTACACAACTAAATGTTGTGTTTTTATTTTTTAGTTAAAAATTAGTTAAAAATAAAACAAAATAATCTGTAATACCATACATTAGCCACTAGATGTCTGTATAGCCCTTTACATAAATATATATATTCAGGCCTGTGTGTATATTTTGCAAATATTGTACACTGGACCAAATTCTTAATAAATAAAAGTATTTTTTATTTATTTTTGTTTATTATTTCTTCTTGCTTGACTTTATTTATATACGTGACCTTGAAGTAATCCAAAAGTAATCAGTTACATTACTTTCATAATATAGTACTTGGATTACGTTACTGAATACTTTTTTTATGAAGTAATTTGTAACTGTAACGGAATACATTTTTAAAGTAACCCTCCCAAGCCTGGTGATTTGTGTGTGCAACATTATCATTATTTTTCTTTCACTATTATATTAGCGATTTAAAAGCACCCACTCGTGTCACACGTCGATTAACCGGTGGGAAAATATCCTCAGACACATACCTAATAAATGTATATTTAAATACAATATTGGCCTACCTGGTAAAAAGTTTTATATACTATTTTGATGTCCTTTTGGACACAAGAGGGCAGTATAGCCCTATGTTTGCTTTTTTGTTGAACCAAATAGCACTAAATAGCCTGTTTTAACTTTTTTATTCTTCTTGAATTGCAAAAACAGAATAAAATGGTTTTAGTTGTGATATTTGTATTCTTTTATATAGAAATAAATGGTATATAATTACATTTTTAGAAGATTTTTAGTGTTTCCTTTTTGGACATTACTTTAATCCCTCGCCATAGCAAAACCGTTTGAGATATTTATTATCCATTCACAATTTAGCATATTTAATGTAGTTTCATCATGTTGAAAAAGTTTGGTACGAATAAAATAAATAGTTTAAGAGGAGTGGCTAAAAATTCAGAGGCTGATTTTGCAAAAAAATTCACATTCAGACCAAAATATCTGACTTCCTGATGGCCAGAGCTATTGAATGTAAATTAGAAAGTTGTCCGGCTTGATGAGAACAATATACAAACTATTTTTTCTTTACTGTAGTTAAAACTAACCCCCCCCACTTTTGTCAAAAGCATGTTGAAAGTGACACACTTCCTGCTGCCAGTTGGTGGCGCTATAACTTTGACTCACAATAGCTACATCCATCTGATCGGCCTCTTCCCACGAAGACACTGCTGAAGTTTCATCAAGATCAATTAATGTATGCAGAAGTTATTCCACTTCCGTGTTTCTCTTTTCTCGCCATAAATTCGATTCCTCGCCACAGCCAAACCGTTCGAGATATCAAAAATCCGTCCGCAATTTAGCATCCTCAAAGTCTTGACTACATGCACACCGAGTTTGAAGGGGACACGGTGAATTTTCTAGGAGGAGTATTTCACATTCCACAGCAAGCGTTTTCCAAACAACCCATAATAGCCGACTTCCTGTTGGGCTGGCGTAAAACTTGACTGGGGTAAAGTTGTTCGGCCCGATGAGATCTATATGTGTACCGAGTTTCATATTAATTCATGCGAGCGTGTTTGATATATGGATCAAGTTTTAGAACCCCGTTCAAGGGGGCGCTGTTGAGCCCCCCAGCCACGCCCGGGTACCAGCTTCAGCCCGGCCCTGATGGCCGTGGGTTCTGACCTGTGTGCAAAGTTTCAAGAGTTTTTGAGCACGTTAAGGACCCCAAAAGCCCCTGAAACCTTGATTAACAATATAATTTAAGCAATAGTCAAATCCCCCCCTCCCCTCACACACACACAGACACAGAGAGAGGGAGAGAAAATTCTACAGAAAATCCACATTCAAACCAAAATATCTCTCTTCCTGTTGGTTCTGAGATGGTTCATGTAAATTAGAAAGTTGTCCGTCTTGATGAGAACAATACACATACCAAGTTTTGTGATTCTAGGAAAAACTAAGCCCCCATTTTTGACTAAAGGTGGCGCTACTGAGCCATTCCACCACGCCCGTTTCTGAAACTTTGCACATGTCTACTGGCTAATAAATGTGATGTGTCTGTTGAGTTTCATGCAATTTCAAGTATGTTAAGAGTCTCAAAAGCATCAAAAAATAATATTAAAGTTTGATGTGTTGCCACGGCAACAGTATCCAAGATATCAATAATCCTTTCACAGGTTTACATCTGCCGTGTGTCTACATTGTACACATAAAGTTTGAAGCAAATCGGGTAAAAATAAGACACTGATTTCAAAGCATTTTGAAAGTGATGTACTTCCTGCTGCCTGTTGGTGGCGCTATAACTTTGACTCACAATAGTCACATCCATGTGATCGGCCTCTTACAATGAACACACTGCTGAAGTTTCATCAAGATCAGTTAATGTATGCAGAAGTTATAACACACTTCCTGTTTCATTTTTTCGCCATAAATTCGTTTCCTCGCCACGGCCAAACCGTTCGAGATATCAAAAATCCGTCCGCAATTTAGCATCCTCAATGTCTTGACTTCATGCACACCGAGTTTGGAGGCGAATCGATGAATTCCCTAGGAGGAGTACATTAAATTCCACAGCATGCGTTTCCAAACAACGCTAAATAGCCAACTTCCTGTTTGGCTGGCGTAAAACTTAGAGCACGAAAGTTGTTCGGCCCGATGAGATCTATATGTGTACCGAGTTTCATATTATTACATGCAAGCGTGTTTGATTTATGGACACGTGTTTGGATCCTGTTCCAGGGGGCGCTGTCAAGCCCCCCTGCCACGCCCGGGTACCAGCTTCAGTCCGGCCCTGATGGCCGCGGGTTCTGACGTGTGTGCAAAATTCCAAGAGTTTTCGAGCATGTTAAGAGCCCCAAAAGTGCCCGAAAGGTTGACAAAATAATAATAAATATAGCTGCGAGCAGCGATTACGGGCCCAAGCCGGTGGCACCGCAACCCCGGTGCCTTTAGTTACCTAAAGGCACCGGGGTGGCGGTACCGCCGGCTTTGGCCCTCCATTGCTGCTCGCAGCTATATTTATTATTATATAAATATATATATATATATATTATATATATATATATATATATATATATTATTGTTCAAAAGTTTGGGGTCAGTAAGATTTTTAATGTTTTTAGAAGAAGTCTCTTCTGCTCACCAAGGCTGCATTTATTGATTAAAAATACAAACAAAAACAGTAATATTGTGAAATATTATTCCAATTTAAAACAGCTGTTTTCAATTTTTAAATATTTTACATAGTAATTCATTTCTGTGATCAAAGTTGAGTTTTCAGCATCATTACTCCAGTCTTCAGTGTCACATGATCCTTCAAAAATCATACTAATATGATGATTGATGCTCAATAAATATTCATTATTATTTTCAATGTTGAAAACAGTTGTGTACAGATTTTTTTTTTTCAAAATGCTTTGATGAATGTAAAGTTCAAAAGAACAGCATATATTTCAAATATATATATTTTTTACATTATAAATGTCTTTACTGTAACTGTTGATCAGTTTAACTCATCCTTCATAAATAAAAGTAGTGATTTATTTTATTTATTTCCCCAAAAAATAAAATTTTAATTATTACTAACCCAAAACTTTTGAGCGGTAGTGTTTAACGTTACAAAAGCTTTAGATTTCAGATAAATGCTGTTCTTTTGAACTTTCTATTCATCAAAGACTGTACACAACTGTTTTCGACATTTAAAATAATAATGAATGTTTCTTGAGTATCAATCATCATATTAGAATAATTTCTGAAGGATCATGTGACAGTGACGACTGGAGTAATGATGCTGAAAACTCAGCTTTGATCACAGGAATAAATAACAGTTTAAAATATATTAAAATAGAAAGCAGCTGTTTTAAATTGGAATAATATTTTACAATATTACTGTTTTTGTTTGTATTTTTAATCAAATAAATGCAGCCTTGGTGAGCAGAAGAAACTTCTCTGTTATGTGCGCGCCACAGACTGCACGCACGTCCGCTTAGAGTTCCGCCTTTTGCCTTCCGTCAATATTACGTTATTAGAAAAATATTTTTTTAGAGAATCGATTTTTTGACATTTGTGAATCGATTCAGAATCGTCCACGTCCGCATCGCGATGCATCTAAGAATAAATTTTTTCTCCCACCCCTAGATTTCATACAACAGGTTAATAAACAGTTACAATTAAGTCACTTACATTTTAGATGCAATGTTGACTGTTTTTGTTCTGTTTCAGCAGCGAAAATAGTTAAACAAAGATCACGGCAGAACCACCACGCATCACGTGTTTTCTCATAACTGAACGATTCAGCATTTTTAACGAATCGTTTGACTCAAAGATTGAATGATCAATCCATAAACATCTGTCTTAATCATGATCGACTCATTCGAACAAATCGTTTGAACGAATGAATCAATGACTCGCTTATTAAGATGGATGCCTGGCGACACCTAATGGCGGTTTAGTGTTGTTTAAAAGCATCATTCTTTCCCACATGTGTGTGATTTGTGTGTGCAACATTATCATTATTTTTCTTACACTATTATATTAGCGATTTAAAAGCACCCACTCGTGTCACACGTCGATTAACCGGTGGGAAAATATCCTCAGACACATACCTAATACATGTATATTTAAATACAATATTGGCCTACCTGGTAAAAAGTTTTATATACTATTTTGATGTCCTTTTGGACACAAGAGGGCAGTATAGCCCTATGTTTGCTTTTTTGTTGAACCAAATAGCACTAAATAGCCTGTTTTAACTTTTTCATTCTTCTTGAATTGCAAAAACAGAATAAAATGGGTTTAGTTGTGATATTTGTATACTTTTATATAGAAATAAATGGTATATAATTACATTTTTAGAAGATTTTTAGTGTTTCCTTTTTGGACATTAATCCCTCGCCATAGCAAAACCGTTTGAGATATTTATTATCCATTCACAATTTAGCATATTTAATGTAGTTTCATCATGTTGAAAAAGTTTGGTACGAATAAAATAAATAGTTTAAGAGGAGTGGCTAAAAATTCAGAGGCTGATTTTGCAAAAAAATTCACATTCAGACCAAAATATCTGACTTCCTGATGGCCAGAGCTATTGAATGTAAATTAGAAAGTTGTCCAGCTTGATGAGAACAATATACAAACAATTTTTTCTTTACTGTAGTTAAAACTAACCCCCCCACTTTTGTCAAAAGCATGTTGAAAGTGACACACTTCCTGCTGCCAGTTGGTGGCGCTATAACTTTGACTCACAATAGCTACATCCATCTGATCGGCCTCTTACCACGAACACACTGCTGAAGTTTCATCAAGATCAGTTAATGTATGCAGAAGTTATTCCACTTCCGTGTTTCTCTTTTCTCGCCATAAATTCGATTCCTCGCCACAGCCAAACCGTTCGAGATATCAAAAATCCGTCCGCAATTTAGCATCCTCAAAGTCTTGACTACATGCACACCGAGTTTGAAGGGGACACGGTGAATTTTCTAGGAGGAGTATTTCACATTCCACAGCAAGCGTTTTCCAAACAACCCATAATAGCCGACTTCCTGTTGGGCTGGCGTAAAACTTGACGGGGGTAAAGTTGTTCGGCCCGATGAGATCTATATGTGTACCGAGTTTCATATTAATTCATGCGAGCGTGTTTGATATATGGATCAAGTTTTAGAACCCCGTTCAAGGGGGCGCTGTTGAGCCCCCCAGCCACGCCCGGGTACCAGCTTCAGCCCGGCCCTGATGGCCGTGGGTTCTGACCTGTGTGCAAAGTTTCAAGAGTTTTTGAGCACGTTAAGGACCCCAAAAGCCCCTAAAACCTTGATTAACAATATAAAAGCAATAGTCAAATCCCCCCCTCCCCTCACACACACACAGACACAGAGAGAGGGAGAGAAAATTCTTCAGAAAATCCACATTCAAACCAAAATATCTCTCTTCCTGTTGGTCGGAGATGGTTCATGTAAATTAGAAAGTTGTCCGTCTTGATGAGAACAATACACATACCAAGTTTTGTGATTCTAGGAAAAACTAAGCCCCCATTTTTGACTAAAGGTGGCGCTACTGAGCCATTCCACAACGCCAGTTTCTGAAACTTTGCACATGTCTACGGGCTAATAAATGTGATGTGTCTGTTGAGTTTCATGCAATTTCAAGTATGTTAAGAGTCTCAAAAGCATCAAAAAATAATATTAAAGTTTGATGCGTTGCCACGGCAACAGTATCTAAGATATCAATAATCCTTTCACAGGTTTACATCTGCCGTGTGTCTACATTGTACACATAAAGTTTGAAGCAAATCTGGTAAAAATAAGACACTGATTTCAAAGCATTTTGAAAGTGATGTACTTCCTGCTGCCTGTTGGTGGCGCTATAACTTTGACTCACAATAGTCACATCCATGTGATCGGCCTCTTACAACGAACACACTGCTGAAGTTGAATCAAGATCAGTTAATGTATGCAGAAGTTATAACACACTTCCTGTTTAATTTTTTCGCCATAAATTTGTTTCCTCGCCACGGCCAAACCGTTCGAGATATCAAAAATCCGTCCGCAATTTAGCATCCTCAATGTCTTGACTTCATGCACACCGAGTTTGGAGGCGAATCGATGAATTCCCTAGGAGGAGTACATTAAATTCCACAGCATGCGTTTCCAAACAACGCTAAATAGCCAACTTCCTGTTTGGCTGGCGTAAAACTTAGAGCACGAAAGTTGTTCGGCCCGATGAGATCTATATGTGTACCGAGTTTCATATTATTACATGCAAGCGTGTTTGATTTATGGACACGTGTTTGGATCCCGTTCCAGGGGGCGCTGTCGAGCCCCCCTGCCACGCCCGGGTACCAGCTTCAGTCCGGCCCTGATGGCCGCGGGTTCTGACGTGTGTGCAAAATTTCAAGAGTTTTCGAGCATGTTAAGGGCCCCAAAAGTGCCCGAAAGGTTGACAAAATAATAATAATAATAATAATAATAATAATAATAATAATCCTACCGGAAACAATAGGGCCTTCGCCCTTTCAGGGCTTGGGCCCTAAATATAGCTGCGAGCAGCGATTGCGGGCCCAAGCCGGTGGCACCGCCACCCTGGTGCCTTTAGTTACACTAAAGGCACCGGGGTGGCGGTGTCACTGGCTTGGGCCCTCTATCGCTGCTCGCAGCTATATTTATATATATATATATATATATATATATATATATATATATATATATATATATATAAATAATGCAACAATATATATATATATATGTAACAAAAAAAACCCAAAAAAAAACCAAAAAAAAAAAAAAATATATATATATATATATATATATATATATATATATATATATATATATATACATATATATATATATATATCAGACAAGTAATATTCTCTGTCTTGTCCCTTAATGTTTTTTATATATATATATATATTTTTTTTTTTTTTTTGGATGCTAAACTATTGTTTATTATAGGCTTTGTACTTCACTCACGTTCCAATATTGAAGGGAAAACTTCACATGCTCTTCACATGCGCAAAAATGTGCTTGGAAACATCACAGTTGAGCAGTGATTTCTGTGAATAGTATGAATTGTACTACTGTCTATTTAAACAGAGCAGTGTAATTTTTATATGTTAGGTTGACTATTTTATAATTATATTTTATTAAGGCTATAATGAACAGGCTGCGATGTCAAGATTGCAATGCTGGAATGCACAATATGTTGTTGTTGTGTTTGTGTGTGTGTGTGTGTGTGTGTGTGTGGCGCGGGCGCGATCGAACAGTGGAAACATAAAAATATAGGCTACTCCGTAATTTTATTCATACAGGACATCATTTAAATTGCAATGTGTTTACTTATATTTATGTTCACTCACAATAAAACACAACATTGTGCTTTTGTAAAAAAACATTCAAGCAATCCCACCCCCGAAATGGCGCCATTTTTAAAATGAAACTAAAATGCTCACGGCTGCATGGGCAATATGTGTCTACAGCGAGGAACGAGCAGAACAGAGTGAATGTTTTTTAGTTCATTCCTACTGGACGTCAATATTTCACTTTCGCTTTTAAGGTAGCGATTTAAAAGCCCCCACCGCGCTGTCACACATCGATTAACCAGTGGGAAAAAATTCTCAGTCACATCGCTAATATATTTATATATAAATACTATGTATGACTTTTTTCTTTTTACTAAATAGCTCATTCTGGCTGTTTTTAAACTTGTACATAATTCTTGAATTAAAAAAAAACTGAATAAACCCAAAACTGGGTTTAGATCTGATATTTGTATAATTTTATATAAAAATAAATAGTGTATAATTAAATTTTTAGAAGATCTGAGACGTTTTCTGATTCCTTTTTTGACATTATTTTAATCCCTCGCCATGTCAAAACCGTTTGAAATATTTAATATCCGTTCACAATTTAGCATCTTTAATGTATTTTCATCGTGTTAAAAAAGTTTGGTGTGAATAAAAAAAAAACACTTAGCAGGAGTGGGTAAAAAGCAGAGGCTGAATTTGCAAATAAATCCACATTCAAACCAAAATATCTGACTTCCTATTGGTCGAAGCTAATAACTGTATATTAGAAAGTTGTCCGGCTCGATGAGACCAATGTACGTACTGATTTTTGTAACTGTGGGTAAAACTAACCCCCCCACTTTTGTCAAAAGCATTTTGAAAGTGACACACTTCCTGCTGCCAGTTGGTGGCGCTATAACTTTGACTCACAATAGTTACATCCATCTGATCGGCCTCTTACCACGAACACACTGGTGAAGTTTCATCAAGATCAGTTAATGTATGCAGAAGTTATACCACTTCGTGTTTCTCTTTTCTCGGCATAAATTCGTTTCCTCGCCACGGCCAAACCGTTCGAGATATCAAAAATCCGTCCGCAATTTAGAATCCTCAATGTCTTGACTTCATGCACACTGAGTTTGGTGGGGATTGGATGAATTCTCTAGGAGGAGTACTTCGCATTCCACAGCAAGCGTTTTCCAAACAACCCATAATAGCCGACTTCCTGTTGGGCGGAGCTAATAACTTAGAGTGCGGGAGTTGTTCGGCCCGATGAGATCTATATGTGTACTGAGTTTCATATTAATTCATGCAAGCGTGTTTGATATATGGACCAAGTTTTCAGACCGTGTTCAAGGGGGCGCTGTTGAGCCCCCCTGCCACGCCCGGGTACGAGCTTCAGCCCGGCCCTGATGACCGTGGGTTCTGACCTGTGTGAAAAGTTTCAAGAGTTTTCGAGCATGTTAAGGGCCCCAAAAGCCCCTGAAACCTTGAAAAACAAAGATTAAATGGAATACACAAATCCCCCCCCCCTCCCACACACACACACACACACACACAGACACACAGAGAGAGAGAGAAAATTCTCCAGAAAATCCACATTCAAACCAAAATATCTGACTTCCTGTTGGTCTGAGGTAATAACTGTAAATTAGAAAGTTGTCCGGCTTGATGAGAACAATATACGTACCAAGTTTTGTGATTCTAGGAAAAACTAAGGCCCCATTTTTGACTAAAGGTGGCGCTACTGAGCCATTCCACCACGCCCGTTTCTGAAACTTTGCACATGTCTACTGGATAATAAATGTGATGTGTCTGTCGAGTTTCATGCATTTTCAAGCATGTGAAGAGTCTCAAAAGCATCCGAAAAGAATATTAAAGTTTGATGCGTTGCCACGGCAACAGTATCTAAGATATCAATAATCCTTTCACAGGTCTACATCTGCCGTGTGTCTACATTAAACACATAAAGTTTTAAGCAAATTGGGTAAAAATAAGAGGGTGATTTCAAAGCATTTTGAAAGTGACACATTTCCTGTTGCCAGTTGGTGGCGCTATAACTTTGACTCACAAAGGTCACATCCATGTGATCGGCCTCTTACATCGGACACACTGCTGAAGTTTCATCAAGATCAGTCAATGTATGCAGAAGTTATAACACACTTCCTGTTTCTCTTTTCTCGCCATAAATTTGTTTCCTCGCCACGGCCAAACCGTTCGAGATATCAAAAATCCCCTGGCAATTTTTCATCCTCAATGTCTTGACTTCATGCACACCGAGTTTGGTGGTTATCGGGTGAATTCTCTAGGAGGAGTATTTCAAATTCCAGAGGATGCGTTTTTCAAACAACCCATAATAGCTGACTTCCTGTTGGGCGGAGCTAATAACATAGAGTGTGGAAGTTGTTCGGCCTGATGAGATCTATATGTGTACCGAGTTTCATACTAATACGTTCTTGTTTGTGTCCAAGATTTCAAATTGTGTTCTAGGGGGCGCTATTGAGCCCCCCTGCCAGGCCCCGGGTACCAGCTTCAGCCCGGCCCTGATGGCCGCGGGTTCTGACCTGTGTGCAAAGTTTCAAGAGTTTTCGAGCATGTTAAGGGCCCCAAAAGTGCCCGAGAAGTAGAAAAAAATAATAATAAATATAGCTGCGAGCAGCGATTACGGGCCCAAGCCGGTGGCACCGCAACCCCGGTGCCTTTAGTTACCTAAAGGCACCGGGGTGGCGGTACCGCCGGCTTTGGCCCTCCATCGCTGCTCGCAGCTATATTTATATATATATATATATATATACATACATACACACACACACACATATATATGTGTGTGTGTATATATATATATATATATATATATATATTATTGTTCAAAAGTTTGGGGTCAGTAAGATTTTTAATGTTTTTAGGAGAAGTCTCTTCTGCTCACCAAGGCTGCATTTATTGATTAAAAATACAAACAAAAACAGTAATATTGTGAAATATTATTCCAATTTAAAACAGCTGTTTTCAATTTTTAAATATTTTACATAGTAATTCATTTCTGTGATCAAAGTTGAGTTTTCAGCATCATTACTCCAGTCTTCAGTGTCACATGATCCTTCAGAAATCATACTAATATGATGATTGATGCTCAATAAATATTCATTATTATTTTCAATGTTGAAAACAGTTGTGTACAGATTTTTTTTTTCAAAATGCTTTGATGAATGTAAAGTTCAAAAGAACAGCATATATTTCAAATATATATATTTTTAACATTATAAATGTCTTTACTGTAACTGTTGATCAGTTTAACTCATCCTTCATAAATAAAAGTACTGATTTATTTTATTTATTTCCCCCAAAAATAAAATTTTAATTATTACTAACCCAAAACTTTTGAGCGGTAGTGTTTAACGTTACAAAAGCTTTAGATTTCAGATAAATGCTGTTCTTTTGAACTTTCTATTCATCAAAGACTGTACACAACTGTTTTCGACATTTAAAATAATAATGAATGTTTCTTGAGTATCAATCATCATATTAGAATAATTTCTGAAGGATCATGTGACAGTGACGACTGGAGTAATGATGCTGAAAACTCAGCTTTGATCACAGGAATAAATAACAGTTTAAAATATATTAAAATAGAAAGCAGCTGTTTTAAATTGGAATAATATTTTACAATATTACTGTTTTTGTTTGTATTTTTAATCAAATAAATGCAGCCTTGGTGAGCAGAAGAAACTTCTCTGTTATGTGCGCGCCACAGACTGCACGCACGTCCGCTTAGAGTTCCGCCTTTTGCCTTCCGTCAATATTACGTTATTAGAAAAATATTTTTTTAGAAAATCGATTTTTTGACATTTGTGAATCGATTCAGAATCGTGACGCATCGCGATGCATCTAAGAATACATTTTTTCTCCCACCCCTAGATTTCATACAACAGGTTAATAAACAGTTACAATTAAGTCACTTACATTTTAGATGCAATGTTGACTGTTTTTGTTCTGTTTCAGCAGCGAAAATAGTTAAACAAAGATCACGGCAGAACCATCACGCATCACGTGTTTTCTCATAACTGAACGATTCAGCATTTTTAACGAATCGGTTGACTCAAAGATTGAATGATCAATCCATAAACATCTGTCTTAATCATGATCGACTCATTCGAACGAATCGTTTGAACGAATGAATCAATGACTCGCTTATTAAGATGGATGCCTGGCGACACCTAATGGCGGTTTAGTGTTGTTTAAAAGCATCATTCTTTCCCACATGTGTGTGATTTGTGTGTGCAACATTATCATTATTTTTCTTTCACTATTATATTAGCGATTTAAAAGCACTCATTCGTGTCACACGTCGATTAACCGGTGGGAAAATATCCTCAGACACATACCTAATAAATGTATATTTAAATACAATATTGGCCTACCTGGTAAAAAGTTTTATATACTATTTTGATGTCCTTTTGGACACAAGAGGGCAGTATAGCCCTATGTTTGCTTTTTTGTTGAACCAAATAGCACTAAATAGCCTGTTTTAACTTTTTCATTCTTCTTGAATTGCAAAAACAGAATAAAATGGGTTTAGTTGTGATATTTGTATACTTTTATATAGAAATAAATGGTATATAATTACATTTTTAGAAGATTTTTAGTGTTTCCTTTTTGGACATTATTTAATCCCTCGCCATAGCAAAACCGTTTGAGATATTTATTATCCATTCACAATTTAGCATATTTAATGTAGTTTCATCATGTTGAAAAAGTTTGGTACGAATAAAATAAATAGTTTAAGAGGAGTGGCTAAAAATTCAGAGGCTGATTTTGCAAAAAAATTCACATTCAGACCAAAATATCTGACTTCCTGATGGCCAGAGCTATTGAATGTAAATTAGAAAGTTGTCCGGCTTGATGAGAACAATATACAAACTATTTTTTCTTTACTGTAGTTAAAACTAACCCCCCCACTTTTGTCAAAAGCATGTTGAAAGTGACACACTTCCTGCTGCCAGTTGGTGGCGCTATAACTTTGACTCACAATAGCTACATCCATCTGATCGGCCTCTTACCACGAACACACTGCTGAAGTTTCATCAAGATCAGTTAATGTATGCAGAAGTTATTCCACTTCCGTGTTTCTCTTTTCTCGCCATAAATTCGATTCCTCGCCACAGCCAAACCGTTCGAGATATCAAAAATCCGTCCGCAATTTAGCATCCTCAAAGTCTTGACTACATGCACACCGAGTTTGAAGGGGACACAGTGAATTTTCTAGGAGGAGTATTTCACATTCCACAGCAAGTGTTTTCCAAACAACCCATAATAGCCGACTTCCTGATGGGCTGGCGTAAAACTTGACGGGGGTAAAGTTGTTCGGCCCGATGAGATCTATATGTGTACCGAGTTTCATATTAATTCATGCGAGCGTGTTTGATATATGGATCAAGTTTTAGAACCCCGTTCAAGGGGGCGCTGTTGAGCCCCCCTGCCACGCCCGGGTACCAGCTTCAGCCCGGCCCTGATGGCCGTGGGTTCTGACCTGTGTGCAAAGTTTCAAGAGTTTTTGAGCACGTTAAGGACCCCAAAAGCCCCTGAAACCTTGATTAACAATATAAAAGCAATAGTCAAACCCCCCCCCCCCTCCCCTCACACACACACAGACACAGAGAGAGGGAGAGAAAATTCTTCAGAAAATCCACATTCAAACCAAAATATCTCTCTTCCTGTTGGTCGGAGATGGTTCATGTAAATTAGAAAGTTGTCCGTGTTGATGAGAACAATACACATACCAAGTTTTGCATACTACACATACTTCGCCCTTTCAGGGCTTGGGCCCTAATAATAATAATAATAATAATAATAATCCTACCGAAAACAATAGGGCCTTCGCCCTTTCAGGGCTTGGGCCCTAATAATAATAATCCTACCGAAAACAATAGGGCTCTGCGCCCTTTCAGGGCTTGGGCCCTAATAAATAATCCTACCGAAAACAATAGGGCCTTCGCCCTTTCAGGGCTTGGGCCCTAATAATAATAATCCTAACGAAAACAATAATAATCCTAACGAAAACAATAGGGCCTTCGCCCTTTCAGGGCTTGGGCCCTAATAATAATAGAAAAAAATAATCCTACCGAAAACAATAGGGCCTTCGCCCTTTCAGGGCTTGGGCCCTAATAATAATAATCCTACCGGAAACAATAGGGCCTTTGCCCTTTCAGGGCTTGGGCCCTAATAATCCTACCGAAAACAATAGGGCCTTCGCCCTTTCAGGGCTTGGGCCCTAATAATAATAATCCTACCGGAAACAATAGGGCCTTCGCCCTTTCAGGGCTTGGGCCCTAATAATCCTACCGAAAACAATAGGGCCTTCGCCCTTCCAGGGCTTGGGCCCTAATAATAATAAATAATCCTACCGGAAACAATAGGGCCTTCGCCCTTTCAGGGCTTGGGCCCTAAAAATAATCCTACCGAAAACAATAGGGCCTTCGCCCTTTCAGGGCTTGGGCCCTAATAATCCTACCGAAAACAATAGGGCCTTTGCCCTTTCAGGGCTTGGGCCCTAAAAATAATAATAATAATAATCCTACCGAAAACAATAGGGCCTTCGCCCTTTCAGGGCTTGGGCCCTAATAATCCTTACGAAAACAATAGGGCCTTCGCTCTTTCAGGGCTTGGGCCCTAATAATCCTTACGGAAACAATAGGGCCTTCGCCCTTTCAGGGCTTGGGCCCTAATAAACAATAATCCTACCGAAAACAATAGGGCCTTCGCCCTTTCAGGGCTTGGGCCCTAATAATAAACAATAATCCTACCGAAAACAATAGGGCCTTCGCCCTTTCAGGGCTTGGGCCCTAATAATAATAATAATAATAATAATAATAATAATCCTTACGAAAACAATAGGGCCTTCGCCCTTTCAGGGCTTGGGCCCTAATAAATAATCCTACCGAAAACAATAGGGCTTTCGCCCTTTCAGGGCTTGGGCCCTAAATAATAATCCTAACGAAAACAATAGGGCCTTCGCCCTTTCAGGGCTTGGGCCCTAATAATCCTTACGAAAACAATAGGGCCTTCGCTCTTTCAGGGCTTGGGCCCTAATAATCCTCACGAAAACAATAGGGCCTTCGCCCTTTCAGGGCTTGGGCCCTAATAAACAATAATCCCACCGAAAACAATAGGGCCTTCGCCCTTTCAGGGCTTGGGCCCTAATAATCCTACCGGAAACAATAGGGCCTTCGCCCTTTCAGGGCTTGGGCCCTAATAAACAATAATCCTACCGAAAACAATAGGGCCTTCGCCCTTTCAGGGCTTGGGCCCTAATAATAAACAACAATCCTACCGAAAACAATAGGGCCTTCGCCCTTTCAGGGCTTGGGCCCTAATAATAATTATAATAATAATAATAATAATAATAATAATAATAATCCTTACGAAAACAATAGGGCCTTCGCCCTTTCAGGGCTTGGGCCCTAATAAATAATCCTACCGAAAACAATAGGGCTTTCGCCCTTTCAGGGCTTGGGCCCTAAATAATAATCCTAACGAAAACAATAGGGCCTTCGCCCTTTCAGGGCTTGGGCCCTAATAATCCTAACGAAAACAATAGGGCCCTAATAATATAATTATAATATAAAATAACAATAGGGCCCTAATAATAATAAACAGAGCAATTCCAAGAAGGTCCTCACACCATCGGTGCTCGGGCCCTAAATAAAGAGTAGCACCTCACTGCAGTACACGAGATCCAGGGGTCGGAGTTGGATCCAGATCTAAGGGGTGGAGATTGGTAGGTTTAGGGGTGGGTTTAGGGATCAGGGGGTGGAGATGGGTAGGTTTAGGGGTGGGTTTATGGATCAGGGGGTGGAGATGGGTAGGTTTAGGTATATGTAAGGTGGGAGGAGTTGGATCTGGATCCAACTCCTCCCCCTGGATTTTGTGTTCTGCAGTGAGAACCATCTCAAAATAAAAGCAAATAGTAAGAATTAAAGAAAATAACCGGACAATTCAACTGCATTATTTATTCATGCCGCAATGCATGCTGGGAGTCATAGACAATTTTTGTACTATGCTGGTACCCAGCATGCATTGCAGTATGACACTTTTGATTGTCACCATCATGACAGTTTTGGGTATGAAATAGCCTTTACATTTGCCAAAAATAGAACTTTTGATTATTTGTTATTAAAGATCAAACAAGCAAGCCCAGCCCAGATAAAAAAAAGTAATGCAAAAGTAACGTAACGCATTACTTTCTATTAAAAGTAACTAAGTAAAGCAATTAATTACTTAGGGAGTAACACAATATTGTAATGCATTACTTTTAAAAGTAAGTTTCCCCAACGCTGGGAATGACAGATAAAGATTGTACTGCATGTTATTTTGCTCAAAAGCATGATATACTTAAGTCACACTAACAATTATGCTTTTAACCACGTCACTTTGCAATGTTTGCTAATGTTTGTTGGAATTATAGTTGTGGCAAACACAGAATCATTAAACTATGTAGGAAACAATGGAACTAAATAATGCTTTTGAAAAAAGCACCCCAGTTCAGCCTATTCACAATCATAGTGGACAATTTTGTAAAGAATGAAATACAATTGAGAAGCCATATTTAAATTTGCTTGCCTAAAAAGAAATCCAGCCTATACCCCAGCATTCAGTTTGAGTTAAGTGCAAATCAAATATTATTCAATAAACTATTAAAAGTGTGTGTTTCTTGTTGGGGTCAAATCCCCTAGTTTGGTTATTTTTGAAAACACTGTAGACAATTAAAAAGGGTGATCATGTATGTGGTGCTCATGAAACAACTAGGAAGCACTTTTAACATATGTACTGAATTTACCTCTGACATAATAAATCAGTGTCATATTTGTTGTTGTAGTTCCTGCTCCAAGAGCCGAGGAGAACTCCAAAGCTGTAGAGCTGGCTAGCCTTCTAAACCAAATAGATAAAGATCTAGCTCAAGCTGAGATGGACACTCTGAGCAGTCTAAGAGCCCCACTGAACCGCACTGACCCTGCCACAGACCTCGCTAAACGTCTGAAGGAGCAAGAGGTGAGAAATGCTTTAGACATCTAGTAGAGATAAGCTTCCTTGCTAAGAGATAAACCGCCTGGGTTTATACTGTCAAATAAGACAAAGTGCAGGAATGAACTACTCAACCAGGTTATTGACTGTTGATAACTCGATGCAAGATAACTGATAACTGATTCAACAACCTTAAGCAAAAGTTTTGGAAAAATGGGCCAGTAGGTGCTGCTTATATAAGATTTTTCTTCTCTAAACAGAGAACAACTACCGCTCTCCAGCAGCTGGAAAAACAGAGAGCTGCAGCCCAAAAGGACCTGGAACCTCTACTTTCAAAGGATTCTAATGGGCCAACCTCTTCTACTATATCCCAAAAACGCAGTGATGCCAAAATCAAACAAGACAGTCTAGCTGCTCTCATTGATCTCTACAAAAAGAAGTACGTACAATTACAAGTCTATTTATTTAGGAAATTGAAGAAAGAATTCTAGATGTTGCAACTCTGTTGTCTCTTTTTAACACTAGGGTAAATGCTTCTATGGTTTTGGAGAGACAGCTTACAAAGATGGACAGCACTGTCTCAGGATTTGAGAAACAGCTCACTGATGATGGTGTCATCCCAGATAAACCTAGTGCCATTCAGACCAGTACCCAGGAGATTCAAGTAAAGACATTATTCATTCTTAGTTTAGTAGAATGTAATTATGTCGCCACTTCTAATGTGTGAATCACAAACCTGGACTACATACCCAGAGTTATGACATCAAAGTATTCCTATATTATCTATCTAAATTTTACTTATGGTAAAAATGTTCCTTTTTAAATTTGCAACCTGTGTATTTTCCAACAAACCATGGTATTTGTTTTTTTTTAAATGCATTTAAAGTCATACAATTGCACATAACCAGTAGGGTACTAAAATGTTATGCACAACAAAATATATTGTCATTCATCCAGAGTTTGAGAAAAGACGTTGCTGGTGCTCAAAGTGAGATGCAAAAGCTTAGCGAGGACCTAGAGGCACTTAAGAAGCTATGCAGTTCACTTCAGCAGGGTTACCAGGAGTATTGTCCTGATATACGCAGACATGAAGCAGAAGTGAAGAATCTTCAAAGCCGATATGCTAATGTGAGCAACCAGCTAAATAAAAGGTGAGTTCTATACACTTACTCATGCTAAAAATGTAATCTGAAAGGCATTAAATTAGTTTAATGTGGTGCTGCTTAGATATACCTTCTCTTTTCTGCAATGAGCTGAACAAAAAAATGTGTTACTTAAAACGTTTTTATATTTCCTTAGAGAGAGGCTTTTGCAAGAGGCTAACACAAAACACCAGGACTTCCAGAATGTGAGCCAATCACTGAGCTCCTTCTTAAATAATCTACCTAAAAACAAGATTAACCCCGAAGATGATTTGACTCAAGTCAATGCCAAGCAGAACTCTCAGAAGGTTAGATCTGTAGACTACATCAGACAATATGTAAAATAAATGATCTGATTAAAAAAAAATAAAAATAAAAAACACTATGTGGTTGTTTTCTTTTACTCAAAAGAGGGTGATAGAGGATATAAAGAGGAAAGGTGATGACATGGACAGGGTGGTTGATCTCTCCAAGGATCTCCAAAATACTCTCAAAGTAAGTCAAATGTTTGGGCTACAGTAAATGCATGTATCCAGAATCACACACCAAATATAACTTTTTATTTAAATGGGGTATAAAACTGTGAAAAACCTTTAATGATAAAATTATTATTAAGTTATATATACTGTGTAAATTGTATACTGCATTTATTTTGGGCAGGAATATGAGATGAATTGTGATAAGTACAAAGCTACTCTTGATGACACACCTGTGACAAATGCTAAAAGGCTACACACCACCACCCTAGCTAGTACTGTTGCAAACCAGGTGAGTTATTTGAAATGTAAAACATGAGAAATTTTAATATTAACTAAATACTTAATTCCGTATTCTGTTTTGCTACAGGAGAAGGATCTTACAAAACATTATGCTGAAACAGCTGCTGAGAGTGACCAGTTACTCAACCAGATGAACTTCGCAAAGAGCATCATGGCTGAGGTGCAAATGAGAGATCAACAGTTTTCATATTTTACCACTAATCAAAAAGCTTAATTTGTATTATACTGCAATTAATTTTATCTTTGTTATGAAGAGCAAATAATCCTGTGACTCTTCAAAGTGATCACCTTTGAAATATTAACTGGTCTTACTTCCATTTACACAGAATGTGGTAAAAGTAAATGCCGTACAACAGCAACAGGTGCAACAAAAAGCCTCTGACGACACTGAAGCTCTGCAGAAAGAATTAAAGGAGGAAATTGCCAAAAATGCCAATGCAGAGAATAGCCTGAGTAGCATCAAGAACAGATATTTATCTCTGAAGAGTCGAAGAGGTGTAGAGCGAGTGGAGGAGAAAGAAGTTCTACAGTATTACCGTGACCCAAAACTTGAGTCCAATTTGGAGGACTTTCTAAAAAAGATTCACGAAGAAGCACTGAAACGCACCAAAACACAAAGTGAAATTGAGGTACTGACTAGAAAGATCACTAGCCTAGAAAGTGAACTTAAGAACACTAAACCCAAGCTAGTCACAAGAGAGGTGACGGAGGTAGAGAAAGACCCCCAGCTGGATGTAGAAGCATCAAACATTCGAGAAAAAATAAGCAAACTGAGAAGTGAACTTAGAAATAAAGAGCAAGAGAAGGTTTACTTGCAATCAGAGATGACAATTTTGGAGCAAAAGAAGCAAATCATAAAAGAGAAGGTGGTGCAAAGGGAAGTGGTAAGACAGGAGAAAGATCCAACAATGTTGAAGGCAGTTAGGACATTTGAGATGGATATCTCAGATGAAGGTGAGAGGTGCAAGTCACTGAAGAGTGAAATCTCCCAAACCAGAAGCCAGATCAATTCTATAGAGAGGCTCATCCCAACTTTAGAGCCAAAAGTTGTCACCAAGGAGGTGAAAAGGGTTGAGCAGGACCCTGTACTCATAAGTGAGTCTAAAGGGCTTCTGACTTCAATAGAAGAAGTGAGAAATGAGAACAAAAGTCTCTTGACTGAGCTTAGTAACCTTCAGTCACACTATGTTCAAATACAACAGATGAATCCCAAAGTGGAAGTCAAAGAAATCATAAATGAGAAATTCAGGGTGGCACCTGAGACAGAGGCAGAGATGCAACGCTTGAGATGGGAGCTTCAAGACAGTAGCAGGCAGGGCTCAGACTTTGAGAGACAAATTAGTATTGTGAAAACAGAGCTTGGTGCTCTGCATTCACAGAAACCCAAAGTTGAGTATAAGGAAGTAGTTCAGGAGGTTGTAAAAGAGGAAAGAAGTCCAGAGAATTTAAGAGAAATACAGAGGCTCTCAGATCAAGTATATTCCCTGCAAAAAACCTACAGTACTTTGCAGGATGAGCTTATCCGTCTTAGAAAAGACAGGGATGAGTGGAAGACTGAAAAGTCAAAGGTTGAGACCAAGATTGTTACAAAAGATGTAACTAAGTATGTTGATGACCCACTTCTGGAGAAGGAGGCAGATCGTCTCAGGAGAGAGATCCGTGAGGAAACTCAGAGGCGAAGAACTATAGAGGAAATGGTATTTGATCTTCAGAATAAATACATTCAGCTTGAGAGACAAAAACCAGAGGAAAAAGTAGTAGTGCAAGAGGTGGTGCGTCTACAAAAGGACCCAAGACAGATCCTTGATCATGATAGGCTAGGAAGGAGTCTAGATGAAGAAGTGAAGAATCGTAGAAAATTTGAGTTAGAGGTGCAGCAGATGAGAGCACTCATAGAAGACAAGGAGATAATCATAAGGAGCAGTGATGAAAGGCAAAAAAAGATACAGGTGGAAACTGAGCTGAGACAAATTAAATCTAGGATCCATGAGCTAGAAACTGCCCCACCACCTATTGAAGAGAACATAGTCATAGAGGAAGTTCTGAAAGTTGAGAGGGATCCAAAATTAGACAAACTGACCAATGGTCTTCGGACAGACATGGATAAGGAGAGCAGTGACATTATGCGCTTAGATAGAGACATCAGGAAAATTACATTCGAGATAGAAATCTTGCATCGAGAGAAATCGGTTGAGAAGACCATCTATAAAGAGGTTGTTCGTGTAGAGAAAGATCAAGCAGTGGAAGCAGAACGGTCCCGCCTTAGAGAACTGTTACAACAGGAGAAAAATGCCAGACGAGACCTTGAGGATGAACTCCATCGTCTAGATGAGAAACTGCAGCGACAAGCAAGCAAAAGAACTACCACATCCCTGGAGGAGACCAACCTGATTCATGATCGGGACAAGCTGCAAAGAGAAAAAGAAAACCTCCAGAGAGAGCTAAGAACTTTGGAATCTGAAAGACAAAATATCAGCATCTCATTCCACCAGCAGTCTAGGCTGATGAGTGAAAGAAATCAAATGAATAGGCATAGAAGCATTAAAATGGAATCAGATGTTCAAAGGCTAGAAAGGGAGATCCTGGAAGAGAAGGACACAATTCACAAGCGAGATAACATAATCAGGGAGCTAAAGAACAGTTTGAGGAAGGAGGATTCCTCAGAGACTCGCACTAAGGAAGTCAACGTCTCCACAAAGATTAGCATCTTGGACCCTAACACTGGTAAAGACATGTCACCATATGATGCCTACATGCGAGGCTTCCTCGATCGCAGCCAGTACATGCAATTACAGGAACTGGAGTGTGACTGGGAGGAAACCACCACAATGGGACCTGATGGTGAGATTTCTGTTTTGCAAGATCGCAAGAGTGGCAATCAGTACTCAATCAAAAATGCACTAAAAGAAGGCAGGGTGACTAAATACCAACTACAACAGTACAAGGATGGCAAAATGTCCATCTCAGAGTTTGCTCTTCTTGTGGCTGGTGAAACAAAATCTAGGTTGTACACCCCAGTTACCAGCCAACCAACTCAGCTCAATGAAGAGTTCCCCATCTGCGGATTGTATGATGTACACACTGATTCATGTCTAAATGTGCGCAGTGCCATGGGTCGAAAGATGATTGACACCAACACTGCCCAAAAGCTTCTTGAAGCACAGGCAGCCACTGGTGGCATCGTGGACATCAGCAACAGCACAAAATATTCTGTCCACAAAGCAGCTGATCGAGGTCTGATTGAGTCCAGTCAACTACAACGGTTACTAAATGCTCAGAAGGCCTTTACTGGAGTTGAAGACCCTGTGACTAAAGAGCGTCTGTCAGTCGGAGAAGCTGTACAGAAAGGGTGGATGCCCAAAGAGAATGCCATGAGATACATGGAGGCACAATTTCTGACAGGTGGGTTAGTCAACCCCAACAAAGCAGGAAGAGTTAACATTGTGGATGCTGTCAGCTCTAAGATGATTGACAGTACAATGATGAGAGAGCTTCAGGAAGAGATCAACTATGCAAAAGAGCTGATTGATCCCATCACAAAGGAGAAGATCAACTACAAGCAGGCTTTGGCTCGTTGTAAGACAGACCGAATCTCAGGTCTTCCTATGCTTCCTGCTTCCTCAAAAGATTCTGCCTATGCTTCCCCATATTTCCCTCATACATAGACACTCATAGTCTACATAAGTTTACAAAATTGATAATGCATTCAAGTTTCTGCATTGTCGACCATTTCTCATTGGCTAAGATGAAAATATTATATTTCACACAAAAAACAGTCAAGTCCTGGACCAGTTTATAATTTCAAGTGTTTAGTGGGTGTGTTGATTCAATTGGTTCAAGTTCAATCTGCAACACCAGGAAAAATAGAATAAGATTTTACTGATTTTAAGATAATTAATGCATAATAATAAACATGTTTAGAGATGACAAAAAAAAAATGTACTTTAAATTTGAAAGTAATACGTAATCTGATCTGTACTGTACTTGTAATACAACTTATTGTAAATCTCAGGTGCTATAAAATCTCTAAAATTTAAACACATTACTAACATTAGTTAAATTTAACTAAGAGTCATTTAAAAATCTCAGCTGATGAGATGCTTATGTTTACTTCATTTTTACAGTATGTAATGGGGCAGAATAGTAACACAGAGCAAAGGGAATATTTATCAAAAAAGCTAACATGTTATGCATGTTTTATTTGCATGGTATGATGGGCCAGAAGAGCAATTTCTGATTTAAAATTATTAAACTTTTAATTATTTATGTCTTTACCATTCTCTTTCCTTTCTAATACTGCTAAAATTAAAAATGCAACAAATGATTTCTGTCTTTTTTGTTTCTATTTTATTCTACTAAATGAAGTCAACACACAAAGAGTGGTATTAAATGTATTATTTGCAGGCATATCATTTTATTAAGCAGAACACAAACAGTGATATTTCTTTGTAATTGTGCTAAATGTATTATTTAGTTATTTTTAAAATACATTTTAAAAGTGTTTCTTTCTAAATAAACAGAGGTATAGTGTTTGACCTACCCCCTGCACTAGACATCAAATATACAGAGGGTATGGTATCAAAGTTCGGAACAAATACCATATATTATATAGCAATACAGAGAGCCATTTACCTCTGCTATAACCTCTGAATATTTTACTTGCTTATTTGTAAAATAATTTAAAAGTAGATTTATTTTTACATTTAGCTAATGATAATCAATCAATTTACATCTACTTTGTGTAAAAATCCAACTGACAATCCTATGCTTTTGAGAGGTTGATACAAAGTCACACATTCTCAAATTGTACAAAAACACATTGATAAATAGTTCTCAGTTGATCACATTACACAGGATATTTATGTATGAGGGCTCTCACAGCAGGGAGCTTGCGCATTCATCTAAGTCTCTCTCTCCTTAAAGAAGCGTCTCTGTTCCACAATGGCCTGTTGCATTAGTGCAAGGTCTACTCCATCAACACAAGTCAAAGCACGGGCATGCAGTATAACTCCACTTAATCCTGAAAGCAGAAGCAACAGAAAAATACTGGTTAAAACATCCAGTCTGGTAAAACATACAGACATTCTGAATACAAACAACAAAACTGCCTCTAGATTTAGGCTACACTGAGTAGGCAGAAACTTGTTTTAATCATATTGTCTTCTTCAAACTCACCATCAGTCTTTTCAATTTCGCCAAGGACAAAATACTGAGCTCCAAGTATAGGCTGGAAAGGTTCAACAAGTGTTGTTTGTACAGACACGTGGCACTGTGCAGAAGACTGCTGACCACTTAGAACAGCTTTGGACTCTTCTGGCACGTAACTTGTAAGTCTAGATGGAAAGATGGACACAAGCTAATTTTTTTTTTTTTTTTTACTTTTTATTTTTCCAAGTGAAGGATATACATAATGATGATTTACTAGGCAATTATGACAAAAGAGCTAAGAAACAAGGAAGAGCTGGATCCAATCGCAGTACTTTAATATAGCCTTCATATAGCCTAATAACAAAGGTACAAAAAAAAACAAGAAAAGTAAACTAAGCTCACAACAAAACAACCAAAACAGACAAGGCTTGACACTAACTAACATAAACATGTTTCCCTAATATTTGGAGAGGCTCCAACACCAAACGTTATCTTACTAATTTTGGATTCTGGTTCTATGCGTCTGTTTTGCATAGTTATATCGAAGGCTCAATTTAGTTACATCCTAAAATACATGCTCTATAAACATCTTTTTCAACATAGGCTGCAATGATATGTTTTACAAAACAACTAACGTTAATAAATGTAACCTACATTTTTAGTCAAAAATACGGTAGTTCGCAGCACTTCTCGGAATATATTAGGCAGTTACACTAAAGATATAATGGGGTTACATGAATAAAAATCGCACCTAAACATTTCTGACAACTTTAACAAGTGGACCGACCTGCCAAACGTTCGCACTGACGCACCATCTTTCACCAGGTCTGTGTTGATCTCCAAAGGAAAGTAAAACGTGGCTGGAGGAGGCAGCATATCAGTTTAGTATGCATATAGACACTCACTTGGGTCATTAGAAATTAAGAGTATTTTGGTTACTTCACACTTCTCTCCATTACGACTACAGTTGTGTTCGACATCGGCTGCGCCTGCATGTAACTGATCGCCGAGGGAGGAGCTGAAAACGGAACGTGAAGTCAGACACTTTCTGCTTCCCGTAGTAACGCTCGCGTACTTTACCACAGCTGAAGTGAAATAAATACAGTATTTGTCAAATACACAGATGTTTCGGAGACATTTTAATTCAATACTTTATGTACTGCTCAATACAGCGTCTGTTTGCACAAGTTTCTGTTTTGTGCATTTCACAATGAGTTTCTTTCCTATACAAATGCCCTAAAAATTATGAAAATTAAAAACTTTCTGTTACAATAGAAGAATATGACTTCCCCGTGGTCCTTACATAGACTGTAAAAAATAAATAAACATACATTCAGTATATAACAAATATGTTACAACATGTATAAATATCGGTGTTTTTTTTTGTATTTGCTTATGTTTTATTATATCATTATTTATTTTTGTGTTGTGAACGCTTTACTTTTTTTAACATTTATGGAAAGGCAAAAGGGGCGTAACTCATATTAAAACGGCTTTCATACCCAAGCAGGAATTGTGAATTTTTATTTATTTATTTATTTTAATGAACAACGATCACAGGGGATAATAGTGATTCTTGTGCCTTGCCGTAAAACACCAAGCGCTTAGAGAGGGTCACGCCCAGTGAGTTATCAGAGCTCTATTGGCCAACACACAACTGACGTAGAAATTGCCCGCCTTCCAGGAAGTAACAAATTCCACTAGGCCAGAGTTGAAACGTTATACAACATCAATAAAAGTACACAAAGCAGAAGCCACTTCGTCCAAAAGAAAGTCCAACGGAGCAGTCATGAATCCTGATATTAGCCGTGAACGTGAAAATGCATCTTTTAACCTGGAGATCCTTACGAATATTCTGGACGGTGGTGCAGAAAAGACTCGCAGGAGGAGAGAAATAGGTCAGCTGTGATCAGAATTGTCTGATATATCATCTGCACTTATTTATTGATTTATTTTATAATAATTATTATTTTAAATAATATTAAAATGATGCAGTTGTTTGGCCAATTTTTTATTATTATTATAAAAAGCTTTGGTAGCTATTGTAATGGCATGTAGTTTTGCTTTTAGTCTTTTTATGTGCCTTCTGTGGCTGGGTTGACTTGACTCATGACTTGATTGTTCTCATGCACTGAGCTTGAGTCTCCAGTCATGTCTTGTCCATACTCCTGTGTCATAAACAAAAAAAGCAAAACACTTAAATCGAAAAACTGTTAACTCTAAATCTTAACATAAATAACTCTTAAAAATAATTCCTTATAAGGGCAGAAACATACAAATGTCTCGAAATTATTTATTGCTATTTTCCCAACAAAACAATTTTCATATTTGTCATTTCTCATGAAGATTACCCGTATACCATTCAGATAAGAGAAACATTTCATTTATCTTGAGGTCAGTGGCCCTCTCACTGATGCCATGCTACTTTGAGGTGATTCTTATATCAAGTCATTTGACCTGAGTATTTGCAGGGACCCCCATTTCATTATCATAATTTTGCTCTCTTTCTCTTTTTTTTTGTGTGTGTGTCATAAATCTGGAACCTAGCCTCTTAAATCTCTCTGTATCCATGTAAATAAATAACCTGTACAGTGTACAGTTTATCACCTATCACCTATATTGCTTTATTTTTCTTCCCTAGAGTCTTTGGTCATTAGTGATCCAGACTTCCAGCATGAAGACCTGAACTTCCTCTCCCGCAGTGTGAGATATGATGCAGCAGTGCGTAAGAGTGCTCAGATGATTCTGAAACTTAGGGAATATGGTATCTCTGATCCAGAGGAGATTTACTCCTACAAGAGGTATGCATATTTGTCATGATTCAAGAAACTCTCTCTCGGTTATGATATATATGGTAGAGTGAATTATTCAGGTTGATTGGGACACATTTTGCCATTGAGATACCTGGGAAAATGTGTCGCAATCAACCTGAAATCACCCTATATGGAATATGTTTATAAGATACATTTGAGTTGTAAAGTTCATATAAAATGATAACAGACTAGTCAAAATGTTCGTCTACTCATCTACTAGTCTACTCATTCCTTATCATTACAATTTTTCCACTCTTTAAATTCATGGTCTTAACAAATATGAAAGTAAGTTACTCCTTCACGAGGGCCCTGGTGTCTTTGCCACCTTTGTTTCAGAATCTCTGTAATCGAATGACATGTCATGTATAAAAATCATACATGACATGTCATTCGATTACAGAGATGCTGAGTGCTCACATTGCTGAAAGAATAGATTTTCCTGCATTTGGAGTAAAAATGTCCTGTTTATTTTTCTAATTATTATTATTAGTTTTTTTAATGAATAGAAATCTTGTAAATGTGCATTAAGAAATTTGTCACATTACAATATTTAGTTATCTTTCTCCAAAGGCAAATGCAAGTTCCAATGTGTTTAAAGAGACAGCCTGAGCAAAGGTCTCCGATTAAAAGTGTGTCAAAGGCAACTGAAGCAAGAGCTACCAACTCCACCCATATTCTCAAACTGAATTAGCAGAAGGAAATTAAACTGGTTATTATTCACATTTAGGTGATTCAGACATGCTTGAAAGTTAACTTTTAATACACATTTAGCACAATGAAAATAGTTGAGTTAGCATCAATCAGTGCAGCCACTGTTGACTGTTAATTAATCATTCAAATCAGTTCTGTATAAACATGTACATATCTTTGCCTTTATAAAATTGTAAATTTCTTCAACTAAATATCTACATGTTTCTCGAGTTGAAGTTTTATACGTGTCTTCCATCCTGCAGTGTTGCGAAGGGTGTGTATCAAGAGCCCTTTGGTGTCCATTATGTCATGTTCATACCCACCTTAAACAGCCAGTGCACTACTGAACAGCGCAAAAAATGGATCCCATTAGCTGAGTCATTCCATATCTTAGGCACCTATGCTCAGACAGAGCTTGGGCACGGTCAGTCTCTCTCTCTCCCAGATAATTAAGGAAAATGTACTTTCTTTGTTTAGACCAAAATGAAAATGTTGTCATTTTGGGGTTTAGAGTTAACAGTACATACAGTTAAGCATGACCCTTGCAGGTGTTGACAGCTCAGTATGGTCATATTCTCAGATTTATGGTCTCCTAAAGTATAATGAATTGTTAGCTGGCTATAGTCACTCAATACCAGAAAATAAGTACTCCTGATTTAACCTAGTTTTCACCTTTCATTAAAACATTTTCCATCCCATTCTGTATGTATTAGTCCACTTTTCAAAAACATATTTTCATCCTGACCTTATTAGCATACAAACATTAAGGAAAAAGGATTGCACGTCAACCACGGCCTGTAATGTTTATTTTGATGGCTAAGTCTGGTCCAGCTTTTTAGTTTGAAATCTGTCACGTGCCTGTTATATGGTAGTTATACATCCTGTTTTGTACTGTATATGTTTAAATTAAATGCATTATTTAGATTTTTTTGTCCTACAAAATGTATTAGTTTTATTAATTAAAACTCTAATTTTAGTAGGAATGTGAGATAGTACGTTTGTAAGAAAGAAGATGCAGCAGGCAGGCATTGAGAGAGTAATGGCTTCTTTGTGCTGAAGTGTCAGTTAGAGGGAGGAAATGTATCTGCTGGGAATATGGGACAAACAGGTCACCCTATTGTTTCTCTCTTGAAAGTAATATTTTTGAGAGAGGCGTTTACTATTTTCTCCTCAACATAAAAATATTTAGGTGATTTGAAATATATTATTGAAACAATCTTGAGAAACAGCTTTGGATATTTAGTTCTTTCCCCGTTTAAGTACCCATGTCCCATGGGTGCTATATTGGTTTTTGTCTGTTGCTTACATAGAAATGGACACTTTTGTAGATGTTTTTCTTTCCATTTTCCTTATCCTCAGTTATTCATACCATAAGTGCCATGTTTTTAAGATGCATTGTGTTGTCGAGTAATGTAGAAAAGCTATTTCAACATCCAGCTCTATCTGTTTTTGAACACGAGTGAATCCTGTATGAATGGCCCCTTAGTCTGCAACATAAATGCTGTTTTGCCTTTTGCTAGATAAACAAGGATGCAGCCTAAATACCTTTTTTTTTAATGTGCCGCTGCTTTAAAAAAAAAAAAATTAACTATTCGAGTAAACTTGTTATATCTTATGCATGGTTTTATCCATTCTTTGAAATTGTATTTATTGCCATTGAAGAGCTTCTGTTTTAAGGAAGTTTGTGCAGTTATTTTTACAGCTGTAAAATATTGTTGTTTTTATTATTATAATTGATTTGCAATAGTGTAATCATTAATCATTATTAAATCTGATGTTTAATCAGCATCTGCACGACCTGCTTAAAATGATTTCTATCCTTTTTTGTAATTTTCTGTCTATCATCTTTTTATCCCATCCATATTCGTCTACATTCATACACGTTCTTACTCTACTCTTCTGACATTTCTCCTTTTCATTCTTAACACCCCCTTGTTTGATTCTCAACACATATTCCACCTTTCTACTTGCCTTTCCATTTCTTTCTTATACCTTTTTTTTCTTTAAATACTCCGCTCACTTTGACCCTTGCCCTATCAAAGCTGTGTGCACCGAGGGCGTCCAGAACCCCTTGATCTGCACTTGGGCATGTTCCTGCCGACGCTGTTGAACCAATCCTCACCTGAACAACTGGAAGCTTTCTTCATGCCAGCATGGAACCTGAAGATTATTGGCACCTACGCACAGACTGAGATGGGGCACGGTAACAAATCTGGCAACCTACCTGCACGCACATTTCTATACTTATAAATCTTAGAAAGGTATTATACATTTTTCCAGATTTTGTAGAAATTTTGTTACTGCATCCTCTCTGTTACTGCATTATGTGGACAGTATTTTATAGCTATCATAATGGCAAGAAAAGGGAAAATATCAAAGAAAGACAGACTGAGATAAAGGATGGTTCCTAATTGTATGACACCAATGATGCATATCCACCTGCAGAGCCATGCATGACAGCAGTTTCTAACCAGCAGTGCCAGGCCAGCAGTCTCAGACTAGAAGTTTGGGTAGAGACTCACTCAATGCCTAACTCCACCACTAACCCTAACCTCACTGAGGCTATATGCTTTGTCTTAACTTCCATCTTGATACAGCTGGCTCGGTGGTTTGTATAGCTCTGCGGCACTGCTGTTGGATACTGTCGACACTAACTTCTAAACATGGAGCTGGAAGCTTAATGGTCTAGGGTTCTTTTGTTGGATCCATAGTCAGTGGCACCCTGAACCAAAAGCAATGGCCAGCACATTACATTCTCCTAATGTAAACTCCATCTATCTGATTTGGGGATGAACTTGGCAGAAAGGTGTTAACAAAGCAACCTACAAGTGCAATAAATAGTTTGATAGCCATTTTAGAATCAATGCCACTGGTGTGTTTTGCTGTTGTCTGGTAAAGATAGCCGATTGACTCTCTAATTGATTATTTCTAATATGCTTTATTTTCAAAGTAAACTGAATTTCTTTATAAAATCTGAAAAATTAGGTTTTCAGAAAAATTGAGAGTGAGTTAGTGAGTAAAGAGTATTTATTTTTCTTGCTGTCAAACACCTACAAGGGTTGCCTTAACAATGCTATTAGAACTTTTAAACTTAAAGATTATGAATACTGTTACATACTGAACCACTAAGGGGATTAGAGCTTGTTAATTTGCTCAGTCCTAGATATTTGTTTAAATAATAGGCAATACTTGACTTTGAAGCTGCATGAAGTATGCATGAATTTCACTTTGATTTATTCGTAAATCTGTAATATGTAGTTACAGTTGTCTGTGATATGTCACATGTATAATATCCTTCTAGGTACACATATTCGTGCTCTTGAAACCACTGCTACTTACGACCCTTCCACCCAAGAGTTTGTTTTGAACAGTCCAACAATCTCCTCTATTAAATGGTGGCCAGGTGGATGTGAGTAAGCCCTGCTCAAATCACACAATTTTATGTCAAATATAAAATGGCACTGTGTACAACTGATTACATAACATGCTTTTTTAAATTATTAATTTACTCTCTGTCTTTCTAGTGGGTAAAACCTCAAATCATGCTATAGTCCTGGCTCAGCTGTACACACAGGGCAAGTGTCATGGCCTACATGCCTTCATCACACCCATTCGCAGTATGAAGACACACATGCCACTGCCAGGTACAGAACCTTGAGTTGGTGTATGTCCCTAAAAGTTGTGATGATATATAGAGAGATACAGAATGGAGCATGTGTGTGAGGTTTTGGTTGTTTTTTGGTATGGTATTATATGACTATAAGACTGTTTAGATCAGGGGTGACAAGCTCAGTTCCTCGAGGGCCACAGTCCTGCAGAGTTTATTAAATGCACCTTATCAAGCTAATCAAGTTCTTTAGGTATGGTTGTTGGAGGAAGGAACTAAACTCTGCAGGAATGTGGACTGCCAGGAGCAGAGTTTGGCACCCCTAGTTTAGAAGGACTGCAGTTGTTGTTACACAGTCACCAGATTATGGAATGATTGCTTTATCTTGTCACAATTATATGCCACTTTGCAATTTTACAATCACTTGTTGCCTTCCAAAAATGGGAATTGTACATCAATTCGTACACCAATGAAATGCAGTTTTTTTTCTTGTTAATTGTTGCGCTGTGTAACTGGACCAAAAACCTTACACTGATTCATCTTACACTGAGCCTATGCAATAGTGCATTTTTAAAAATATTGTTTCAAATTATTGGATTTTAAAGCCAAGTTACACTGTTATGGCAACAACTAAAAAAGGACAGTCCAATAACTTATACATGGTGATTTGTTGGATTTGCAAGAGGTAGGGGTGGTGGCAAAAAGTTGCTAATTCTACAAATGTATAAAGAAATAAAAAATAAAAATAAATTCTCGAAGGACCCAACACTCCATTAACTTTGCTTAACTTGGTGAACTGAAAAGAAAAATCACACCCTTAGCTCTTTCTAGTCAAATGCCTAAATATAAACTTGACAGTACCACATGGGAAACGTTACAGTAACTGACAAAAAAAATGAAAACGAGACACTCCAGCAGTTAAAGAAAAGCTGAATGAAACTCTTTGTTTATTTTTTAAGTTTTCCGCAGTATCTTGTTGTAATAGACTTTTCATTTAGATATTATTTAAGTCATTCTGTCCAAAATGAATTTTTATTTACAATTTGACAGCCCGATATTTTGATGCTTAGACATTTGTCTAGTAATATGATTTGTACACAAAATGTAGTCTTCAGTAATTAAGCCATTGTTTTTGTATCTGTTGTGTTTGAACAGGTGTGGTGGTCGGTGATATTGGCCCCAAATTTGGTTTTGATGAGGTTGATAATGGCTACTTGAAACTGGAAAATGTCAGGATTCCACGTGAGAATATGCTGATGAAGTATGCCAAGGTGAGCATATCCTGCTCACACAGAAAGATAAAAAGGTTACAACAATTGTGTTTTTGCTTGTGTTTAGAGTTTATAAGCAAAATCAAGGAAGATTTTAAATAGTTTATAATTATGTGTGCTCATTTATATTGAGTGGATTCCAAAAGACTAGACAAAATCTAATCTAAACTAAAGACCAGACTAATTTAATACTGGAAATAAACAGAATTGTAGGATTTTGAAAAGCAACAAAATGTTATGTCAAAAGGAATAAATAATATAAAAAAGAATAAGAAAGATTCTGAATTATTTTAAGATGTGTACTTTAACGGAAAAAAAATATATTATGAAGAAAACTCTGTTTCCACTGGGGCATTCTCAAATGTAATTGCTTTACTTGGTGTGTTCTTGTATAGGTTGAGCCAGACGGTACATATGTGAAGCCTCCTAGTGATAAGCTCACATATGGCACTATGGTGTTTATTCGCTCCATGATAGTGGGAGAGTCAGCACGAGCTCTCTCCAAGTCCTGCACCATTGCCATCCGTTACAGTGCAGTCCGACACCAGTCTGAACTACGCCCAGGGTGTCTCTCTCTCTCTGTCTCTGTCTCTCTGTCTCGTTCTCTCTCTGTCTCGTTCTCTCTCTCTCTGTCTCGTTCTCTCTCTCTCTGTCTCGTTCTCTCTCTCTCTCTGTCTCTCTCTCTCTCTCTCTGTCTCTCTCTCTCTAACAAATATTACAGAAATAAATAAACATTTCAAGGTGATTTTAAATTAACTTTTCATTTTTTTCTTTTAGAGAACCAGAGCCACAGATCTTGGACTATCAGACCCAGCAGTATAAACTATTTCCTCTGCTGGCCACTGCCTATGCCTTCCACTTTGTTGGGCAATACATGAGTAAAACATACCATCGCATCTCAGGAGACATTAATCAGGGTGACTTCAGTGAGCTTCCAGAAGTGAGCAGAAATATGTTATAAAAAAAGTTTGATATATGTGTTTATCTTTTTTTTTTTTTTTACATGTTTGTCTGTTTTGTAGCTCAATTTGAGTGTCTTTTATCTAATTTTTTAACGTTTTTTATTACTTCTCTTTATTCTTTCTATAGCTGCATGCTCTATCTGCAGGTCTGAAAGCTTTTACCACCTGGGCGACGAATGCAGGCATTGAGGTGTGTCGCATGTCATGTGGTGGACATGGTTACTCCCGCTGCAGCAGTTTACCTGACATCTATGTCACCTTTACACCGACCTGCACTTATGAGGGAGAAAATACAGTTATGATGCTGCAGACAGCTAGGTAAAAACACCTGTTTACATTTACTGTTTCAAACTGAAGTTGCAATGAATAAGTAAAATAGATTATGATAGATTATGATATATATCTGTAACTTCATGCAGTGATTTGGGCGGAATTTTTTTCGGACGCAGCCCAAGATCTTCTTCGCATTGAGCTTCTCTATTTATGCACTGTTTTGAATGACCAACGCAGCTGCGCCACATCTAGTGTGTTCAACTGGATAGGCTAACAAAAACATTAATATGTAACAACGACTCTTATCGCATTTCGAGCACAACTGATAAAGCTACCTGTCTGAAGTGAACACAAGTGAATCTGACTGCAGTAGATGTGAAAGATATGTATAAAAATGATGTTATTTAAGCCAGAGCAAATACCTGTGTTTACATCCTGTTTTCGGTTGAAGTCCAAAGTAGTCGATTGCCGAGTTCACGCGCATAGGTTTAGTTACCTATGATCACGCGCGTGAACTCGGCAATCGACTACTTTGGACTTCAACCGAAAACAGGATGTAAACACAGGTATTTGCTCTGGCTTAAATAACATCATTTTTATACATATCTTTCACATCTACTGCAGTCAGATTCACTTGTGTTCACTCTGAAGGAATCACTCACATTTTCTGTGCACTTGTAATGACACATCAAGGATGTTAAGAGGCTAAAAGCAGGTTTAAAACTTGCCCCATTGAAGTCAACAGGGTGCAAATTTTAAAAAGAGGATAACACGGTGTAGGCAACACCGATTTTTGTCGTTGTTCTCTGTATTGACAGCACTCCAAATGTACAAAAAAATTAGCTCAATGTTAAAATTGACCGGAGTTCTCCTTTAATAAAGGCCTTCTGAGGCAAACGATGAGTTTGTGTAAGAAAAATATTCATATTTAACACGTTACAAAGTAAAATTCTAGCTTCCGGCCAAACAGCCATATGCTGTCTACTTGCTCCTAAAGCGCAACTTACACTTGTGACATTGGAAGTAGTGTAGTGCGTCATGGCGTAGCGTAAATATCAGCAGTACATCACATTAATCTCATAAGTTGCGCTTTAGACTTAAGTCCAATCCGTATGTTCGTTTGGCCGGAATTTTACTTTATAAAGTTTTAAATGTGAATGTTTTTCTGACACAAACTCATCGCTTTGGTTCAGAAGGCCTTTATTAACCCCCGGTGCCGTGTGGAGTTCTTTTATAATGGATGGATGCACTTTTTTGAGCTTCAAACTGATGTTTGCAATCCACTGCCATTAACTCCGATTGTATTCGTCTGAAAGAAGAAAGTCATATACACCTAGGATGACTTGAGGGTGAGTAAATCATGGGGTAATTTTCATTTTAAAGTGAACTACTCCTTTAAAGGAGTGGTATATGGCCTTTTCACAAGATGTCAAATAAGTCTTTGATGTCCCCAGAGTGTGTATGTGAAGTTTTAGTTCAAAATACCCCACAGATATTTTTATATAGCATGTTAAAATTGAAAATTTTTGAGGGTGAGCAAAAATGCACCATTTTGTGTCTGTTCCTTTAAATGCAAATGAGCTGCTGCTCCCAGCACAGAGGGCGGAACTTCAACAGCTTGCACTCACACAGACATGCACTGAAAATTTCTAAAACTTTTAGCCTTTTATGTTCAAACCGGATTCAGACAATGATGGAGAGACTCAAGAAGGAGTGACAACATGTAGAATGCAACAGGACGTTTCTGAATGGTTAGTTGATGAATTTATGTGTAGTTATCTTCTAGTCATTGATTAGCATATTCTGTCTTGATAATCTATAAATTGTGTTCCGGGGGTGTGGTTTATGTAAATTTTAACGTTAGTGATGTCACTAACCCGGGAGGAATATCGTGTAGTCCCTACCAGCCATTTGTTTATAGTCCTTAAAAATCTATTTCTTTAAAAGCAAATATCTCCCTTTGCTTTGAACTTTGAGCATTGTAACGTTGCAGATGTTGATTATGCTCAAACAGCAATATTACACACTAACTAAAGTTAAAAAAGTTAAATTATAATCAACCACCCCTTTTAAGCCGTGTCTGTGAAACTGGAGGAAAGTTGGCTAATAAGAAGAGACTGGTGTCAGTACTGACATTAATATAGTTGTCACTCACTGAGTGAAGCAAGTAAACTCACACCATAACTACAAATATACTTTTTTGGCCACTGGTACTGTGTGTGCGGTAGCTAACAGTTTTGCACTTGCCTAGCCTAGCCCAGCCCACATTTGTGCATTTTGAGTGTAACAGAGGCTTGTATTAAAGAGTGAGAGACTGGTTTCAAGTGATGAGCCTGGTGCTTAGGGCATAATAGGAGTGACTGCTAATCAGAAACAATACAATGACTAATTTGACACACTGCTATGGAAGCTTATGGGTAGCAAATTTCAATTTGAGATGTAATATGCAAAATGACAATGCAATACGTAAAATGGCAATGCATTTCTGTATTTAAATTAAAATTTTCCAATACATTCGTGCAACGTTTGGTGCAAAATGAACGTGAAAATTCAATTATATAATTTACATTTGCCATTTCATACACTAGTTTTAATATGTAAATTTAATACATATTTTAACGCTTTATAAGTTGCAAAATTAAAATGAAAATGTATTACAGAAATGATTAGATATGTTTAACATGTTCAAGCAAAAACTGTAGCAAAATTGTAATTTAAATGTTATTTTTTCTTAATTGCATTTACACTCACAGTTAAGACACTTCCGACTGCATTTCCATTAAGTGTTCCGCAATGAATGTAGCAAAATTCAATGTGCAATTTGAAAATGCATTCTGAGCACGTGCCCGCCCCGCCCTGTCAATCACTGCGTGAAGTTGGCCCCGCCCCCAACCCAATGCAAAACGTCGGCAAAATAGGCTCAATCGTTTTTACTTCGTTTGTGCTGTATTTTTTGTTTGTTTGTGCTGCTTCTGTTTTTTAGATAGTAAAATAATATTTATAGGTCATTCTGATGTCACCCAGGCTGCCACATGCTCCAAATAAAATAGTCTCGTTCGGTTTATGCTGGTTTTGTTTGTGCTGCTTCAGTTTTTGAAATATTAGACCGAATTATAGACGATGATGTCACCAGCCCCCCGACCTGCTCCACATTCACCCAAAATAGTCTCATATGTTTTTGCTAATTTGCGCCGATAAACGTTTATTTTGTGCTGCTTCGGTTTCTTAAATATTAAAATAATATTTATTGGTCATTCTGAGGTCACTTAGCCCCCTACTGCTCCACATTCACCCAAAATAGTCTCGTTTGTTTGTGCGATCGTTTGTGCCGGTTAAAGTTTCGTGTGCTGCTTCGTTGTTTAAAATATTAGACACTGAATTATAGACGATGATGTCACCAGCCCTCGACCTGCTCCACATTCACCCAAAAAAGGCTAGGTCGATGAATTTGACTCGTCAGATTCCGTGACCCTGTGTATTAATACAAAGGGGATTCGCATGTCTGCCTCATATTTTATGATTATACAGCTGCATAAATGGAGATGGTCACACTTTTTATTTTTTTTTATTTTTCTTTTACCTTTATTTTACCAGGTAGGCCGATTGAGAACAAATTCTCATTTGCAACGGCGACCTAGCCAAGATAAGGCGAAAAATGTGCTAGACAACATAGAGTTACATAATAAATACACAGAACACAGGAGTGCAAATTTACAAATTACAGTGAAACACAATAAGGCAATACAAAATCAAGAAAAAGGATAAGATATATGTGGTTCTGTTGAGCAACATAATTAAGGCACAAGCAAATGTATTTTAAGATTTAAAAAATAAATAAATAAATAAAGTGTACCTTATTAAAGTGTATCTAACCGATAGGTCATTTAAGTGCATAGATTATAAGACTGCGATATTATGGGAAAAAGAATTTAAAGGAATAGGGAATTTAAAGGAATAGTTCACTTAGGCCCGAAACAACACAAGGGCGAGTACACAACGACAGAACCACCACCCCAAAGCGAACCAATCCTAATATCTGAGCAATAATAATAATAATACAAGAACGTCAACAAGTATGACAGTAGTGCAGATGAAAAAAGTCCACTGTGCAATGCGTACATAGCATAAGAGAGAGAAGATTGAGGACAATTAGCAGGTACATAAATCGGTCAAATGTTCAGAAAGGAGTAATATAAAGGCAACTGGTGATATGAGTGTTTCAAGTTTTAAGGTTTTCACACATCACATTCGTCACTTTATTGAACATTAGTCAGTTATAAATAAAGAGCGGTCACGTTTTTAGGTAGCTATTAATACCGAATACCAACGGAGCTTTGTCATATTATGTGATCACAGAGTAATAGGCCTATACATTTGTAAGGAAAAAAGTCTCGGTTACCAATGTAACCTCGGTTCCCTGAGATGAGGGAATGAGTGTTGCGTGAGCCTTAGCTTACACACCCGAGGTTGCCCTTTGGTTTCATCGACTGAAGCGATATCAGATTGAAGCACAAGCATGGCAAGGTTACGCAACACTCGCTCCCTCATCTCAGGGAACCGAGGTTATGTTAGTAACCGAGACGTTCCCTTTCGAGAGTACTCTCGTGTTGCGTAAGCCTTAGCTTAGCAAATGCCCCGGGCTCATAAGACGAGTAAGTCAGAATATTCGGGCCGAACGTAATGGTGAGCCTAATGGAAGCATGTGAGGGATGCTTAACACATTATAGCACAGTTAATGCAGACCTAAGTCAGGCAAGGTAACTGTAAGTGGCATTGCTAAACCGATAACAGTCTAGCCTGTAAAGCGGGAACTTCCAGGTTATAGAACCTGATAAATGTAGACGGAGAGGCCCAGCCTGCCGACATACAAATATCCTGCAGTGAAATCCCACTGGACCAAGCCCAGGACGAGGCCATGCCTCTTGTGGAGTGAGCTCTGACGCCCAGGGGGCAACAGAGGCCCTTGGACGCATAAGCTAAAGAAATAGCATCGACTATCCAACGTGAAAGGCTCTGTTTTGTGGTGGCCAGACCTTTAGTGCGGCCACCAAAGGATACAAAGAGCTGGTCTTATTGTCTGAAAGCAGCAGAACGCTCCACATAAATGCTCAGAGCCCTGACAGGACAGAGAAAAATTTGCATCTCTCTTGACATCAGTAATAGGGAGAGCAGACAGAGAAATAACTTGCACTCTGAACGGAGTGGCAAGTACCTTAGGAACATACCCGTGTTTTGGTTTGAGGATGACTTTAGAATCATTAGGCCCAAACTCAAGACAGGTAGCGCTCACGGAGAGCGCATGCAGGTCACCCACACGCTTGACTGAGGCGAGAGCCATCAGGAAGACAGTTTTGAGTGAGAGATATTTCAAATCTACAGACTGCATTGGTTCAAATGGGTCATCTTTCATGGCCTCTAGGACCGTGGAAAGGTCCCAGATGGGAACCCGAAGGAGGTCGAGGAGGGTTTAACCTCCTTGCCTCTCTGAGGAAGCGGACGACTAGGTCGTTTTTCCCCAGTGACTGACCAGACACAGGCACTAGAAACACCGCTATAGCCGACACGTATACTTTGAGCGTGGAGAGGGATCTACCCGCATCCAAAAGCTCTTGGACGAAGGAGAGTACCTCCGTTACTCCAAAGCATCGTGGTTCCATGTTCCGTGCTGAGCACCAGCTAGAGAACACTGACCATTTCAAGGCGTATAGCTGCCTAGTAGAGGGCGCTCTAGCCTTTGTGATAGTGTTTAACACTCCCTTTGGGAGGTAAACGGGTACCCATTGAGGGCCCATACATGCAGGGCCCACAGCTCGGGATGGGGATGCCAGATCGTCCCCTTGGCCTGAGAGAGGAGGTCCCTCCTCACTGGGATCGGCCACGGGGCTGTCCCCAGTAGCTGCATCAGCTCCGGGAACCACACTTGGCTCCTCCAAAGCGGAGTTACTAGGAGCACAGCGCACTTGCTCTCCCTGATCCGTTTGATAACCTGTGGTAACAACGAGATCGGTGGGAACGCATAGAGCGGGCGACTGGGCCAGTCGTGGGCCAGTGCATCCCTGCTCTTGGGCAATGAGCGTTGTCTTCTGAGGCAAAGAGGTTGACCTCTGCCCTGCCAAAGGTGCTCCATACCAACTGAACCACCTGAGGGTGAAGGGACCATTCCCCTGGGGGAACGTTGCCTCGTACAGGGCACCCCAACCAAGGTTGGAAGCATCTGTCGAGACTACTTTTAGCTTTGAGACCGTCCCCATGTTGACACCTGACTGGTACCAGTCGGCCGCCTTCCAATGTTACAGGGCTTCGATACAGCCCTGGGTTACCCTGAGACGAAAGTGACCTGAGGTCCACGCGCGAGACGGGATTTGGGACTCGGGACTCCGGATTTCGGACTTCAGCCAGTACTGGAGGGGGCGCATTTGTAGCAGACGCTTCAGCCGAGGCCATGCGGTCCAGAATCCTCTGAAACATTTTGAGAGGAGTGACATTGCCAGCCTTGAATGACGCTGCTAGGCGCTGGATGGAGAACGCGTGCTGTGACGTAAGCCGCGCTTTCATTGACACAGAGTCTATTTCTGTTCCCAGAAAAGAAATTTTCTGGCTGGGTAACAGTGAACTCTTGGTCCAATTAATTCTGAGACCCAGATTCTCTAAATGACTGAGTAGCAAAACTTTGTGAGTCACCAGTTCTGTCTCTGACTGAGCTAGAATTAGCCAGTCATCTAAATAGTTCAGTATTCGCATGCCCTGTTGTCTCAGGGGAGCGAGCGCCATGTCCATGCACTTCGTGAACGTACGAGGTGCTAAAGACAGGCCGAATGGCAGGACAGTGTACTGATAAGTAGTGGTCGACCGATATTGTTTTTTTGATGGCCGATGCCGATGCCTTTAAAAGCAGGGTGGCCGATGGCCGATATAAAGCCGATATTTTTTTTATATATTTATTTTAATCAATATTTAATAAATTATAAATAAATTATAAAGCAAATTTTTTAAATAAACATGCTTTTATACTTTAGATGGCAACTTCTTAAATTTGCAATCCTATTACAGTATTTTTCACAAAGTAATTGTTTAGAAATATATGAATATGTGAATAAAAAGTATGTAAACACTGTAACAGGGCACTCAGTAATCTGGTAATTTCGTGCTGGTAATCATATATTTTCAAATAAAGGCAAGGTAACGCTAATTTTACATATAGCACAGTGAAAACGATATGAATATGACACAGTTGGCAATATCAGCATATTTTAAAATGAAGGATTTAAAGTTTTTCGATCGCGTCTTCTGAAGCTTATCTTCTGTTCACATTCACTCACTTCGCACGGACCGACCGTCACTCGCAGACAGTAATGCACACTTCACAAGATATTGGATTCAATTAAATATGCAAGGTTTGTGAAATTAAATGTTTATTAGATATTCAGAGATATGTTTAAATATATATGCGCATTTGCTGAATGTTGACGGCAAATGAGAAAGAATTTTAGCCTGATTGTTTGCCTTTTCTGTTACAAATAATATAAAAGCAAACGCTTTACTTACTTCGCATAAGTTACCATTTACTTACTTTGTTTACCAGTTCTGTCTAACAAAGTATTAGATATGACTGACAGAGATCGTAAATTAATGAAGACGGAGAATGTGAGTGAGCGCTGTTTGATCTGACATCATCTGAGGAGCTGCCGTTGCCGTTCTCTTCTGGCGCTGGTGTTCTCAGCGCCGCCCGTCAAAATAAAAGTCTGGAGCGCCGTCAAAATAAAAGTCCCGCTTTCAACACATCGGCCAATCAGAAAAACTTATCGGCCGATGCCGATATTTCAAAAATGCCAAATATCGGTAGATATATATCGGCCTTGGCGATATATCGGTCGACCACTAATGATAAGCTCGACCCTCGAAGGCGAATCTCAAGAATGGCCTGTGACGGTGCGCTATTTGTATCTGAAAATACGCGTCTTTCAGATCCACTGATATAAATCAGTCCCCGGGCGAATTTGCGCGAGGATTTGTTTGGTCGTCAGCATTTTGAACGATCGCCGCTAAGCGCTTTGTTCAAATGTCTGAGGTCTAGGATGGGTCGGAGACCACCATCCTTCTTTGGAACGAGAAAATAACGACTGTAAAAACCCGACTCGCTCTGTGTTAGAGGAATGGTTTCTATAGCCCCTTTTCTCAGCAGTTTCGCTGTCTCGTAGTAGATGTGCTACTTCGCTTTTCACCGTAGTTTCGACCACGGCTCGAAAGCGCGGGGGTCTGCGAGCGAACTGCAGCGAGTAGCCTCGCTTTATTATGTTTAACACCCATTCTGACACACCCAGGATTATTTCCCATGCTTTTGCATGCATGGCTAGGGGTAGAATGGTGTCTAGGCTCGGATCGCTGTGTACTCGGGATCCGGTGACCTGATTGACTCGTGCTTGTGACACTGTACATACAGCGCTTATATGTGGAGGTGCGCATTGAGTTACGGGAGCCTGGTTTACACATGATACACTCGCCGCAAGAGTGGGGAAGTGTTTTATTAATGGGAGCTCTAAGTGTGTGTGTGACACTGAACGGGCAGTGTTTATGAGTAGGGGTGAGCACTGAATAGTGGGCACAGTTCCTACATTTAAAACACAGTCGGCGTGAGCCGGATAAAAGACGGACATTTTGCTCTTTTTGAGATTTATATGGGTCGCCGTAAAAACGCTGTTTGTGTGCAGGCGTGCATGTTGTGTAACAGGCTCGTGTACTGCAATATAAACATCTCCAGTCGCCTCTGATGCGGGAACTGTTTAGCACAATCCTTGGCCTTGGTCCCCGTGGGGGAGGGTGTCTGCGACGGCTCGATGAGCGCAAGCGATGGCGAGCTTCAGCAGGCGGATGGCGCTGGAAAGCTGGCGGTGGAGGCGGCGGCGGCTTTGAGGTCTGGGCAGGTGGCTGCTTCTTAGAGTGGCCTGATGCAGAACTCGAGCGCTTGGGAAGAAAGTGTTGCATAGCCTGTGACGCTTTCTGAGCTTCGGTGAAACGCTCCGCGAAGCCCTTGACAGACGGGCCAAACAGACCGGATGGCGAGATCGGCAAGTCCAGGAAGGAGGATCTGCCCGCGTCCTTCATATCTGTTAGCGTTAGCCACAGATGGCGCTCCATGTCGGTGAGAACAGCCATGTTTCTGCCGATAGCCTGAGCGGTGGTTTTCGTTGCTCACAGGGCTAGGTCAGTTGCGCTGCGCAGGTCTCTAAACGCCTCTGGGTCCGGACCGACCTCGTCCATAGTACGGAGAAGGTTGGCCTGAAACACTTGAAGCACCGCCATCGTGTGTAGTGCTGATGCAGCTTGACCGGCGGCAGCGTAGGCGCGACTGGTGAGAGCTGACGTAGTTCGACAGGCTTTTGAGGGGTGAGCGGCCTTAGACTGCCATCCAGCGGAGGGCGGACAAAGGTGTGTGGACACAGGACACAGCTTCTTCGATAGGGGGAAGATGCTGGTAGCCTTTTTCCTGGGCGCCGTCAACAACGGAGAGCCTCGAGGAGACTGAAGTTTTCAACCTGCCGGAAAACGGCGCCTTCCATGATTTTGTTAGCTTGTCATGGAGTTCCGGAAGAAACGGGCGGGCCTTTGCTGAGGGGTCTGGCGGCACCCCTGCAGAAACCATTCGTCGAGCCTGTTGCGTGCTGGTTCGTCGGGTGGAGACCACTCGAGGCCGAGGTCTTCCACGGCCTTTGTCAGCAGGCGGATAAGCTCCGCGTCCACACTGGCTCTCACCCCGCTGGTACTAGCCTGGGTTGAGGGGGCGGGGTCCGGAATGGAGCCCTACCATTCCTCGCTTCCCAAGGTGGCGAGAGAACAGCTGTCCTCGTTAGCATCGTCACCGTCTGGTCCACCGAAAGTGATGGGAGCGATAGCGGAAACAGCCGGGCGCTGACCATCAGTGAAGAAGACAGGAGAGGGCAAGTCAGTGAGCGAGGAGTTTACATTTGACACATTTATGAGCCATATACCTTTATAAACATTTAAGTGTGTACTTTTAAATGATCGGATTCAAACTGAAAACAAATATTCTCTGTTTAAGTAATTTGTATAAAACCAACAAGATGTCCAGCTTCTCAAACGCTTCCTAATTATTTTTTAATTTGAACACGGCCACTCACGCGGGGATCCCACCGGCGTGAGCTCGCGTGTTGAAGTCTCCGGTGCTCTCTGAGAGCGACGCTTCTTATGGAAGTGTGGTGCCCTCGCCGAAAACAGCTACTCGAGCCCGCAGGGTCAATAAAGCCATCTCATCGCACTCAGCTGCCTTTAGAGAGCGCAAGGTCGGCGTGGTCCTTCCCCAGGCAGGAAACGCATAGAATGTGGTGGTCTCCAGCTGTGAGGGGGGCTCGGCACGAACCGCAGGTGAGGCGGGGCATTTGAAACAACGCCCGTTAATTTACTCTTTTAGAACGTGTGTGAACGCAATGGCGACACACACGGAAGCTTTCAAAGGATATATGCGCGCCGGATGGCGCAGCGGGAGACGGCAGCTGAAGGCGGCGTAGGGAGAGTGTCCGAAGCCAGCTTCCTCAGTCCTGCAGTGCAGTAGCTCGTCCCGCTGAAGTGCTGTTTGACGGCGCGAGGCTTCTTCCAGAGTCAGCGAAGAGGATCATTCGCTAAAGGAGATGAACTCAAAGGGCAACCTCGGGTGTCTCGGCTTAATATAGCCATGAGCCATGCCCATTTTGGCGGGCTGTGACGCGTGGTTCGCATGTCACATGTTCGGATGTCACAGCTGCCTCTCCATAGGTTGCAGCAGTTGCCGCAGAGCAGCCAATAAGCGTGCGAGCTGTCTCGCTTAGGTCTGCTTACTGCAAGTGCGTTTTAAATTAAAGAAAAATAAAAGGATCATTTTTGGCTTCAATCTTCTCGAGAAAAGGGGTTTTCCCGTAGCGTAAGCTAAGGCTTACGCAACACTGGAGTACTCTCGAAAGGAACTATAGGATCTCCAACATTGTTGGGTATTAAAGTTAATAGTAATAAGAATAAAGATAAGCATGTATCAGACAATGAGAATATTTTATTTAAAACGAAACCATCAACACAGTCCAGCATCAGAAAACAGCAGCTCAGCATAATGTTGACGCCTGATAAGGCAGAACATTCTCCCAGACCCAGACGGTCCAACATCGTACTGGTTCTACCACCTGCAGACGCGTAATAATCTTCTGAAACACTACCATTTCTCTGTCCATGCTCCACTTCATCTGCTAATGAATGTAACGCTCGTATCAGCTCTGTCGCCGCCGTGTTTTCTTCCAACACATAGCGTATGTTTACCTGTTGCCAAGCCCTGCCTTCACACAGTGATTGACAGGGCGGGGCGGGCACGTGATCGACTGAGAATGCATTTTCAAATTGCACATTGAATTTTGCTACATTCATTGCGGGACACTTAATGGAAATGCAATCGCAAGTGTCTTAACTGTGAGTGTAAATGCAATTAAGAAAAAATAACATTTAAATTACAATTTTTGCTTGAACATGTTAAACATATCTAATTATTTCTGTAATACATTTTCATTTTAATTTTGCAACTTATAAAGCGTTAAAATATGTATTCAATTTACATATTAAAACTATGAAATGGCAAATGTAAATTATATAATTGAATTTTCATTTTCATTTTGCACCAAACGTTGCACAAATGTATTGGAAAATTTAAATTTAAATACAGAAATGCATTGCCATTTTACATATTGCATTGTCATTTTGCATATTACATTTCCAATTGAAATTTGCTACCCATAAGTTTCCATACACTGTAGGGTCATGGAATGGGTTGTCCACTCAAGGGATATGCAGTGATGAAAGCTTGAGAGAGTAGTAGTGTCTGTTAGGGGCGAGTAGGCAAGGAGCTGATCTCCATACAGATTGATGTAATCTGTCAGCATGGAAGCCCAGTGAGCCTGGCAACATAGGAATCAACAGGGCTAGCTGACAGAGAGACAGTGGGAAGATCACAGGACTTGGCAAGAGGTGAAACAGTTCGCAACACAGGAAGTGTAGAATCATAGACAGAGAATAGTCCAAAATGGGAACACTAAAGAGACTTTAGGCAGGGAAGGAATCTACAACCATAAACGCAGAAAAATCCAACATGAAACAATACTAGACCATCTAGGCAAGAATAAAGTTCTAACTTTCCACATATTGACTGAATGTAGAGACATGAAAAATAACAGAGTCACAAGACTACAAAATACTAACAAGATGGCTGGAAAGTTTCAGAGTAGGTTTAGTCAAGTCAAGTCATCTTCATTTATATAGCGCTTTTAACAATGTAGATTGTCTCAAAGCAGCTTTACAGAGATAAGCGTATAATTTAAGGTAACAGAGATTGTTTCGGCTTTACAGCAGAGTTAAGTTATTTCCATCTAAAGTTAGTTTTAATTGATTTGGTTCCGTCGCAATGATCATTTGTTATTAAATTAGGGGCCGCTAAGACGACACCATTCTCTCTACACAGACTTTAAACGCGAACCTGTGAGAAACGCTGATGGCGTTCACATGCGCATTTAGAATGGGTTCTATAGTTATGTGCGTTAGAATATACGCAGGTTTGGAATTCCCTACAAGCCAAGCCTAAACAAAATACTTGTCTTTCCTTATAAATTTTGATAAGGAATTTTATTTTATTTGTTGCTTTGGGGTAGGACCGCAAGACGAATTTTCCCGACAACGCCTTATCTGTAGAGTGGTAGTGGGATCCTCCATAGGGAGAGACTAGTTGGCACTTCAGCACTGCGTTGTCATCGGTCCAGGTGAAGGTCCTTCGTCAGATCTGGATACGGCCTGGATCCGGCAGGCTGCAGGAAAAACCTTGGGATAAACACAGACACTAAAATTAGCGTAGATGCCATTCTTCTCATGATGTAACGAGTACATCAGGATTTTTGGGAAGTGTTCCCGGTTCCGGCTGACCTAATCTATGCAGCATAACATTAAATTATAGAAGTCTATAATGTATTATGTGAAAGCTAGGTCAAAGAGATGTGTCTTTAATCTGGCTTTGAACTGACAGAGTGTGTCTGCTTCCCGGACAATGGTAGGAAGACTGTTCCAGAGTTTTGGTGCTAAATAGGAAAAGGATCTACCGCCAGCAGTGGATTTAGATATTCTAGGTATAATCAACTGGCCGGAATTTTGAGATCGTAATAGACGTGACGGACTATAATGCGTTAAGAGCTCGCTCAAGTACTGCGGAGCTAAACCATTCAGTGCTTTGTAAGTAATCAGCAATATTTTAAAATTTATGCGATGTTTAATAGGGAGCCAGTGCAGTTTTGACAGAACTGGGCTAATATGGTCATACTTCCTGGTTCTGGTAAGAACTCGAGCTGCTGCGTTTTGGACCAGCTGTAGTTTGTTTATTAAGCGTGCAGGGCAACCACCCAGTAGAGCATTACAATAATCTAGCCTTGAGGTCATGAACGCATGAACTAATTGTTCCGCATTTGTCAATGAGAGCATATGACGTAATTTAGATATATTTTTAAGATGGAAAAATGCAGTTTTACAGATACTAGACACATGACTTTCAAATGAAAGATTGGTATCAAAGAGCACACCCAGGTTCCTAACCAACGACGAAGACTTAACAGAGCAGCCATCAAGTGTTAGACAGTATTCTAGGTTATTACGTGAGGAAGTTTTTTGTCCAATAATTAGAAACTCTGTTTTTTCAGAATTTAGAAGTAGGAAATTACAAGTCATCCAATTTTTTATATCCGCTATGCATTCCGTTAATTTTGTGAATTGATAAGTTTCGTTAGGTTTTGAAGAAATATAGAGCTGAGTATCGTCAGCATAACAGTGAAAGCTAATTCCATGTTTCCTAATGATATCTCCTAAGGGTAGCATGTACAGAGTGAACAGCAGCGGTCCTAATACTGAGCCTTGTGGTACGCCATACTTAGCCTGTGATCGATGAGACATCTCATCATTTACTGCTACAAACTGATAACGGTCAGATAAGTATGATTTAAACCATGCTAGTGCATTTCCTGTAATGCCAACATAATGTTCTAATCTATTTAAAAGAACGGTGTGGTCGATGGTGTCAAATGCAGCGCTAAGATCGAGTAACACTAATAGAGAGATACAACCACGATCGGATGATAAGAGCAAATCATTTGTGACTCTAACGAGAGCTGTTTCGGTACTATGGTACGGTCTAAATCCGGACTGGAAATCCTCGCAGATATCATTTCTTTCAAGAAAGGAACACAGTTGTGAGGATACTGCCTTTTCTAATATCTTTGACAGAAAAGGTAGATTCGAGATCGGCCTGTAATTGACTAATTCTGAAGGATCAAGTTGCGTTTTTTTAACAAGCGGTTTAATCAAAGCCAGCTTAAAGTTTTTTGGTACGTATCCTAGAGACAAAGACGAATTAATGATATTAAGAAGAGGATCTATGACCTCTGGAAGTATTTCTTTCAGTAGCTTAGTCGGTATAGGGTCTAACATACATGTTGTAGATTTAGATGATTTAATGAGTTTAGTAAATTCTTCCTCTCCTATAGCAACGAATGAATCAAATTTTTCCTCAGGGAGACTACAATGCACTGCCTGATGCGATACTGTAGTAGACGGTTGCATAGTTATAATTTTGTCCCTGATATTATCAATCTTATAAGTGAAGAAGTTCATAAAGTCATTACTGCTGTGTTGCTTGGAAACTTCGGTGCTTGAAGCTTTATTTTTCGTTAGTTTAGCCACCGTTTCAAATAAATACCTAGGATTATGTTTATTTTCTTCTAATAGGGTTGAAAAATAAGCAGATCTAGCAGCTTTTAAAGCCTCTCTGTAAGTAATTGAGCTCTCTTTCCATGAAATGCGAAATACCTCTAGTTTTGTTTTCTTCCAGTTGCGCTCCATTTTTCTGGCTGCTCTCTTAAGGGCCCGAGTGTGCTCGTTGTACCACGGCGTTGGACTATTTTCTTTAATCTTCTTTAAGCGCAACGGAGCAACTGTGTCTAAAGTGCTGGAAAAGAGAGAGTTAAACGTTTCTGTTGTAATATCTAGTTCTTCTAAGCTATCTGAGATGCTGAGATGATGAAACTGATTAGGAAGATTATTAATAAAGCAATCTTTAGTAGCAGAAGTGATAGGTCTCACATATTTGAAACACGGAGTCGGCTTTGCAGCCTTGGCTAAATGCAAATTACACGAGACTAGATAATGATCTGAGATGTCATCGCTCTGCTGCAGAATTTCAACGGCATCCACATCTATTCCGCGTGATAATATTAGATCTAGAGTATGATTACGACGATGAGTAGGTCCTGACACGTGTTGTCTAACTCCAATTGAATTTACAATGTCTTTAAATGCCAATCCCAATGCATCTTTTTCATTATCGATGTGTATATTAAAATCACCAACAATTAGTACTTTATCTGCAGTCAATATTAATTCTGATAGAAAGTCCGCAAATTCTTTGATAAAGTCTGTATGGTGCCCTGGTGGCCTGTATACAGTAGCCAGCACAAATCTCAAACGTGATTTATCGTTTACACTATATATTTTTACATTAAGCACCAATGCTTCAAAAGAATTATATTTAAAACTTGATTTCTTAGTGGTTTTGAAACTATTACTATAGATTACAGCAACACCACCCCCTTTGCGTTTCAGACGAGGCTCATGTTTATAACAGTAATCTTGCGGGGTTGATTCATTTAAAGTAATGTAATCGTTTGGTTTTAGCCAGGTTTCTGTCAAACACAGCACATCTAGGTTATTATCTGAAATCATATCATCAACAATGAGTGCTTTTGAAGTAAGCGATCGAATATTCAGCAACCCAAGCTTTAGCATTTGCTCATCTGTATTATAGCTGTTTTTTATTTGTTGAACATCAATTAAATTTTTAACCTTAGTTGGGTTTAAACGTTTTTTGGATTTCCAAATTCGGGGAACAGACACAGTCTCTATATGATGATAGCTAGGTGAAAGAGGCTCTATGTGATGGGATTTATCTGACCTTGGTGACGAGAGGCCGCTAGCAGCCAGTCGGTTTAGCCAGTCTGTCTGCTTCCTGACCTGAGCCCCAGATTGTCATGTTTGAGCTCTAAGACTATGAGCCATATTACTAGAGAGAAGAGCAGCACCATCCCAGGAGGGATGAATACCATCTCTTTTCAACAGGTCAGGTTTGCCCCAAAAACTTTTCCAATTGTCTATGAATTCTATATTATTAAGCGGACACCACTTAGACAGCCAACCGTTAAGCGAACACAATCTACTAACTATCTCATCACTCCTGCGAACAGGAAGGGGGCCAGAGCAAATTACAGTCCTTGACATCGTACTTGCAAGTTCACACACCTCTTTAATATTAATTTTGGTGATCTCCGACTGGCGGAGTCGAACATCATTAGTGCCGACATGAATAATGATCTTAGAGAATTTACGATTAGCATTAGCCAGCACTTTTAAATTTGCTTTGATGTCAGGCGCTCTGGCTCCCGGCAAACATGTGACTATGGTGGTTGGTGTCTCTATTTTCACGTTCCGTGTAATAGAATCGCCAATAACTAGGGCACAATCATTCTCAGTGGGTGTTTCACTGAGCGGGGCAAATCGATTTGTTATGGTAATCGGAACGGAAGAGTGGTTTTTAGATCCGCGACTAGAGCGATCCCTCACTGTCACCCATTTGCCCGGCTGCACGGGCTCTACTTCAGCCAGAACCGACTCATGTAAAGTGTGCACTATTCTATGCGCATCCAAAACATCTAAAGCACTAGCACTCTTACTATCCTCAATTAAAGTTTGGATGCGTGTTTCTAATTCTGAAATCTTCTCTGTCAACCTAACTGTCTCCTTACATTTATCACATATAAATCCTATATTGTCGACAGAGAAGCCTATACTAAACATGTGACATGAAGTGCAAGTGACAATAACAGGACAAGACATTACTCACCGTGTTTGTTGAGTGATTCTTACTCACCTGAGCTTTTTATGAACTCAAAGGCGCGGACGCGCGAGAGAAAAATAAATAAATAAAATAGCTGAGCGCACGGGTGGCGCGTTAACAGGCTAGCGAATTACTAGCGTTTTGTGCTAGTAGTACTAATAACAAAAGCTAGCGATGTCAGGTTAATCTGAGATGTTGGGTAAAATGTAGTAGTATAAACAACTAGAAATGGTAGTAAAATGATGGTTCAAAACAAAGAAATATATGGCTAAGACGGAGCTTATCGCACCGAATCAAACAAACACACTCACAGCAGGCAGCGAGGCAGACAGGAGCAATCGATCCTTTAGAAAATATGGCTAAGACGGAGCTTATCGCACCGAATCAAACAAACACACTCACAGCAGGCAGCGAGGCAGACAGGAGCAATCGATCCTTTAGAGTTGTCAAGTCTAGATAAGAGTTCACAAGTCTAGATAAATCCAACCTGGTTTGGGATCAGGTTTAGTGGTCTCACAAAGCTTGGTATAAATGTTCTGTCAACTCAGGTTTGATCCAGAGTTAATTAACTCTAAAGCGTGTGCACCTGAAAGTGTGACGTGCGGCAAACAGCCAATCACACGGAACATGAAGAGCTTCAGTTTAATTCACTTCTCGCAACTGTGAAACACTGGAACAATGGGGAACAAAGGAAACACTTAAAAATATCTAATGGTGTCCTACAACACAAAATCAGAGAAATCTAAATCTAAAATGCCTTAATTTTTTATTTTTTGGCAGTTAACTATCTGGGGTCTGAGGTATTTTGGGTCCCAGAGATGTTTTTACATGCCCTGATATTTGTGCTTATTTTAGTTACTACCATTTCTAATTGCTAAAGTCTGATTACACTGTATACAGTACAAACTGTTCTACAATAATATATGTGTGCCAAATGTAAAAGTTTGTATTTTGGGAGAAAATCAAGTTTTAAGACACTGATGTAAAGCCATAAAACACATACTGAACACTTGCTTACAAGACTTGTTTAAGCAGTTTTCATTTTCATTTCCTATTCCAGTGAATAACTTTAAATGTTACCTAAAAAGGTACAAATCCTAAACTGCCAGAGGTTAAAGAAACAAGTGCCGTTAACATCCGAATTCACAAATTTTATCATGCAATTTTTTACAGACATCCTGTTGAGAAATAATTGGCTGAATTTTTTTTTTATTATGCATATAATATCTATGTACAGTATAGTGTTATGTTATGTATACGTATAGATAATTTGTTTTCAGTTTCCGAGTGTTTTTAAATTGATTTTAAAATAGTTCAAAGTTAAAGTTATTCACAATATTCAGTGAGATGATTTACCATGTATCTCAATGAAATAATTTATTTGTACAACTTTAATTACCTGACATGTCTTCTGTTAATTAGGTATTTGGTGAAGAGCTACAAACAAGCACGGGCAGGACAGCAGTTGACGGGCATTGTTTCTTACCTGAATGAACCTCAGAACAGAATACAGCCCCATTCTGTGTCCTCCCGTCCCACTGTTGTCAGTATTAATGACCTGGCCAGCCTTGTGGAGGCATACAAATTCAGAGCTTTGAAGTAAGTGGGTTCCAGAAAAACGTATAATAGATTGTAATAGATTTTGTGGTATATTATGGCAGGTTGTAAAATGTGCCATAGATAACAGTGCTATTAAAAACTTGCTCACATAGAATTTTTGCAGTGACTGAGAATGTTTTTGAAAAATGCTCACAGGTTAGTTGAAATGGCAGCTAAGAACCTCCAGGCAGAGCTACAGCACAGCAAGAGCAATGAGGATGCCTGGAACAACAGTTCTATTGATCTAGTCCGAGCATCTGATGTGAGGCTTCTTAAAAACAACCTCTGAGTAATAATATAAACACTAGGGTGTCCAGTCTTGGTCCTGGAGGGCCACTGTCCTGCTGGATTTAGTTCCAACCCCAATTAAACAAACCTGAACCAAGATAGAGGTCTTCACGACATGGGCTGTGCCCGAAAGCTTAGGCAGCTGACTTGTTGATCTCAAACAGCTTCTGAGGCATCTTAACAGTCTAATGTTCTTCAATAGAAAGCTTTGGTCATAAACCATGAGGGGGCTAAAGGGGAATCTGATTGATTTGTGCTCCCTCAGTTTCAATTGACCAGCCCTACTCTTCCAGGCAGGCATGTTAAGACAAGTTGTTGGTCCCTCCAGGACCAGGATTGGTCACCCCTCTGTTAAAACAAATTCAGTTATGAATTGTTTCAGTATACAAAACCCATTAAATCATTTCATAATAGATGATTTGTACAGATTCAGCGTTGCAGAAATGATTGTTTTAAAGATTTTGTTTTTGACTAATTCCTTTTCATTCTCTCTCCACAGGCTCATTGTCATTATGTGGTAGTGAAGCTGTTTGCTGCTAAACTGAGTGAGATTGGGGATACGGCTGTCCACTCTGTGCTCAGCACTTTGGCTCTGCTTTATGCCCTTCATGGAGTCGCACAGAACACTGGAGACTTTTTACAGGTTATACACCATACAGTATATAAGACATATTTAGTTCATATATTTTGCTCAACCCAGAGAATAAATCAGTACCTGAGACTGCAGAGTTTATTTAACTGAATTTATATGTTGTGAAATGTTAACATTTATTAATTTATAACAGTTATGAATTGTTCTTTTGTCTCTGATCATAGAAGGAATAGCATCTCACTCACCAGATACATTAAAAAACAGGAGATATGTATCAATACTAGATCCAAAACTGCGGCACTGATAATTAATATATACTGTTTATCCAGGGGCGTCAAACTCCACAGCCCTGCAGACTTTAACTTTAACCTAAATTAAACTTGCCTGATCCAGCCCTTCAGGGTTATTTGAAAACGTCTCGGTTACGTATGGTAACCCTCGTTCCCTGAGTCCAGGGAACGGAGACGCCTCGTCGGGGGAGTTCCCCTGACGAATTGGGATCACGCTAGGGAGACCAACTGCCTTCGAGTGAATTAAAACGAGCCAATGAACATTGGCATGCAACATTTGCATTCCGCAGCCCTCCTACGAGTGCGGGTATAAAGGCGGAAGCAAGCGCATACACAAATGCTTTTCGCTGAGGAGCCGGACGGTGTCCAGTCCTCCGCGAAGGTACAGCAGCATGGCGACGGGACGAGGCGTCTCCATTCCCTGGACTCAGGGAACGAGTGTTACCATATGTAACCGAGACGTTCCCTTTCGTCATCAGGGAACTCCGACGCCTCGTCTGGGGAGTTCCCCTGACGAATTGGGATCCCTACCAAAACGCCATGGTGCTGGCCCCTTCCAGCGCCCAGCTAAGCTACAGCCCTGCAGCAGTTTCCAGAAATTTTGCGGGAGCTAGCTAGGTAATCACACTGCTGTTCCGCAAGACCCAATCAGTGGATATTGGATAACACTGGGAAAGCGTGCCCGTCCCCAAGAAAAATAATAATTGGGGGGAACGCTGCGGAAGCTGAGGCAGCCTAGAGGAAGGCCCTCAAATACACACATTTACTAACCACATAGGGTAGTGAAACATATGGCAGTCCTTGAAGGTAGTCCCAGTCCGGAGGAGTGAGGAGCGTACTCAACAGGGACGACAGAATAAGTCTGTCAAGGGGAAGACACGGCTAAACTGCACGTGGCAATCATGGGTTGCTGCAGGGACCACTGGAAAAGGCACCCAGTCTACTAGCAACTCCTTACTGAAGGTAGCAGACCTGGTGCCGGCGGTCCGCAACGCCTGGCACTGGAGGGGGTGATGGAGGAACTCACGAGGTTAGCCGTTTGCTGGGTAACCAACGGAGCAAAAAGACGCATGTATCCGCTCACGGAATGGCGTCGCAAGCCGACACACCTGTTCCCTCTAATTACTGGCCGTAGCGAGTAGTCGGGAGGAAACAGGTTCCACACGTAGGCTATAAAATCTAGCGAACGTGTTCGGTGTCGCCCAGCCCGCGGCTCTACAAATGTCTGTTAGCGAGGTGCCTTGTGCCAGTGCCCAAGAAACGGCAACAGTCCTAGTGGAATGAGCCCGCAACCTGGGTGGGCAGGGCTCACCCTGGGACTCATAAGCCCTGGTGATAGCATCCACTAGCCAGTGGGCTAACCTCTGCTTGGAGACAGCCTTCCCCTTCTGCTGGCCTCCATAACAAACAAAGAGCTGATCTGAGGTCCTGAAGCTTTGCGTTCTGTCTATATAAACCCGGAGAGCCCGGACGGGACAGAGAAAAGCTAGGGCTGGGTCTGCCTCCTCCTGGGGCAGCGCTTGCAGGTTCACTACTTGGTCCGCGAAGGGAGTGGTAGGAACCTTGGGCACATATCCGAGCCGGGGTCTCAATATAACATGAGAAAGGCCAGGCCCGAACTCTAGGCACGATTCGTCGACCGAAAAAGCCTGCAGATCCCCTGCCCTCTTGAAGGAAGCCAATGCTAACAGGAGCGCTGTCTTAATGGACAGGATATTAAGCTCAACTGTCGTCAAAGGCTCAAAAGGAGGACTTTGGAGCGCTCTAAGCACTTAAGTTAAGTCCCAAGAGGGTACAGGGTGCAAATCGCGAGGTGGATTTAGCCTCCTAGCACCCTTGAGGAATCTGATGACCAGGTCGTGCTTCCCCACGGACTTACCTTCAACTACATTGTGATGTGCGGCTATTGCGGCAACATATACCTTGTGGGTGGAGGGAGACAGCCTTCGCTCCAACCCCTGTTGTAGGAAGGAGAGCACGACTCTGATCGGGCAAGTTCGTGGGTTCTCCCGGTGGGAAGAACACCAGCCGACGAACAGGTTCCAGTTCAGAGCATAGAGGCGCCTCGTAGAGGGGGCTCTAGCTGAAGAGATGGTGTCCACCACTGCCTGTGGCAGGCCATCTAGAACCTCCGCGTCCTGTCCAGGGACCAGACATGGAGTTTCCAGAGGTCTGGACGCGGGTGCCACAGAGTGCCCCGTCTCTGAGAAAGTAGGTCCTTCCTCAGAGGAATCGGCCAAGGAGGGGCTGTCGCGAGGAGCATGAGTTCTGGGAACCAAGTCCGGGTTGGCCAATACGGGGCCACCAAAAGGACCTGCTCCTCGTCCTCCCTGACCTTGCACAGGGTCTGTGCAAGAAGGCTCACTGGGGGAAACGCATATTTGCGTAAGTCCCGGGGCCAGCTGTGTGCCAGGGCATCCGTGCCGAGAGTTCCTTCAGTCAGGGAGTAATACCACTGGCAATGGGTCGTGTCCGGAGAGGCAAACAGGTCTACCTGTGCGGCTCCGAAGATTCGCCAAATCAGCTGGACCACCTGGGGATGGAGTCGCCATTCTCCCGGAAGGGGAGGCTGACGTGAAAGCTCGTCAGCCACACAATTGAACTCCCCTGGGACATGAACGGCACAAAGCGACCTCAGATGCTTCTGACTCCATAGGAGGCGAGTCGCAACATACGACGGGAGCGCAGACCACCTTGTCGGTTGATGTACGCAACGGTCGCAGTGCTGTCCGTACGGACCAGTACGTGCTTGTGTTTGAGAAGCCCCTTGAGGCGACACAAGGCTAAGCGTACTGCTTGCAACTCTAGGCAGTTGATGTGCCAATGCAGCTGGGGCCCCGTCCACAGACCCGAGACTGCATGCCCTTTGTACGTGCCCCCCAACCCTTGGCAGAAGCATCTGTGAACACCACAGCATGCCTGGAAACCTGGACTAGGGGCACTCCGGCCCGTAGAAACACAGGATCCGACCAAGGGGTGAAGGTTTGGCGTCAGTGCGGGGTGACTTTGACCCGGAACGTGCCGCTCTGCCACGCCCACCTCGGGACTCGATCGCGAAGCCAGTGATGGAGCGGTCTCATATGCAACAGACCGAGCGGCGTTACTGCGGCTGCCATATGCCCCAGGAGCCTCTGAAACTGTTTCAGTGGAACCGCTGACTTGCCTCGAAAAGACTTGAGGCAGTTGAGCACCGACTGGACGCGTTCCTCCGTAAGGCGCGCAGTCTGGGTGACCGAGTCCAGTTCCATACCGAGATAAGAGATCTTCTGCACGGGGCAGAGTTTGCTCTTCTCCCAGTTGACCTGAAGCCCCTACTGGCTGAGGTGCTGGAGCACCATGTCCCTGTGATCGCACAACACATCTCGCGAGTGTGCCAGAATGAGCCAGTCGTCGAGATAGTTGAGAATGCGAACGCCTTGTTCTCTCATGGGAACAATGGCCGCCTCCGCGACTTTCGTGAAGACACGGGGCGACAGGGCCAGCCCGAAGGGTAGGACCTTGTACTGATATGCTCGACCCTCGAAAGCAAACCGAAGAAATGGTCTGTGTCGGGGAAGAATCGAGACATGAAAGTACGCGTCCTTCAGGTCGATCGCTGCAAACCAATCCCGGGGACGGATGCATTCGAAAATGCGTTTCTGCGTGAGCATCTTGAAAGGGAGCTTGTGCAGGGCCCGATTCAATACTCGCAGGTCCAGGATTGGCCATAACCCACCGCCTTTCTTGGGTACAATGAAGTAAGGGACAACCCGCGCTGTCAATCGGCAGCTCGACGGCACACGGCATGCTGAACGGCTCAAGCCCTTACGAAAAGGGAGAGACGAACAACGTGCCGACGTGGTCATGCACTCATGAGAGAACATGAACCACCCACGAACGCAGCTTCAACACACTGATTAGGCATGTGAAACAGCGATCGCGGCCGTCAATGAGGACAGGAAACGATCACATCCAGAAACACACGAGGGAAACGTCATCCTGAAAAGGACGCGATCTTCACTCGTGTTGCTCTTTCAGGAAGAAAGTACTCTCTTTATTGTGCTGAAGCACACAGGGATCCAATGCGGCAACACAGCGGGGAAACGGCAAGCCCGCTGTGCGCACTCAACCGTTTACCAGCTGTGAAAACAGCTTTTGAATTAACAGCGTGTAGACGCAGCCGGCAGACAGGAATCACGTGGTCACTGAAACGCCGTCTCACCAACACAGAGAGATCCCCTCCCGAAACAGCAGACTCGTAGAGCGTAAGAAAGATACAATCTTAAAGCTCATTCACTCAGAGAGGACACAACCTGTCGGCTCCGAAGCAAAAAGCATTTGTGTATGCGCTTGCTTCCGCCTTTATACCCGCACTCGTAGGCGGGCTGCGGAATGCAAATGTTGCATGCTAATGTTCACTGGCTCGTTTTAATTCACTCGAAGGCAGTTGGTCTCCCTAGCGTGATCCCAATTCGTCAGGGGAACTCCCCCGACGAGGCGTCGGAGTTCCCTGATGACGAAAGGGAACTACAGGTATGTATGTTTCAACAGGGTTGGAACTCAACTCTGCAGATTTGTGGCCCTCCAGGAGCTGAGTTTGACACCCCTGGGGCCTGTACCATAATGGTAATTGAACAAACTAAGGGTTACAGGATTAGTTTTGAGTTGACAAATCTAAACCAATCCAATCAGGCTTTGTTTCGGGGACCACAAAAGTGATCACCAACTTTCTCCATCAACTCAGGCTTTAATCCTGAGTTCATGGAGCGTGTGCTTATCAGTAAGTGACATCAATAGCAAACAGCCAATCACATTCCTTGAAACATGCGGCGCTGCGATTCGGATTCACTTCTCGGGGATTCAATTCTCTCTACTGCTGATGATAAAAATATCTTACTATATCAGTGCAACTGGAAGTTGTTAAGTTAGTTTATATAGTTGATAATATATAGAGATTTTAACCTGTAAGCTCATGTAGTCATTTTAAAGCTTTATCTAAAGCATATTTATTCTAGAGTGTTTATATTACATAATGATCCATAATTAATCCATCCTTAATACATATCTATATATATTTATTTAAACTAATTGCTTAATAACAGTTGTTAAACTACAATACATTGCTTATGTGCAATGGATAAAGGGTATAATAATCATATAAAATAATTATAATAAATCATAATCACTAAATGCCAGAGGATTTTGTCTTTCAAAATCTTACTATATAGCAGTGGCGAGTGGGTGCTGCGTCATGTCAAAAAATGTGCCCAGTTTAGATATGTTGGATGGGTTTAAAAAGCGAGACGCTCACGTTCGCTCTACACAATGTTAGCTACTCACCTGCTTACTCTCATGACACATAGTAGCTGTGCTCCTACACCTAGTGAGAATATAGTTCCCAGTATTTATACGATTAAAAATGGTCTCTGTCTCATATAGCCTTGTTATTTGTACACGCTGTGACTATACAGATCACAACATGTAAATAGGAAAATGTTTGCATTATTTTGTCACTTATTGGGATTAGTATGCTACCTTATCCATTTACATCCAGTCTTTGTGCTAAGCTAGGCTAGCGGTGGGTGCGTCAAATAACACTTACAGAACGCACAGAAATGAAAAAGGTATGTATGGACTTATCTAACTCTGGGGGATACTGTGAATAAGCTAAAGTCCCAAAAAGTCGGAGTGTTCCTTTAAGACATGCCTTCACAAGCACCCCGTAAGAGCGGTGATTGTGAGGTTTGAGTTGAGGGAGGTGCAATAGGGACATTTTTAAAATGTGCTTTATTTTTGTAATTCCGTTGGTACCACTAATGTCGCAGAAACTACATACTTCACCTTTAAACGGTACAGTGCATCGACTTAGAACACACAAAAGATTCAAATCTAAATCAGACAACAAATAAGACATACCATGGCAGGTGTTAATTTAAATGTATGCAGGAAGTAAAAATAGAATTAAAGATTTAATTATTAATTATTTTTAATTAAGAATTAAAAATAAGTATAATATAATACAGATTAGTTGCTTATTATAAATGAAATACAAGTAAAATATAATTATAATAAATCAATAAAAATATATGTATTCTTTAAAGAGATGCTTCCAGAGGTCATAGATCCTCTTCTTAATATCATTCATTCATCTTTGTCATTAGGATACGTACCGAAAACCTTTAACCTGGCTATTATTAAACTGCTTGTTAAAAAAACGCAACTTGATCCTACAGAATTAGTCAATTACAGGCCGATCTCGTATCTACCTTTTCTGTCAAAGATACTAGAAAAGACAGTATCCTCACAACTATGTTCCTTTTAGAAAGAAATGTTATCTGCAAGGATTTCCAGTCAAGATTTAGACCATAGTACTGAGACTGCTCTCATTAGAGTTACAAATGATTTGCTCAGGGTTCGAAATGACTTAGGACTCTTGGGGGGTCCCCTAAAATTTAATTATTAAATTATTAAAAATTCTGAAGACTACCTTGCTACACTATATACTGTAGGCAAAATTATATGGACCAATGTTGAAGGTGGGATAATGGTCTTGGGATGTTTTTCATGGTTTGGGCTAGGCCCAGTATTGTAGTGGTGTCTGGAGAAGTGGCTATAATCTAACAGGTAAACCTCTAACTCTGGAGCAACAAAGTTACAAGTTCTTTTTCTCTCCATGATGCAGGATTCTAAATTAAGAAAAATAATATTAGCTTCCTAGATAGCTTACCAAGCTCTAATGTACATACTCATTCATGCTCAAATCACATTCACTTTAATCAACTCACAGACCTGGTTATCTTTCGTAATCACTGACTGGAAAAGTAGGTGGTTATGCTAGCTTTGAATAACTAGTCTAGCTGCTAGGTCTGCTATGGAAGCTTGTTTCCGCCACAGAATAAAACATTTTAAAAGAAAATTGCGACTTTTTATCTCACAATTGCGAGTTTACATCTCTCTGACTTTATTTCTCAGAATTGCGAGATATATATCTATTTATATCTCCCAATTGCGTATTATAAAGTCAGAATTGTGAGATATAAACTGAAAAAAAGTCAGAATTTCAAGTATATTTCTCGCAATTGCGGGTTTATATCTCATAATTCTGACTTTATAACACGCAATTGCGACTTTATATCACTCAATTTTGACTTTATAACCTGCAATTGTGACTTTATATCACGTAATTCTGAGATAAAAAGTCAGAATTGTAAGATGTAAACTCGCAATTGTGAGAAAAAAAGTCAGAATTGTGAGATTAAAAAGTCGCAATTACCTTTTTTATTTTTCACTCTGTGGCGGAAACAAGCTTCCATAGTCTGCTGTTAGCTGGCAGATCATTTGGCTTCATACACATAACGTTACAGATAGCAAAAAACGTTGACAAACGTTGATATTTTACTATAAGCAATTATGGAGATATAAATATAATCGAAGCACTTACAGGATTTTCATTCAGGTTTTCACTCTTTGTGAGGTTTCGTTTTGCCGCGTTCAGCTACAGTGCGTGTCTGCGTGAGCACCACAACAACAATCTGTGATGCTGTATAGGAACTCACACGGCTAATAGCTGCCCTGATTGCTGCCTCGCGCTAGGAAATAAATGAATTACTGTTATAAATATAAAACGTCACTAAAGACCTAGAATTTTCACAATCATTTTTAGTGTTAAAATACATTTGTCGGGGACCCCCCAAAATCCAAAAATAAATTATTATGGGGGGTCCCTAATGACTTATGGAGGGTCCGGGACCCCCCCAGACCCACCTCATTTCGAACCCTGGATTTGCTCTTATCATCCGATCGTTGTTGTATCGATGACGACAATGCAGTCCTGAACAAATAGACTCCTTCCCTTTACCTCTGTACAGATAAAACGTTATCAAAATGATTCCAGTTCGCATGGATCCGTGGAAACGACAAAAAATTCTGTATTATGCAGGCCAGACAAGTAATTTGGCGATGTCACTTTGTAAAGAAAGACTACGCACCTACGCACATATATATTCAAACGTGCATACCTATAGACTAAACACGTAATATGCATGTGCAATCCGTCACCACTTTCACAGATTTTGAAGTTTACACTAAACCGGCTACATGGTATAGGCCCCTGGTATTGTACTCTTCTTTTTTTTTTGTTAAATATGTGCTAATTAAGCTTAAACTATTATTGTTGTTATTATTGTGACATATTATTATAGTATTGTGACAAACATACTTTATCTCTGGTGAGCTTTTGAAATTGATTTGTCTAAAACTAGGGCAATGACTTTAGAGCTTTTATGTTTGCATGAATTCCGACTGTTCTAACTTTGAGCAATGTGTGTATATTCTAGTGTACTCCAAAAAGTTGACAACATTCATTTGAAGCAGATAAACACATTTACAGTCTTTCTATTCTGGTAAAACAGACACAAACTTTTGATGACTCTAAGATATAAATACATTTTTGTCTAATTGTCTAATACAGTGCTGTTTACAATGCTGACAGGGTTGGGCCCTGTCTTGTGGTTCACAGGGGTGTCCCACAGATTTGCAGTATGTCATTGGACATGGAGACAGCTGCTCCAAGACCAGCAGTTTAGCATATCTCTTTTAGGTGTAACAGCTGTTCCTGATCATATTTTTCTTCTCTGTCAGGCTGGTCTGCTAAGTGTTCCTCAGCTGACTCAGATCTCACAGAGGCTGAAGGATCTTCTCTCTGAGCTAAGGCCCAATGCAGTGGCTCTGGTTGATTCCTTTGACTACCGCGATGAGATGCTTGGTTCTGTTCTGGGGCGATACGATGGCAATGTCTATGAGCACATGTTTGAGTGGGCCAAGAGATCGCCTCTGAACCATACTGAGGTGAGTAAACAGTGCATTGGATGTCTGTGAAAATTTTGTCTTATTTTAGAAATGTGAATGTATCATATTCATGTCTGGTGAAGAATGCAATGGCAAATTGTGTTGTGCAAGTTAAAAACTTTTATTTTGTAAAATGATATTACAAGAACCTCATATTATTTTTTTTCTTAAGGTGCACGAGTCATACCACAAGTACTTGAAACCCCTACAGTCCAAATTGTAAGCAGTGCATTTATGGGAGAACAGAAGAGTCTGTCCAAGACAGCTAATACCGTTTGCTCCACCAGCTGTAGATTTCCTTGTCATCTACTGTAGAAAAGGACCTTCTATTCATCACATGTAAGGATTCTGATGTGAGAGATGAGATTATTTTTTGTTTTTGATTAATTTTAAATGGGTATGGTTCTGTTATGCATTCTAATTATTTAGAGAAGTAGGTCATGATTGCTGTCTCTATGCACTTAAAATAAATAATAATTTCAAGTAAATCCACATTCATTACTTTTTGTAATTGTATAGATTATTTGTTGTATGTAATATTTGCTTAATTTGTCTCTCTAGAGGATGTGATGTTACAATAAACATACCCCTGATCCTTCAAAATCAAATCATCAAACTATATTTGCATAAAATCCTAAATCCTCTGGGTCATAAACTTCAAATGAAATGCTAAAAGTGAATGTTTGTACTATGAATACTGTGAATAACTTGAGTTTGAATGCTATTTACTGAATAATTTAATATTTGAGGGTCAGACGTACATACCCTCTTTAAAGTCATGCCTTAATAAGACCCCCAGACAGGAATGTTTTAATTTTTGTAGCGAGAATCAAAATCAATGTATTGGTAGTTCTATTGCAATGATTTCCACCATTTACATTGAAGTGTACTGATCTGTGACTAGATTTTTTTCACACTGTTGTTATTTCAATTCTTATGCTGCATTAATAAAGGAAAATTATAACATTTACAGTTGTGTAAAAGTATTTTTAATTTACGTAGTGGAATTTTCATTTCTAATTACAATTAAAATATTTACATTTAAACGAATTATAAACACATCGAGAGCATATGGTAAACTCTGAAGCTTGTGTATGCCACTTGCTAAAACAAATCTCATCTCAAAGCTTTGGAACAGCATGATGCTAAGTAAAGTATGACAGAATATTAATTTTTGGGTGAACTATCCTTTTAAGGGTAATGCACAGTCCACAGCTTTGGGTCTACCGTAAAATTATGGTCTTTCTCCACCTTTCTAAAGATAGCACACTGATTCTTGAGATAAGAGACAAAACATGTCCTACACACAAATGTCCTCTTTATATTAAAAATAAAGAAATTCATTAAAATAAAAATGCTTAAAATCTTACATCTAAAGGAAATCTGGATACTCAGGACATTTATTGCTTTTATTTTTAAATAATTTTGTTAGTATTATTTTAAATGCATGCTCTATACTTAACCTGTCCTCAGCATGAGGTAACAATCTAAAACTGCCAAACAAAGTGTTTCAAATTGCAACAAATTAAAACATAATTCACTTTTAAATTGAAAGGCAGAGATCTGTTGTATATCAAACAATACAAAAAGTAAATCTTGTATTATAATTTCCATTAAAAAATGCCTATCAAATTTGTGTCCTCATTTTGCATCAACTATACGTCAAGATTTTTTTTTTAATTCTGAATAAATCAGGCAATTTCATGGTCATCTTTAACTCTGAGGACCCCTTTCCTATTTCCTGCTCATTGTAAATCTCACAGTAGATAGTCCTGAAGGTTTTATATAAATATATATATAATTTTTATTTTATTTTTTTTACATTTTATACAAACAATGTAAAAGTCTCTGCAGCCACAGCTTTAACATGTCAACTCCGTCATCCCGGTGTGATAGTTTCTGTAAATAGTTGTGGGATAAATCTTGGCATTTTTTATTAAGGCAGCTACAACTTAGGAAAAAATCACATTATGAAATAAATGTTTTTCTCCAAAACACGTTGGCCACAATTATTGGCACCCTTTTATTAATACTTTTTGCAATCTCCTTTTGCCTTTTTTCTCCTTTTGCCAAGATTACAGCTTTGAGTTTTCTCCTATAATGCCTGATGAGTTTGGAGAACAACTGACAAGATCAGAGACCATTCCTCCATACAGAATCTCTCCAGATCCTTCAGATACCCAGCTCCATGTTGGTGCTGCTTCTCTTCAGTTCACTCCACTCATCAGGTCAGGGAACTGGGACAGTCATAGCAGAAGCTTCATTTTGTGCTCTGTATCATTTTTTTTGTTGATTTTGATGTTTGTTTTGGATCGTTGTCCTGATGGAAGATCCAACCACGGCCCATTATACGATTTCAAGCAGAGGCCGTCAGGTTTTGATTTTTTTATCTGTTGATATTTGATAGAATCCACAATGCTATGTATCTGAACAAGATGTAGTTCAGCAGAAAAATATGCCCACAACATTAAAGATCCAACGGTATATTAAAATGTACACATGGGGTACTTTTTATCCTTGTGTGCACCAAACCCATCCAGTGTGTTTGCTGCCAAAAAGCTATTTTTTTAGTTTCATCGTGTCTGATAACTGAATTTGCTGGAGTTTGTTTTTGGATGAGTGAGGAGGATTTTTCTTGAAACCCTCCCAAACAACATGTGGGGATGTAGGGGTTGTTTGATTTTTTTTTTTTTTTTTTTTTTTTTTTTTTGGTAGGCTTCTGACCCCAAGACTCAACTAATCTCTGCAATTTTCCATCTGTGAAGTCTTTGGCCACTCAAACTCTCCTCCTCACCGTGCATTAAGACAATATAGACACACGTCCTCTTCCTGGCAGATCCGTAACATCTTTAGTTGATTGGAACCTCTTATAGGCAGGGTAGGTAGAATTTTTCTAAAAAAACAACATTCCAAATTTGTTTAAATTTGTCTTTATATACCAATACATAATTAAAATGTAAGTACTCTGAAAAAGAGAGTATAAAAATCGAGTGTCTGTAGACCTCTCACGACTGTTGTAAACACAGCTAATTATTTCCATTCACTCCACCCCCTCCCTTCTGAGCTCCTTCCAAAGCCACGCCCCCAAAACACATGAACGCGCGACGCCAAACGCTCAGGCTCAGCTGGAAGACGCATTTATTTACCTGAGACGAGTGGAGAGGAAGGAGCGCAGTGCATGCAGTGACATCATGTCAGAATCACATGTAATAAAATACCTAACTTTATCACTATAAATATAAACAAATAAGATTTCTTTTAGTACTCACTATCAAGCTAGCATATCGATACAGGTAAAGTTTAAAATATACTTTGTTTGATTCAGTAACAAGCTATATTTAGGTAACGAGCTATATTTATAAGGCAAAGCTAAAAACAGGTTGCATTGATACACGTTTTTCCATTACCATCAGTTACACTGTGATGAAGGTGAATTTCGTGTAAGATTCATAACATATACGGTGTTTTGCGAGTTTCCATGATGAAAACATTGTTGACTCTAATGAGGACTACACTCCGGAGACAAGTACCGCATCGTCGGGTTCGAGGACAGGTCCGGGGTCGAGGGCGAAGCAAAGGAGGTCGTTCAAGAGTGCGGGCAACCAGGGTCCGAGGAAGTAGTTTTTGCCTTGTTTGCCTTCGCTGACTGAATATGCAGGTGCTTTGAATTTTGAATGCTCTTTCTCTGCCATAATTTTACTCTTCGTAGGTTCTGCGCCTCTCAAATCAAACGGGTGCGCGCGCATATGGGCAGATCTAGCAACAGGGGTGGTAGCCATGGTTGCGAGAGTGAGTGACAGTCGGCCAAACCAATCAATTGTTTCGTCCCGAATGGAAATAATGAGCTGTGTTTATTGCAGATTAAAAGGTTTACAGTCACTCGATTTTTATACTCTCTTTTTCAGAGCACTTACATTTTAATTATGTATTGGTATATAAAGACAGTTTAAACAAATTTGAAAAAAAGTTTTTTTATAAAAATCCTACCTACCCTACCTTTAATTATTGCCCTGATGGTCAAAATGGGGATTTTCAATTCTTTAGCTATTTTCTTACAGCCACTTTCTATTTTTTGATGCTCAACCATCTTTTCATGCACATCAGAACTATATTATTTGGTTTTACTTATTGTGATGGATGATTAAGGGAATTTGGCCTTTGTGTTTCCTCATATTTAAACTCCTGTGAAACAAGAAGTCATAGCTTGACAATTTCATGTTCCTAGTCACCCTGGTGTGCTAAAAAAAAGGGTAAATATTAATTGGAATACTTCAGAGATATTTTACTCGTAAAAAATTCTAGGGGTGCCAATAATTGTGTCCAACGTGTTTTGGAGAAAAACATTTATTTCATAATGTGATCCCCCCTTTACTGAACACCAGTATTAAATAATTGAAGACTTTACAACGTTGTTGGATGAATCAAATTAAAATAGCATGCTTTTTAATGCGTCTGATGGAGTTGACACAAATTAAGTTATGGAGTGAATAAATGTACATTTTAGAAAAAACTTTTGCAGAAAAACCTGTTCCCTACATGGTCTGTAGCTGAGACTTTTGTCAAGTCAAGTCAAGTCACCTTTATTTATATAACGCTTTTTACAATACAGATTGTATCATATCTACGGTGACCGGGGGGGGACATGTTCGGTTCACTGATTTTTGTCGTGGCCACAACATATATACTCGTGGGAACGTGATATTAAGTCGTGGGAACGTCATAATATCTCGTGGGAACGTCATATTAAGTCGTGGCCACGAGATCATTTTGTTGAGGTAACGACATCATTATGTCGTTGCCACGCGATGCAAAGTCGTGGCCTCGAGATCATATGTTGAGGGAACGATATATTTTTCTCGTGGCCACGACTTCATATTTTGAGAGAACGACATCTATTTGTCGTGGCCACGAGTTGAGGGAGCCACAGCGGCCAATACTGTAACCGTAGCATAGACTGGGCTACAGCAGAGATGGAGATGACAGAAGAAATAACATTTTACTTTAAATTAGGAATGTCATATAAAGATATAGTGCGGTCTTTGGCATTAAGACATGGGTACGTTATAAGTGAAAGACACATGAAGCGCATTCTTAGACTTTTTTGTCGCACGCATATAGGGACCGTCTCAAAATTACATGCGACATTGGCATAAACGTTTCTAACTTCAATAGCATTTGAAGACAATGACTTACAGTCATAAAACCAACTGTACATTGTTCACCCAGGTCTCATGTATGATGCACGCCTTTTAGATTTTTGATATTTATATCAATAAACTGCTAAATTATATGCAAATAATATTGTTGAATATTAAATGTCTACAAACATATCAGTTTATAATTAATGTATTATTAAATAATAAAAACTAACTTCTAAAACATATTTTGTCCCCTTATCTCAAGAATCAGTGAACAGCGTTTTTGAGGGTCTTCGCTTTTGTAATCATTTGCCACTGGGTTGTCTGAATTAGTGGCTTCCCGGTTACATGCTGTAGCATTTTGAAAGTAGTGAATCCATTAGTATCTAGAAATGTTAGATCCATTGAGAACTCAACATATAAGCATGTAAGCAGTAGAGGTTGGCCATGTTTGAGACCAGAGGAGAAGGCCTCTGAGTTGGACAGGGGCATTGCTAGTGAGGAAAGGTGGACTGAGAACTTACAGAATTTACAGGAAAACTAATATAGCCTATCTCTATATTGAGATTACAGTGTATGTGTATTAGACAGTCCAACTGCAGTGGTCTTGAGTTTAGCAAAGAGTGCAATACTCTAATATAGTTATAGAGTATTGAATGAATACTTTAATCAATATTTAAAATATTGTCTAGTAGCCTATAGGCAGCTCACTGGAATTTGTAACATATTATTTTTTCGTTCTGGATGATCTCTAAAGTAAACTATTTAATAATAAAATAATAAAAAAAAGTGTCTAAGATGGCCTGTGATCCAGGGGTGTAGAGATGAGTAGAGAACTCTCCCATTTCCTATTCGACGTCATGTAGGAAGCGCTGCAGGAAGGGAGGAGAAAAATGAACCCCGGCTTTCTCGCAACACTCGTTCTCTTTCATGAACATAATTTAAGCATACTAGCAACTTGCTACACATAAATTACAACGTTTAGATACTTTTTTAAATAGTTAAACTTCTTTTAAATGACTCCCGAACGATTCGGATTTCCTTGCTGAATCAGTAATGTGTGAATGAAAGAAAAGCGAAACGCGTGGAGTGCTGGAGCCCACTGCACAGAAGAGAAAGAGTCACTAGTGTCTTAAAGTCAATGGAGCGTTTCTGGAGGACGTGCACTCATTTATCTGTTAGGTGAGGCAATACTAATGAACTCTGCTACTGTTTTGAAGTTGTGTTCAGTTTTTAAACATGTGAATTTAACCAGCGTTTCATTAGATATAGTCAAGCAGGTTTGAGCTGAAACGTAGAACAAGTTTAGAGATACAAAGTCGACCTTTGCGGTTGTCATGGGTTCAGCCACTTAGCCTAGTCTCCCTTTTGTTGTTCGTTATCCGATACTGTTTGCGACGGGGCAATGCAACTGTTTTATAAATGTCTGCTTAAAAAAAACCCTCACTGCTTCTTGAAAATTGAGTGACTTTTTTTTCTTTTGTATTTGTGAATTTTTCAATGTTGAGGAAGCCGTTGTGAAATCGAATCAAAGCGGTTTCAGATAATGCAACGTGACAACAGAGGCGCCTGCTACTTATTAGTGTTAAAAGTAAAGATAATGTAACATTACATGAGTGCCACACCATGAACAATGAGGTCTCTAATCGAGGCAAAGATACAGTAAATATGCCCACGTGTTGCATTGTAACGCCCATAGACCAGTGGATCTCAACCTTTTTGTCTTCAAGGACCACCACTACACAACAATATTTGAAATGCCCATTCCTCCTCACTCACAATTTCTACCCTATTTAGAGCTTGGCATAATTTGAAAGATGTATACCCTTTAGAAAAATAACCAAATAATGAGACACATCTTGATTTGTTGTTATTTTAGCTTATTTTAATGTTTATTTTGTCTTTTTTTAAATAAATTAAAGTCATCTTAATGTCCCCCTGTGCCCCGGCCCCCTATAGAGCAGTAACTACTCCAAACTAAAGTTGCAGCGCTATTTTCACAAACTTGAATAGTCAGGGAAGTTCTGTTAGACCACAAACACCAGTTGAAGAGAAAAAATAGGAATCACATTACTTGATGTTCATAGATTAAATAAACTGGCCCTAAACTTAAAATACATGTAGAAAAGTACAAATTATAATTATGTAATTTTAGTTTGATTCTCTTGTCCTCTTGATGTCATTATGTGGCTTGTTTGACAATGCTTTTAACAGGTTTTTACTTGTAGGCCTGTATGTAAATCAAATGTGTCAAACATATTTAGGCAGGCTCACCATGTCATGTCTTGTCTGCTGAAAAACAAGGATTTAGTCCATCCTCATAATATCGTCTTCAAATGTCTGATCATATGAGTATATGATCATCATTGGGTACATCATGCTCAGAATCATCACCTCCAAACATTCTGGCTTTTCAAAAACAATATTTTCTTTATGTTCTCTGTAGTTATACAGTTACTTTAATAATTTAGCCTAAGTATAGCTGAGGAATGTGTATCTGGTTTTCCTTTTGGCAAGTTCAGACTTGCTCCATTGAACAGTGAGATACAGTGAATGACATTGTTTGGGAAGTTGAATTGAGCAGACCTTTGCCACCTCTGCCAATTTGTTATAGTTTTGTTGACTGAATATATATATATATATATATATATATATATATATATATATATATATATATATATATATATATATATATATATATATATATATATATATATATATATATATATATACAGTGAGGAAAATAAGTATTTGAACACCCTGCTATTTTGCAAGTTCTCCCACTTGGAAATCATGGAGGGGTCTGAAATTGTCATCGTAGGTGCATGTCCACTGTGAGAGACATAATCTAAAAAAAAAATTCCAGAAATCACAATGTATGATTTTTTAACTATTTATTTGTATGATACAGCTGCAAATAAGTATTTGAACACCTGAGAAAATCAATGTTAATATTTGGTACAGTAGCCTTTGTTTGCAATTACAGAGGTCAAACGTTTCCTGTAGTTTTTCACCAGGTTTGCACACACTGCAGGAGGGATTTTGGCCCACTCCTCCACACAGATCTTCTCTAGATCAGTCAGGTTTCTGGGCTGTCGCTGAGAAACACGGAGTTTGAGCTCCCTCCAAAGATTCTCTATTGGGTTTAGGTCTGGAGACTGGATAGGCCACGCCAGAACCTTGATATGCTTCTTACAGAGCCACTCCTTGGTTATCCTGGCTGTGTGCTTCGGGTCATTGTCATGTTGGAAGACCCAGCCTCGACCCATCTTCAATGCTCTAACTGAGGGAAGGAGGTTGTTCCCCAAAATCTCGCAATACATGGCCCCGGTCATCCTCTCCTTAATACAGTGCAGTCGCCCTGTCCCATGTGCAGACCCCCAGTAGTACATGCTTCACAGTAGGGATGGTGTTCTTGGGATGGTACTCATCATTCTTCTTCCTCCAAACACGTTTAGTGGAATTATGACCAAAAAGTTCTATTTTTGTCTCATCTGACCACATGACTTTCTCCCATGACTCCTCTGGATCATCCAAATGGTCATTGGCAAACTTAAGACGGGCCTTGACATGTGCTGGTTTAAGCAGGGGAACCTTCCGTGCCATGCATGATTTCAAACCATGACGCCTTAGTGTATTACCAACAGTAACCTTGGAAACGGTGGTCCCAGCTCTTTTCAGGTCATTGACCAGCTCCTCCCGTGTAGTTCTGGGCTGATTTCTCACCTTTCTTAGGATCGAGACCCCACGAGGTGAGATCTTCATGGAGCCCCAGTCCGAGGGAGATTGACAGTCATGTTTAGCTTCTTCCATTTTCTAATGATTGCTCCAACAGTGGACCTTTTTTCACCAAGCTGCTTGGCAATTTCCCCGTAGCCCTTTCCAGCCTTGTGGAGGTGTACAATTTTGTCTCTAGTGTCTTTGGACAGCTCTTTGGTTTTGGCCATGTTAGTAGTTGGATTCTTACTGATTGTATGGGGTGGACAGGTGTCTTTATGCAGCTAATGACCTCAAACAGGTGCATCTAATTTAGGAAAATAAATGGAGTGGAGGTGGACATTTTAAAGGCAGACTAACAGGTCTTTGAGGGTCAGAATTCTAGCTGATAGACAGGTGTTCAAATACTTATTTGCAGCTGTATCATACAAATAAATAGTTAAAAAATCATACATTGTGATTTCTGGATTTTTTTTTAGATTATGTCTCTCACAGTGGACATGCACCTACGATGACAATTTCAGACCCCTCCATGATTTCTAAGTGGGAGAACTTGCAAAATAGCAGGGTGTTCAAATACTTATTTTCCTCACTGTATATATATATATATATATATATATATATATATATATATATATATATATATATATATATATATATATATATATATATATATATATATATATATATATATATATATATATATATATATATATATATATATAGTGTTTAGCCAGACATTGAGTAATAAAAAAATAAATTGTATGTTTTGTCTATGCAATGAAAGTCAGTGTCCAATGTTGTTTTGGACTCATTGACTTTCATTGTATATACAAAAACATTCTTTAAAATATCTTCTTCTGTCGAACACAACAGAAGAACAAATGACCTATAGGTCTGGAACAATGAATGACTTCTATCATTTGTCGTTTGTCATAAGCAGTTAAAAAGCAGCTTTAGACAGAATGAAGCAACAACAAAAGTGGATAGTTGTTTTTAAATTTCAAGCTCATAAAACACCTTAAAGGTATCATAAAAATAGTTAATTTGACTAGTTCGCTGTAGTCTTTTTACGATAGCTTTGTGCAAGTATTGTACACCAGCCACATAGACTACTTCTATGGTGCTTTTTTGCAATTGATGTTTAAAACAACTGTCCAAAAAAATCTACCTACCTTCATGTTCCCACTTTTTGGATGGAAAACTGTCCAGCCAATAGTTTGTTATAACCAGGAGTACTATGCGTAGATTTGATATGCTCGGTATAGACTATTTGCAACCACTGACAAGGTTTGTTAATTAAACATCTAAGGATTCTCTGCTGCTGGCCTTTAATAGCACTTATTGAAATTATCCTCATTATGGGCCTTGTAGTCATCACTTTACAGTATCTTGCAACAAAAGGACAAAAGGAAGCTGACATTTGAGCAACACACGTTACTTAACAATGAAGGCAAGAGAAATGCATCGTGGACAAATACAGTATGTGGCCTCAAAACCACCACATGTTACTGATATGAACCTAGATTGAAATCTTAATATTTTGTGACATATATTTTTATTATACTCTTACAGATTTGCCAGGTAGGGTGCCTCCATATAGCCATCAAATTCTAAAGCTCCATTTCAAACTATACAGTTACTTAAGATTATATGCGTGTTCTTTTTGTTCTTTTTGTGGTGATTGAGTTGATACTGGCTTCTGTGCATTAAAATACATTCTTGTTGTGTGAACAGATGAGAAGATGCATTTAACCTAGTGTAATAGCAATTTTAAATCTCAATGAAAAACACAGCATCAACAGGTGTAAGAAACATTCAAGAGGCAAAACTGTAATAAAGAGAAAAGTTTATTCTTTGAGGATTCTTTTCACAAAAAACGCAGCTACCCGGTTTGGAAAACAGAATACCTGTAGACTCAATAAAGCATAGACATTTTATACAGTTTCTTGGCAAAAAACTCCTCCTTCCAGGTTTCTTGTAAATTTCCAGAAAGATACCCCCTATCTTCAGCTGGTTCGGACTGGTTTCTACCCCCCTGATGCAAGTCACACTGTTCTCTGTCCCTGAGACACCCAAAGGCCTTCATCTATGACCTAATTGCCTCCTGCTTCCCTAAGGAGAGGGCCTGGTGCTTCTTTTATTAGTTAAATAACCCTGTATTCTCCAAACCAAACTCTTTCTCGTGCTCAGGTATTTCACTATCTTCCTGCCCATCTGTTTTATTGGCCTGCTCTTTCCTGTCCCCCCTCAGCTGCTGGAAAACCTCACAGAAACATATTAAATGGAATTAACAGTTTGAAAACAAATGAAAATAAGAAATACTGAATTTTCCCGTAACACTAGGCTAGAACTAATGCAAATTAATCATGAGAGTTTTGTCTTTGATTTTAACCCTTGTGCATCAATTTAAAAAAGTTACTCATAGGTCCAAAGAGGACAAAAATGTCCATGTCAAAAAACGGTCATAAAAAGTTGAAGCTTGGGAGCACAGACTTAACTTTGGTATCATTTTAAAGAATACCCTTGCCAGATTATTGCTGATGTTAAATTTTTTTTATAAGTAAATCCAAAAAAAAGTTATATAGGTTTAAGTTTATGAAAATTATTTATGAATATTATTTTATATAAAATATATATTTTATGAAACAAGTTGAACTCTAAAACGGCTAGAAAATCAAAGCCATAAATCTAAATAAGTTGTGTTCCAAATTTGAGGTTGATATCTCAAAAAATGAGCTTTCAGTAAGATTTTGTTTGGGCGCAGTACCAAACTGTCCCCATTGGATCCCAGCAAAACTCCTCTGGTCACACAGTGATTGGCTTTGTTATTTGCAGTTGAGTTTTTCTCTCTCAATACTACAAACACACACATGCACACAAACACCTTTTTTTTTATAACACACATACCAACCACACTCTGACATCCATACCAACACACCCACACAATTATCATTGCATAATTTATCCAACTGGCTCTATAATAGCTCAAAATTCATGCATTTAACAGTAACAAAAAAACAAAAACTTACTCATAGGTCCAAAAGGGACAAAAATGTCCAAGTCAAAAAACTCTCATAAAAATGTTATGCTTGGGAGCAAATACTTAAGTTTGGTCTCATTTTAAAGAAGACCCTTGGCAGATTGTTGTTGAAGTGAAAAAAGTGAAAAACGTGCAACCAATTTTTTTTATAGAAGTTTAAGTTTATGAAAAATATTTATGAACATTATAATCAATATTTTATATAAAATATATATAAGTATTTTGTGTAACTAGTGCAACTTTTTTTTTTTTCAAATGAAATGGGGGTGAAATAGTAAAATTACAATAAAAATAGACACCTGTGCCAAAATTAATGCAGCTAACATAAAAAAAATAAAAAAAACTTACTCATAGGTCCAAAAGGGACAAAAATGTCCAAGTCAAAAAACTCTCATAAAAATAAACTCTCATAAAAATGTTATGCTTGGGAGCAAATACTTAAGTTTGGTCTCATTTTAAAGAAGACCCTTGGCAGATTGTTGTTGAAGTGAAAAAATTTAAAAAAAAGTGCAACCAAAAAAATGTTATAGAAGTTTAAGTTTATGAAAAATATTTATGAACATTATAATCAATATTTTATATAAAATATATATTTTATGAAACATTTGGAACTCTAAAACTGATATAAATTCAAAGCCATAAATCTAAACAGGTTGTGTTCCGAATTTGAGGATGATATCTCAAAAAATGAGCTTTCAGTAAGATTTTGTTTGGGCGCAGTACCAGACTTTCCCCATTGGATGCCAGCAAAACTCCACTGGTGAACACAGTGATTGAATTTTCGATTTGCAGTTGAGTTTTTCTCTCTCAAATATTACAAGCACACACATGCACACAAACACATTTTTTTTTTATAACACACATACCAACCACACTTAGACATCCATACCAACAAACCCACACAATTATCGTTGCATAATTTATCCAGTTGGCTCTATAATATGCCGAAGCAGAAAACAGGAATAAAGCGAGTATTTGCTTTATAGGCCTAACCTGAAAAAATGGCACCATCTGATAAAAAATGGTAAAAATGTCAATTTTGAAGCCTTGCCAACAGAATGAAAGCCTATTAAAAAAGATTGCATCATTTTATAGTTAAACGGCACAGGGATTAAAAAACGCAGTTTTTGTTTTATGTAGTTATGTATATTGTGTGCTGCTACCTTGGCCAGGGCTCACTTGTAAATGAGATATTTATCTCAATGTGATTATTTCCCTGGTTAAATAAAGGTTTAATAAAATAATAAAAAAAATGGGTTTCAATGGGGACATTTTTGTCCTTAAGGTCCTAAGAGGAAGTATTTTGTGTAACTAGTGCAAAATAGATTTTTTAAAGAAAATGATGATGAAATAGTAAAATTCCAATAAAAATACACACCCGTGCCAAATTTTATGCAGTTAGCATTAACACAGGCAAAGTGATCAAAAAAACAAAACTGAAAAAGCCAAAAATGTCCTCAAGGATGCACAAGGGTTAACAAAGTTTTTTGAACTGGAGCAAAGTGTACTGTCCAATGTCAGGGTTCGCCAAAAAGACATCTGCAAAAAAAAAAAAAAAAAAAGAAGGATTTTGTCATCAGAAATTACATTTTCAGTTTGAACTCTTCAGCATTTCTTGTGAAAGAGGGGACTGACATCGTCATAACTACTTCTTTTGTATGTTTTGCAGAAAGACTGCCCTGAAGATGAGTAAGTGAATTACTGTTCCGAAAAAAAGGCAAACAGTGGTTCCGTCTGACATAGTAAGTGTGAAGTTTTTTAATGTTATGCTCTGGTGCTCACACACTCACTTGCAGGTTTGCTGTTGTGTGAAATATAGTTTTATCCCCCTCTACCCTCAATATTTTAGTTGACCTTTTTCACATTTCTGGGGTTCTCAGAAAGTCATTATAGATGGGTAAACTTCTATAGAGATGAATTTTGTACTTTTCATCGTGCAATCACGGATAATGTCATTTTAATAGTGTAATTTCATTGCATGAAAGCCATCAATAATTGTTTGCTAACATTTAACTTCATTTAGTAATGGATTAAAGCCTAAAGCAGTCTGTGTAGTTGTGAAATATTCAGTTCTGTACAGAGGAAGTGAAACCTGAGCTTTTTTCCATAATTAGAGGTTAAGATTGACCAAAAACATTCATCAGTCTTCTTATACTTTTCTGCTTCTTTCTGGCCCCCAGTTGCTGGTTATATAGTGGCATGTAGTATTTGTAGTATACAACAACTTTGTTAATGACATATTTAAACTCGCATTAGATATGTGTCTCACTTCTGTATGCATGGTGCAAGAAAATCATAGAGAAGGAAGTACTCATTCATGTTGCCAGATCTTGCTAGAAAAAAAAAGAGCAAACCAGACCAAGCCCATAATAAACCTAAATAGATCTAAATGCTTTATATTGAAAATAAGACCACAATATCACAACCCACAATTGGCCCTTTTGTTAACTCCATAAACTGGGTCAGTTTATGAGCCAAGCCCGTACAACAATACCAAAAACGCTTATAATAAGTGGATATAACACTGCAAGAGAGTGCTCTGCAAAGTAGTCTTCCAAGCATAAATAAAACATGACGCTTCTGTCGATGGTGGTTTGGTTAAAATTGTCAAACATTGTGAGCCTTTGGTTGCTGCAATATTACTTTGGCCGAAAATACCAAAAACACGAGATGCCAGGATGTTGATATAGTTACCACGGTGTCAGTCATCAGAATGAAATTGTATTACCAAAACTTGTGATACACTGATAACTAGTACTGATAATCAGGCTTGGGAGGGTTACTTTAAAAATGTATTCCGTTACAGTTACAAATTACTTCCTAAAAAAAGTATTCAGTAACGTAATCCAAGTACTATAATATGAAAGTAATGTAACTGATTACTTTTGGATTACTTCAAGGTCACGTATATAAATAAAGTCAAGCAAGAAGAAATAATAAACAAAAATAAATAAAATTTTTTTTTATTTATTAAGAATTTGGTCCAGTGTACAATATTTGCAAAATATACACACAGGCCTGAATATATATATTTATGTAAAGGGCTATACAGACATCTAGTGGCTAATGTATGGTATTACAGATTATTTTGTTTTATTTTTAACTAATTTTTAACTAAAAAATAAAAACACAACATTTAGTTGTGTAAAACAGTTTATTTTAAAATAGGCCTACATGTTGACTAAAGCCGTGATCTTTCTTAATTTGCCTGACTGAACTTGGGGCGTTGGCAGTGGGAGTTCCCCTACGTTACCTAGACAGCGAACATCCCGTTACGTGAGAAAAGATTAAGAAAGGACATTTTGGGTACTAAAAAAGATACTCTCCTAATTTCTACAAAATAGCAGCGGAATTTCCATTAATTAAAAGCGATTTTACCCGCAGGCAGCATCGTTTCTACTAGCAGCAGTGATTCAATCTGCGTCTGAGGAGATTGTAGAAAGCTGTTATTTGCACACACACCAGCGCGTGGCACACGTGAGTCATTACTGGCAACAGAACCAGGAACTACTGTATAATCAAGCAGCGCTTAATATAGTGTTATTATGCCAAAATACTTATTTATTTAGTTTCAAATGAAACCATTGTAATCCTGAAAGTATTCCCCCTTTTTTCAAAATGTAACTATAATCTGATTACAACGTTTTTTGACGTAACTGTAACGGATTACAGTTATTGGATTTTTGTATCCTGATTACATAACGCCGTTACATGTATTCCGTTACTCCCCAACCCTGCTGATAATTACTGATAATTCAAGTGTGCAAACAAGTGAAAATAATAAAATATACCATACAGTATTTAAAAATGAGGAAAAACTAAATAAATGTTTCTTGACAAATATAAACATTCAATATAAAAAAGATGTCCACATGGGGAAAAATGTGTTAACATTTTAAGAACGCTATAACTGTACTACTATAATTTGAAACCACAGCAGGGAAGATGTGTGACGTTGGCATAAATTTTTGTTTTAAACCTTCCTTGTTTAGACGATAATATGGTTACGATAAGCAGGTGACGATTTCGACAGTTCAAAATAGAGAGGAATAACAGATGTTTTTATGAAATGTAGTGGAGTAAAATGTACGATATTAGGCTATGCTTTGGAATGTAGTAAAGTAAAAGTAAAGGTTTCCCAAAATAAAAATACTCAGATAAAGTACAGATACTTGATAAATGTACTTAAGTACAGTAACTAAGTAAAAATAATTAGTGATGTCCACCACTGACTGTGGGAACCTGGGGTGGAATAGGTTGCAATGTAAGAGTCAATAAATGGGGCAACTTGTTAGACCGTGGGTTGGGACCTGTGTCAGTGGATACAGAGATCCTGGTACTTGAGAAATGTGACATGCTGTGGCTGTCCCAGCTCCAACACAATACCTTGGCTCCAATTCTTCCAAAATCAAAAACTGTTAGACATTTATGTTTCTGGAGTCCCTGGTTTCTGATATGCTGCTTTTCAAGCTGTCTCTGTTAGCTATTCAGAGAAGTGTTTCTGTTAAAGCAGGGACAATGAAGGATGTCAAAATGCTAAGATCTGGTCAGTTCCTAGTAGAATGTTAAAAGTGAATAATAGTTCATTCATATTATATGAAATAAGATTAATTTTATTAAGTATAAGTATTTTAAAGTTAGTTTTAATCTTTTAAACATGAGTTGAAGTGTACTTACTTTCGATGAAGTTAGACTTTTTTTACTCTTTTTTTTGTCTCCGGTTAAAGTCCACAGCTCTTTGAATTGTTTTCGGATTACAACCGTCCATAATGTCTGTGAGAATGAAACGGTACAAATGAGTTTTGAGAAATAAGAAGCATTGCAGATAAATAAAAGCATATAAAATAATAGACATATGAAATAAGATGAAATTTGATTAAATATAAGTATTCTAAAGATAGGGTTTAAGCTTATCAACATGAGATGATATGTTTGAGAAACTTAGATGAATTGAGATGCATGCAGGGGCACCGCTCCCCATCCTAACTGTGTATTGATGTTGTGTATTTGGTTTGCAATTTGTTTCTGGAAGCATCAAACAATTAAAAGGCAGGATAGTCACCTATAAAGTTTTATTATTGAGTGATCGTAAACGTGAACGAACGTAAACCATCACAGAAAACTGTCTCCCATCCTGTATTGTCTGGGAGACCCCAAAATGTGATCATTTTGACATCTCTACACTGACCAGGGCTGTGAGATCAATAGAATTAGATGTTTATACCTGTGTCTTCAGGGGTCAAAACAAAATGGCCAGGAAGTTAAATTTTATATACTCTTATCCATTGATTGTTATGATAAGCTAATCATCCTTTCTTCCTGGGGCAACTGTCTTCCATCCTGTCTTTCTAGGAGAAACTGTGAAAGAAAGAGGCAGCCCAAAAAATGACACCTCAATTCTGACACCTTCTGAAGATCAGAGCCTTACAGGCAATGTTTGATAGTATATCAACACAAGTTTTTAAATATATATTATTTAACAATATTTTAAATAACCTCTTTGATCTTATTCTATTTTTTAATAGTTTGTTTTTTAATTAGTTAATAGTTATGAGTAAATGGCTCTGCTGTTTTATTTATTTTCAGATGGTCTACACTGAAATATAGTAAAGCTGTATACTTTTCACTATTGGATTAAATTAACCTAAAATTACGACAGATCACGTAATAGCCATAAATTGATCAACAAACAGAGATAAAACATTAAATCTTTACATTTTTGATGGTTTACATTTTTTGCTATTTATTAGCGAGTCAAAATTAAGTTTTGTTTTTCTCCATAAGTTAGAAAAAATATCAGGCAGATGTGCATTAAAGCCAATGCGAATATATATTCTACCTATTCTAACTAAATCAACATAAGGTGATACATGAAACACAATATTTCAAACAGTTGAGTAAAATATAATATAAAATATATTTCAAATGATATGATTATAAATAAAATATATAATATAAAAATAAGCATCTTACTAACATTTTCTGAACCAATTTTTATAGTTTTAGCTAAATTAATATATAAAAAACACCTTGCATTTTTCAGAGAGCAGGATGTCCAAACCATGTATGAAATGATTTACAAAAATGCAATAAGTAGAAATATAAATTCTCTTGAGTGTTTCTTAGAGACAGAGATGTGTGTTTTTAGCCAAAATGGTGTGACAGTCGCAGCAGTGGGGGTAGAGACCGGCATGTTTATGGGGGTTCCATAGTCATAATGATTTTGTACTGTAACTTTATATTCTACCCCGTACACCTAGACACAACCCTCACAGAAAACTTTCTGCGTTTTTTACATTTTCAAAATATAAATAAATATAATTTATAAGGTGTTTTGCTCATGGTAAAACATGATTTTGACGTCTTCATTAAGTTTTGTTTTATAGAAAACTCTTTTTAAAAGATTTTCGTTTTGTATAAATTGTATCTTAATTTTGATCAATGTTTTATCAATCAATTGCCCGTATTTATTAAATAAGAAGCAAATATATAGCAGACAAAATAAGGCGCCGGTACGCGATCACTGCTTGTGAACTGGAGGGCGCCGAAACTCAACTTGTGCCTCACAGATTTGATAAATATAGGCTATATATTACAGAAAGCTTGAAATGTCTACTTTTATCTATCTATCTATCTATCTAACTTTTATCTATGTATGTATCTATCTATTAACTTATCAATCTATCTGCCATAAACTTCAAACTACCGTAAACTACTTTAAACTTCAAACCACTTCAAACTTCTTACGTTTAAAGCTCCCAGCTCCCAAGCAACTCCATAGCAACCAAACTTGAGTACCCTAGCAACCGTTTTGCAAGACCTATATCTCTGTATCAGAACATCGTATAGAGATGAGGTTTGGCTCTTTTGACTCATGCTAGCAAACAGCACTTCCAACATGCTACACATGCTAGCAGTGAATAGCTACATGCTAATAGCGATTAGTTAAGTGCTAAATCATACCAAGATCATGCAAACAACTATATCAAAACTCCATAGTAACCATCTGTGACAACTACCAACCACCTAGCAACACCATAGCAACCACCCAGAAAACCCTAGCAACCGCCTAGCAACACCATAGCAACCACCCAGAACACCCTTGCAACTGCCTAGCAACCACCCAGAATACCCTAGCAACCACCTAGCAACACCATAGTAACTACCCAGAACACCCTAGCAACCGCCTAGCAACCACCCAGAACACCCTAGCAACACCATAGAAACCACTCAGAACACCCTAGCAACCGCCTAGCAACCACTCAGAATACCCTAGCAACCGCCTAGCAACACCATAGCAACCACCCAGAACACCCTAGCAACCGCCTAGCAACCACCCAGAATACCCTAGCAACACCATAGCAACCACCCAGAACACCCTAGCAACCGCCTAGCAACCACCCAGAACACCCTAGCAACAGCATAGCAACCACTCAGAACACCCTAGCAACCGCCTAGCAACCACCCAGAATACCTTAGCAACCGCCTAGCAACACCATAGCAACCACCCAGAACACCCTAGCAACCGCCTAGCAGCCACTCAGAATACCCTAGCAACCGCCTAGCAACACCATAGCAACCACCCAGAACACCCTAGCAACCGCCTAGTAACCACCCAGAATACCCTAGCAACCGCCTAGCAACACCATAGCAACCACCCAGAATAGCCTAGCAACCGCCTAGCAACCACCAAGAATACCCTAGCAACCGCCTAGCAACACCATAGCAACCACCCAGAACACCCTAGCAACCGCCTAGCAACACCATAGCAACCACCCAGAACACCCTAGCAACCGCCTAGCAACCACCCAAAACACCCTAGCAACCGCCTAGCAACCACCCAGAATACCCTAGCAACCGCCTAGAAACAGCATAGCAACCACCCAAAAGACCCTAGCAACCACCTAGCAACCACCCAAAAGACCCTAGCAACCGCCTAGCAAAAAGCGTTCTGGTCCAAACTTTCTCAAGCCAACTTAAAGTTTGTCTTGACGAACTTTTGCATCTAGTTATTATTATTCTTCTGACCCTAAATTTACAACTCTAACTCCTCCTAGAGCTTTAACTCTACATACTCCAAACTCGGTTCAGACACTCAAACTGATCTGACTCGCGTTGCTATATCTTTTCAGACTGATCGGACTTACGGTTTTCCTAAAAATGACGATCAAAACTCGGAAAAACTCCCATTGACTTACATTGGGGAGTTCTAAAAAATTCAAATTTAGATTCAAACTCACCAACCGACGAAAATTCAAATCAAAATACCTTGAAGACTAAACCAAACTGCCGTTCTATATACTATATGAGCCATTGAGACTCATTTAAACTAATGCACTCTAAACTCATACACTTATAAACTAATTAACTTATAAACTCATGAATTCATAGACTTATGAACTCTAAAACTCATAAATTAATAAACTCTGAACTCGTAAACTCATTTAAATTTATAAACTCAAAACTCATTTAAACTTATAAACTAAACTCAAAAACTTGTACACTTATAAACTCATCCATTTATACACTTATAAACTCTAAACTCATAAACTCTGAGTGTGTGTGTGTGTGTGTGAACACACACACACACACACACACACACACACACACACACACACACACACACTCTAAACTCATTTAAACTTATAAACTCAAAACTCAAAAACTCGTAAACTACTTTAAACTTCAAACCACTTTAAACTTAAGTTTAAAGCTTCCAGCTCCCAAGCAACTTCATAGCAACCAAACTTGAGTACCCTAGCAACCGTTTTGCAAGACCTATATCTCTGTATCAGAACATCGTATAGAGATGAGGTTTGGCTCTTTTGACTCATGCTAGCAAACAGCACTTCCAACATGCTACACATGCTAGCAGTGAATAGCTACATGCTAATAGCGATTAGTTAAGTGCTATATCATGCCAAGATCATTCTAAGAACTCTATAAAAACTCCAGAGTAACCATCTGTGACAACTACCAACCACCTAGTAACACCATATCAACCGCCCTGAATACCTTAGCAACCGCCTAGCAACCACCCAGAATACCCTAGCAACCGCCTAGCAACACCATAGCAACCACCCAGAACACCCTAGCAACCGCCTAGCAACACCATAGCAACCACCCAGAACACCCTAGCAACCGCCTAGCAACCACCCAGAACACCATAGCAACCAACCAGAATACCCTAGCAACCACCTAGTAACACCATAGCAACCACCCAGAACATCCTAGCAACCACCCAAAACACCCTAGCAACCAACCAGAATACCCTAGCAACCGCCTAGCAACCACCCAAAACACCCTAGCAACCACCCAGAACACCCTTGCAACCGCCTAGCAACACCCTAGCAACCACCCAGAACACCCTAGCAACCGCCTAGCAACCACCCAAAATACCTTAGCAACCGCCTAGCAACCACCCAAAATACCCTAGCAACCGCCTAGCAACACCATAGCAACCACCCAGAACACCCTAGCAACCGCCTAGCAACCACCCAGAACACCCTAGCAACCGCCTAGCAACACCATACACTCTAAAAAATGCTGGGTTAAAAACAACCCAATTTGGGTTATTTGGCAACCCAGCGCTGGGTAAATATTGGACAGAACACATGCTGGGTTATTTTGACCCAGCAGGCTGGGTTTTTATACATTAACCCATCTGCTGGGTTGTTTTTGATCAGTGCTGGGTCAAACAACCCCTATGCTACAGGTTATTAATTTTAGATAATAATAATAAAAAAACGAATAAAAAAATATTAATAACAATAATAACACTACTGTTTATTGATTCAATTAAAGTGTTTATTCCAGGAAATTAATATAATCAAAAATACATTCATGTTAAAAAAAACAGACATCTGTAACATAAACGGAGGCCCACAAAAATCATTTGTGCTAAAATGTTGGTATGTTAAAATATTATAAAATGGTAAGATTCTCAAAATTCAAAACTCTTCACTTATAAACTGTAAAATAGCCTACAGCTTAAGATTCTATTCACAAAGAATACAATAAAAAACACGTAAGTACATACATTGTAATTCACTTAAATAAGCAATCATTTAGTCCTGTGCAGCAAAAATGAGAGGCACATCTCTGCGTATAAACAGTAAGTACATACATTGCAATTCATTTTAAATAAGCAATCATTTAGTCCTGTGTAGCAAAATAAAAACATGAAACTCTATACCTATAAACTGTAAAATAGCCTAGCTAAAAATTATCTTCACAAGATGATTAAAAAAAAAAAAACGGAGTCAACTTTTCCAGAGTTTCCCCATTCACCAAAAAACTGTCCAGCCATTCCAAGCTCCAAGACAAAGGGGAAGGGTTTTGCTTCTCTCTGCCTTTCCAGGTAAAGCACCATGTTGGTTCCAGACTAAATGAGGGAAAGACAATATCAGACACAGATAATTATTTAAAAGTGTGTCTTAGGTTTTCATAAGAGCAGTCTTAAATTAGTTAAATACCATCTTAAATTAACTTAAAGAATTAGTTCACCCCAAAATATAAATTTCCTAATCATTTACTCACCCCAGTGCCATCCAAGATATCCATGTCTTTCTTTCTTCAGTGGAAAAGAAATTAAGTTTTTTTGAGGAAAACATTTCAGTATGTTTCTACACAGAATAGAATTAAATGGCAACCAACTATCCCAATGTTCAAAGAAGGTTCAAATGTCAGTCTCAATGCAGCTTCAGAGTCTCTACACAATCCCAGTTGAGAAATAAGGGTATTATCTAGCGAAACCATTGGTCATTTAAAAACAAAAAAACAAAAAAAAAAAACATTTATATACTATTAAACCACAAATGGCTGATGGTTTCGCTAGATAAGACCCTTATTTCTCGACTGGGATTGTGTAGAGTCTCTGAAGCTGCATTGAGACGGACATTTGAACCTTCTTTGAACGTTGGGATAGTTGGTTGTCATTAAAGTCCATTCTGTGTAGAATAATCCTGAAATGTTTTCCTCAAAAAACTTAATTTCTCTTCCACTGAAGAAAGAAAGACATGGATATCTTGGAAGACATTGGGGTGAGTAAATTATTAGGAAATTTTCATTTTGGGGTGAACTAATCCTTTAAAGAGTTGTGAGAAAATGAAATGCATGTTAGATTCAAGCAGCAATAAAACGATTTATCGTGCAGCCCTACAAACAGGTGTAAAGAAATGAGCCTGCTCTTTTTGTCCCCTGTTGTTTTACTTACCGGTTGTACATCAATGAATGAGGTTCTTGTCTCTTGAATAGTTGGCCGAAAGGTTTTGTGGCCAATCTTGTACACAGGCGGGGGAAGAATGACAGGCAGAATTGTAAGTGCCTTTGGAATCTAAGAATAGAAAAATGGCAAATTAGAACTTGTTCGTTCATCAGCTTTTAAATTAAGAAAAGTGCATTTCTAACTAAGGTCAACTTAGAATGAGTGAAATTAGCTTAAATATATAACAGTTAAATATGTACTCTGGTAATCTGAAAACATTTAGTGTTATTAAAGGTATAGTTCACCTTAAAATGCAAATTTACTCACCCTCATGTCAAATTTACTCGCCTCATTTACTCACCCTCACGTTGTTCCAAACCTTTTTTTGGAACTTTTTTTGAAGTTTCTTTCTTCTGCTGAACACAAAAAGATTTTTTAAAGAATGTCAGTAACAAGATAGTTGACGGTAACCAATGACTTCCATAATAGGAAAAAAGTACTATAAAAGTCAATGGCTATTGTTAACTGTTTTGTTACCAACATTTTTTCTTTTGTGTTCAGGAGAAGAAAATCATTCAGGTTTGTAATACCATGAGGGTGAGTAAATGACGACAGAATTTTCCTTTTCAGGTGAACTATCCCTTAAAGCAGTGCTTCTCAAACCCGTCCTGGGGACCCCATACCACTGCACATTTTATATCTCTCCCTCATTTAACACACCTGATTCAGCTCATTAGTATAGACAGCAAAATTTAAATTGGGTGAGACATCCTAAATTATGGGGGTCCCAGGACATTTGAGAACCACTGCCTTAAACCAAGAAGGGGGCAAACAAGCACGGCTATCTATGAAATTACACTGACAATGACTAGGCACAGAAGTGGTACCCTATGCCAGCCCTACAATATAACTGATTTAAATTGTCTTGTCATGTGCTTGTACTTGGACAAGTAAATTGGCCATTCATGTTTTTGAGCTTATTGTGAATGGTGTAGCAAACTTTGTTAAAGGGATAGTTCGCCCAAAAATGATATTTAACCCATGATTTACTCACCCTCAAGCCGTTCGAGATGCATATGTCAATCTTTTTTCAGACGAACACATTTTCAGTTATTTTAGAAAATGTCTTAGATCTTTCAGTGGTTATAATGTGAAGCAATGGGGTCCACCTCCTTCAAGTCCCAAAATGTGCATGCATCCTTCACAAAAGTAATCCGTAGGACGTAGCGTAGAAAGCGTTGTGACGTAGAACGAACATGACAGCGCAGCCAGAGAGCAGAGCAAAACAAAATTCTACGTTCGTTCTACGTCACAACGCTTTCTACGCTACGTCATACGCCAGCATCCATCTCCATGAACGCGCGTCGAACGCTACCGGAAGCCAGTTATTTTCGTTTCTAAAGTTTTAAATATGTATATTTTTACGACAAAACCGCACGGATTACCCTCAGAAGGCCTTCGTTTATCCCCCTGGAGCCGGATGGATTACTTTTGTGAAGGATGCATGCACATTTTGGGACTTGAAGGAGGTGGACCCCATTGCTTGACATTATAACCACTGAAAGATCGAAGACATTTTCTAAAATAACTGAAAATGTGTTCGTCTGAAAAAAGATTGACATATGCATCTCAAACGGCTTGAGGGTGAGTAAATCATGGGTTAAATATCATTTTTGGGCGAACTATTTAAGGGTTAGGGTTGGCACTGGATGCAACTGTGAAAAAAAGATTACATACTAAGAAAGAGAATTTGAAATGCAAAATTGTTCATCACATATTTACCAGCAATTTTTCAATGAGGCACTCAAGACTCCAGTTGAGGAGATTTGTTGAACAAAAATGTCCATTGCTGTAAAAGAAAAGAAGGAAACATCTGATTAGTAATATCTTTACAAATTTAGCATGTCTTATACAATGTTTTTAAAAATAATTTTTATGCTGGCTCCAATATATAAAAAATATATATTTAAATAATTTTAATGAATCATTACTTAATAAAAAAAATAATAAAAAAAATAGACTAAATAATTTTTAACAGCTTAATTAACTCTTGTTAATTCACAAGACTGTAAACAGAAGAAATGTTAATTTTGTGGACTCTTTTTTTCAGAGCCGGTTTAAGACCAAATTGTACTTCAGTAACTACTTTGATTATCTTTACATAGTTTCTGAACGTAACTGAAGCAACACTGAACTGACTTCAAATGAACAATGACAGTTTTTGATAAGAATTGTACTGAGCTGGACGATGACACTGTTTTCTGCAGAAATGCTTAGCCAAATTGAACTAAGGCGCACACACCCAAACACAGAGAACATACTGCAGCATAATTCAATATTTTATGTAAAGCTACCTTTCGAAAATGACTAACAAACACAGTTAAATAATAGGTAACGTTAGACTTACAACTTCTTTAGCATATCCAGCCACTAGCCAGTGACGTTACACTGCATCCATCCAACACCGCCGAGTCAAGTAACCCGCAACATTTCTGGAGATAAAACAGACACCAACAACTGTACTTAGACATTGTGACCGTGTTTTAAGTGGAATAATTGATTACAGACCGTGTAAAAATAATGAATGTTATGTGTAACGTAACGTTAACGTTAGCATACGTTAACGGTCGCTAGTTCGACAGACGTCGACGTCGTCAATAATTCATAGTTCATTTCAACATAACTTCTTGTTGACTTTCTGACTTATTTGACTAACGTTACTTAACAAAAGGAAAGTTGTAATAAAACAGGGTTGCTCACCTTTACGCTCGCTACTGCTTGAACCTCTCGTCCTCCTGTTGACGTAGTGATTTGAAAAGTGTGGACAAAAGCGCGCGACTCGCGAGGAGGCGCTGGGTCAAAATTTCCAAAACAAACCCAAATGCTGGATCATTGTCAGCTGATTACGGAAAAAATAACCCAGCAACATAGTCAAAATGCTCAACCCAGCATTTGGGTTTAAAAAATAACCCAGCATTTTTTAGAGTGTAGCAACCACCCAGAACACCCTAGCAACCGCCTAGCAACCACCCAGAACACCTTAGCAACCACCCAAAACACCCTAGCAACCACCCAGAACACCCTAGCAACTGCCTAGCAACCACCCATAATACCCTAGCAACCACCTAGCAACACCATAGTAACCACCCAGAACACCCTAGCAACCGCCTAGCAACCGCCTAGCAACCACCCAGAATACCTTAGCAACACCATAGCAACCACCCATAACACCCTAGCAACCGCCTAGCAACCACCCAGAACACCCTAGCAACCGCCTAGCAACACCATACCAACCACCCAGAACACCCTAGCAACCACCCAGAACACCCTAGCAACCGCCTAGCAACCACCCAGAATACCTTAGCAACCGCCTAGCAACACCATAGCAACTACCCAGAACACCCTAGCAACCGCCTAACAACACCCTAGCAACCGCCTAGCAACCACCCAGAACACCATAACAACCGCCTAGCAACACCATAACAACCACCCAGAACACCCTAGCAACCGCCTAGCAACACCATAGCAACCACCCAGAATACCCTAGCAACCACCTAGCAACCGCCTAGCAACCACCCAGAATACCTTAGCAACCGCCTAGCAACACCATAGCAACCACCCAGAACACCCTAGCAACCGCCTAGCAACCAACCAGAACACCTTAGCAACCGCCTAGCAACACCATAGCAACCACACAGAACACCCTAGCAATCGCCTAGCAACCACCCAGAATACCCTAGCAACCGCCTAGCAACCACCCAGAACACCCTAGCAACCGCCTAGCAAAAAACGTTCTGGTCCAAACTTTCTCAAGCCAACTTAAAGTTTGTCTCGACGAACTTTTGCATCTAGTTAAGTTGGCTTGAGAGAGCCAACATATTGAAATCCTATTTAAACTTATTATTATTATTATTATTATTATTAGTGGTGCTTTTTTGAAAGCATCACTATTGTTATTGCTCATACTTATTATTAGTGGTGCTTGCTGAAAGCAAGGCATCACTATTGTTATTGCTCATACTTATTATTCTTCTTATTATTATTATTAATGGTGCTTGCTGAAAGCAAGGCATCATTAGTGTTCTCTTGGATACTTATTATTAATGGTGCTTGCTGAAAGCAAGGCATCATTAGTGTTCTCTTGCATACTTATTAGTGGTGCTTTTCAAAGCAACACTATTGTTATTGCTCATACTTATATTCCACACAAAGTTTGGCGCGTAATGCGCCCCGCACCGTTTGTCACAGACCCCTGAGTGAGGTGTCAAATCGACCGGCTCATTGAGGAGAGGTGTGCTATGACTTTTCTAAGCGATTGGGTGTACGATGTTCGCACAGCGGACGAAAAAGCGGCCAAAAAAGTCCCATTGACTTAACATTGGGCATTCTAAAAATATTCAAATCCAAACCGCCGTTTTCACACACAGAGACTCCAAAGGGCCTGACAGCCCTGCGTCTCTCTCTCTCTCTCTCCCTCAGAGGATTTATATTATCAAGCAGCCAATAAGTAAGGCCTAAAATCTTCATAGCCACACCCTAGCAACCAGTTTCAGCACCCTAGCAACCACTAAGAGCTCCCTAGCAACCACCCTAAACCACATTTTTTTTTTTTTTACAATTTTTTGTATTTTTTAACGCAATATTACACTCGTGGCCTTGCAATATTGCTCCATGCTTGTGCCTATTCGGCCATAGTACTGAAGGCACTCGTTATTAAACATTTTAATAACTCTATAAAAACTCCATAGTAACCATCTTTGACAACTACCAACCACCTAGTAACACCATAGCAACTAAAAAAATACCTTAGCAACCATCCTGAACACCCTAGCAACGTCTAGAAATGCTCTAGTAACCACCAAAAATACCGTAGCAACCACCCAGAACACCCTAGCAACTGTCTAGCAACCCCCCAGAACACCTAGCAACTGCCTAGCAACCACCCAGAACACCCTAGCAACTGCCTAGCAACGCCCTAGCATCCACCCAAAATACCATAGCAACTGCCTAGCAACACCATAGCAACCACCTAGCAACGCCCTAGCAACCACCCAAAATACCATAGCAACCACCTAGCAACACCCTAGCAACCACCCAGAATACCCTAGCAACCGCCTAGCAACACCATAGCAACCACCCAGAATACCCTAGCAACCGCCTAGCAACACCATAGCAACCACCTAGAACAGCCTAGCAACCACCTAGCAACGCCCTACCAACCACCAAGAATACCCTAGCAACCGCCTAGAAACCACCCAGAATACCCTAGCAACTGCCTAGCAACACCATAGCAACCACCCAGAACACCCTAGCAACAACCTATCAAAGCCCTAGCAACCACACAGAACACCCTAGCAACCACCTGAACAACATGAATAAGCCAGATCTCAGCACCAGAACATCGTACAGACATGTTTGTTGGCTTGTATGCAATCATGTACCACACTCTAGCAACCGAGTGGCGAGTTTTGCCACTGCAAGCACCACTTCACATTTTCTTCAGGAAATGTACATTCTAGTTATTATTATTCTTCTTATTATTCCGGACAAAAGTTTGGCGCGTAATGCGCCCCGCACCGTTTGTCACAGACCCCTGAGTGAGGTGTCAAATCGAGCGGCTCATTGAGGAGAGGTGTGCTATGACTTTTCTAAGCGATCGGGTGTACGATGTTCGCACAGCGGACGAAAAAGCGGCCAAAAAAGTCCCATTGACTTAACATTGGGCATTCTAAAAAATTCAAATCCAAACCGACGTTTTCACACACATAGACTCCAAAGGGCCTGTCACCCCTGCATCTCTCCCTCTCTCTCTCCCTCAGAGGATTTATATTATCAGGCAGCCAATAAGTAATGGCCTAAAATCTTCATAGCCACACCCTAGCAACCAGTTTCAGCACCCTAGCAACCACTAACAGCTCCCTAGCAACCACCCTAAACCAAAAAAAAATGTTTTTTACATTTTTTTGTATTTTTTAACGCAATATTACACTCGTGGCCTTGCGATATTGCTCCATGCTTGTGCCTATTTGGCCATAGGCACGAGGCCGCAGGCCGAGTGCCGTACTGAAGGCACTCGTTATTAAAGATTTTAATAACTCTATAAAAACTCCATAGTAACCATCTTTGACAACTACTAACCACCTAGTAACACGCCTAGTAACGCCTTAGCAACACCATAGCAACCACCCAGAACACCCTAGCAACCGCCTAGCAACCGCCTAGCAACCACCAAGAATACCCTAGCAACCACCCAGAACACCCTAGTAACTGCCTAGCAACCGCCTAGCAACCACCCAGAACACCCTAGCAACTGCCTAGCAACCACCAAGAATACCCTAGCAACTGCCTAGCAACCACCCAGAACTGCCTAGCAACGCCCTAGCAACCACCCAGAATACCCTAGCAACCGCCTAGCAACACCATAGCAACCACCCAGAATACCCTAGCAACTGCCTAGCAACGCCCTAGCAACCGCCTAGCAACACCATAGCAACCACCCAGAACACCCTAGCAACTGCCTAGCAGCGCCCTAGCAACCACCAAGAATACCCTAGCAACCGTCTAGCAACCACCCAGAACACCCTAGCAACCGCCTAGCAACACCATAGCAACCACCCAGAACACCCTAGCAACACCATAGCAACCACTCAGAATACCTTAGCAACTGCCTAGCAACGCCCTAGCAACCACCCAGAATACCCTAGCAACCACCTAGCAACACCATAGCAACCACCCAGAATACCCTAGCAACCGCCTAGCAACTCCATAGCAACCACCCAGAACACCCTAGTAACTGCCTAGCAACGCCTTAGCAACCACCAAAAATACCCTAGCAACCGCCTAGCAACCACCCAGAATACCCTAGCAACTGCCTACCAACACCATATCAACCACCCAGAACACCCTAGCAACTGCCTAGCAACACCATAGCAACCACCCAGAACACCCTAGCAACCACCTAGCAACTCCATAGCAACCACCCAGAACACCCTAGCAACTGCCTAGCAACGCCTTAGCAACCACCAAAAATACCCTAGCAACGCCCTAGCAACCACCCAGAATACCCTAGCAACCGCCTAGCAACACCATAGCAACCACCCAGAATACCCTAGCAACTGCCTAGCAACGCCCTAGCAACCGCCTAGCAACACCATAGCAACCACCCAGAACACCCTAGCAACTGCCTAGCAGCGCCCTAGCAACCACCAAGAATACCCTAGCAACCGCCTAGCAACCACCCAGAATACCCTAGCAACCGACTAGCAACACCATAGCAACCACCCAGAACACCCTAGCAACACCATAGCAACCCCTCAGAATACCCTAGCAACTGCCTAGCAACGCCCTAGCAACCACCCAGAATACCCTAGCAACCACCTAGCAACACCATAGCAACCACCCAGAATACCCTAGCAACCGCCTAGCAACTCCATAGCAACCACCCAGAACACCCTAGCAACTGCCTAGCAACGCCTTAGCAACCACCAAAAATACCCTAGCAACCGCCTAGCAACCACCCAGAATACCCTAGCAACCGCCTACCAACACCATAGCAACCACCCAGAACACCCTAGCAACTGCCTAGCAACACCATAGCAACCACCCAGAACACCCTAGCAACCACCTAGCGACGCCCTAGCAACCACCCAGAACACCTTAGCAACTGCCTAGCAACCACCTAGCAACCACCCAGAATACCCTAGCAACGCCCTAGCAACCACCCAGAACACCCTAGCAACACCATACCAACCACCTAGAACACCTTAGCAACCACCTAGAAACCACCCAGAACACCCTAGTAACTGCCTAGCAACCATGCATTATATTAGTCACATGCTTATGTTATCATCTTCCTAAAAATTAGCTAACTGCACCCTAGCAACCGTGCCGAATTTTGCCACTGCAAGCACCATTTCACATTTTCTTCAGGAAATGTACATTCTAGTTATTATTCTTATTCTTATTATTATTCTGGACAAAGTTTGGCGCGTAACTCGCCCCGCACCGTTTGTCACAGATCCCTGAGTGTGGTGTCAAATCGACCGGTTCATTGAGGAGAGGTGTGCTATGACTTTTATAAGCGATCGGGGGTGCGGTGTTCGCCCCAGGGGCGAAAAAGCGGCCAAAAAAGTCCCATTGACTTAACATTGCGACGAACTTTGACCACTCGTAGCTCTGAGCGAGGATTTCGGAGAATAGTGTGATTTGCCACATTTGAAGAGGCTGACAGGCTCTGTAAGAACATACCTCACAATGGGGTAAAAGTTGCACCCCTGGGGGGCAGGAGATGCCCAAAGTTGCCCCATTGATTTACTATGGGGAAGGAACATCCCGTGAAACACACATGCTTTTCCTACTATGGTAAATTGCATAGGGACTTTGTATTGAACGTAGCTCTGGATCACAGTGTCATAGAGACAAGGGGGAGGGCTCATTTTACTCAGACGACCAATCAGTCTCTCAGGATCATTGTGAAGCTATCAAGCCACGCCCTGGCAACCATTTAGAGCCCCTTAGCAACAAGTTCCATAGACTTCCATTGAAAGAGTTCAAAGAGATATCTCCAGACTGAATTGTCATAGAAACATGGGGGTGGTCTCATTTGACTCGGGGCAGCAAACAGCCAATCATGAATCACCTCAACACTTCCAAGCCCCTCCCTAGCAACCATTGTCGATCACCCTATCAACAAAAATCCAAAGAGGGATATCTTCCATTCTGAATGTCACAGAGGCATGGGAGTTGGTTTGTATCATTCATACTGACAAGCAGCCTTTGGAGTTTCATCATTGGCAGCTGCCAAGCCACTCCCTAGCAACCAAACAGAGTACCCTAGCAACCAAAATTCAAAGAGGGATATCTTCCATTCTGAATGTCACAGAGAAATGGGATTTGGTTTATATCATTCATAGTGACAAGAAGCCTTTGCAGTTTCGTCATTGGCAGCTACCAAGCCACTCCATAGCAACCAAACAGAGTACCCTAGCAACCTAAATCCAAAGAGGGATATCAGCCATTCTGAATGTCACAGAGGCATGGGAGTTGGTTTATATCATTCATAGTGACACAAAGCCTTTGCAGTTTCATCATTGGCAGCTGCCAAGCCACTCCCTAGCAACCTAACAGAGTACCCTAGCAACCGTTTAGCAAGACCTATATCTCTGCATCAGAACATCGTATAGAGATGGGAGTTGGTTTGTATCATTCATACTGACAAGCAGCCTTTGGAGTTTCATGATTGGCAGCTGCCAAGCCACTCCCTAGTAACCAAACAGAGTACCCTAGCAACCAAAATTCAAAGAGGGATATCTTCCATTCTGAATGTCACAGAGAAATGGGAGTTGGTTTATATCATTCATAGTGACACAAAGCCTTTGCAGTTTCATCATTGGCAGCTGCCAAGCCACTCCCTAGCAACCTAACAGAGTACCCTAGCAACCGTTTAGCAAGACCTATATCTCTGCATCAGAACATCGTATAGAGATGGGAGTTGGTTTGTATCATTCATACTGACAAGCAGCCTTTGGAGTTTCATGATTGGCAGCTGCCAAGCCACTCCCTAGTAACCAAACAGAGTACCCTAGCAACCAAAATTCAAAGAGGGATATCTTCCATTCTGAATGTCACAGAGAAATGGGAGTTGGTTTATATCATTCATAGTGACAAGAAGCCTTTGCAGTTTCATCATTGGCAGCTGCCAAGCCACTCCATAGCAAGCAAACAGAATACACTAGCAACCAAAATCCAAAGAGGGATATCTTCCATTCTGAATGTCACAGAGAAATGGGAGTTGGTTTATATCATTCATAGTGACAAGAAGCCTTTGCAGTTTCATCTTTGGCAGCTGCCAAGCCACTCCCTAGGAACCAAACAGAGTACCCTAGCAACCGTTTAGCAAAACAAATATCTCTGTATCAGAACATCGTATAGAGATGGGAGTTGGTTTATATCATTCATACTGACAAGCAGCCTTTGGAGTTTCATGATTGGCAGCTACCAAGCCACTTCCTAGCAACCAAACAGAGTACCCTAGCAACCAAAATCCAAAGAGGGATATCTTCCATTCTGTATGTCACAGAGGCATGGGAGTTGGTTTATATCATTCATAGTGACAAGAAGCCTTTGTAGTTTCATTATTGGCAGCTGCCAAGCCACTCCCTAGCAACCAAATAGAGTACCCTAGCAACCAAAATCCAAAGAGGGATATCTTCTATTCTGAATGTCACAGAGGCATGGGAGTTGGTTTGTATCATTTATAGTGACAAGAAGCCTTTGTAGTTTCATTATTGGCAGCTGCCAAGCCACTCCCTAGCAACCAAACAGAGTACCCTAGCAACCAAAATCCAAAGAGGGATATCTTCCATTCTGAATGTCACAGAGGCATGGGATTTGGTTTGAATCATTCATACTGACAAGCAGCCTTTGGAGTTTCATGATTGGCAGCTGCCAAGCCACTCCTTAGCAACCAAACAGAGGACCCTAACAACCGTTTATCAAGACCCATGTCTCTGCATCAGAACATCGTATAGAGATGGGGGTTGGCTCTTTTGTTTTGGTTGGGAAACAGTCTGTAACTATCACCATGGTAACTGAATTCACACCCTAGCAACCGTTTAGAGTCACCTAGCAACCATATTGCAACATATAGAAGCTATATTTCAGCTCCACAACATCGTACAGACATGTTTGTTGGCTCGTATGCAATCATGTACCACATTCTAGCAACCGAGTGGCGAGTTTTGCCACTGCAAGCACCATTTCACATTTTCTTCAGGAAATGTACATTCTAGTTATTATTATTATTCTGGACAAAGTTTGGCGCGTAACTCGCCCCACACCGTTTGTCACAGACCCATGAATGAGGTGTCAAATCGACCGGCTCATTGAGGAGAGGTGTGCTATGACTTTTATAAGCGATCGGGGGTGCGGTGTTCACCCCAGGGGCGAAAAAGCGGCCCAAAAAGTTCCATTGACTTAACATTGCGACGAACTTTGAGCACTCATAGCTCTGAGCGAGGATTTCGCAGAAACGTGTGATTTGCCACATTTGAAGAGGCTGACAGGCCCTGTAAGAACATACCTCACAATGGGGTAAAAGTTGCACCCCTGGGGGGCAGGAGCGTCCCAAAGTTGCCCCATTGACTTACTATGGGGAAGGAATGTCCCGTGAAACACACATGCTTTTCCTACTATGGTAAATTGCATAGGGATTTTGTAATGAACGTAGCTCTGGATCACAGTATCATAGAGACAAGGGGGTGGGCTCATTTTACTCAGACGACCAATCAGTCTCTCAGGATCATTGTGAAGCTATCAAGCCACGCCCTAGCAACCATTTAGAGCACCTTAGCAACAAGTCCCATAGACTTCCATTGAAAGAGTTCAAAGGGATATCTCCGGACTGAATTGTCATAGAAACTAGAGGGTGGTCTCGTTTGACTTGGGGCAGCAAACAGCCAATCATGAATCACCTCAACTCTTCCTAGCCCCTCCCTAGCAACCATTGTCGAGCACCTTAGCAACCAAAATCCGAGAGGGATATCTTCCATTCTGAATGTCACAGAGGCATGGGAGTTGGTTTATATCATTCATAGTGAAAAGAAGGCTTTGCAGTTTCGTCATTGGCAGCTGCCAAGCCACTCCCTAGTAACCAAACAGAGTACCCTAGCAACCAAAATTCAAAGAGGGATATCTTCCATTCTTAATGTCACAGAGAAATGGGAGTTGGTTTATATCATTCATAGTGACAAGAAGCCTTTGCAGTTTCATCATTGGCAGCTGCCAAGCCACTCCATAGCAAGCAAACAGAATACACTAGCAACCAAAATCCAAAGAGGGATATCTTCCATTCTGAATGTCACAGAGAAATGGGAGTTGGTTTATATCATTCATAGTGACAAGAAGCCTTTGCAGTTTCATCTTTGGCAGCTGCCAAGCCACTCCCTAGGAACCAAACAGAGTACCCTAGCAACCGTTTAGCAAAACAAATATCTCTGTATCAGAACATCGTATAGAGATGGGAGTTGGTTTATATCATTCATACTGACAAGCAGCCTTTGGAGTTTCATGATTGGCAGCTACCAAGCCACTTCCTAGCAACCAAACAGAGTACCCTAGCAACCAAAATCCAAAGAGGGATATCTTCCATTCTGTATGTCACAGAGGCATGGGAGTTGGTTTATATCATTCATAGTGACAAGAAGCCTTTGTAGTTTCATTATTGGCAGCTGCCAAGCCACTCCCTAGCAACCAAATAGAGTACCCTAGCAACCAAAATCCAAAGAGGGATATCTTCTATTCTGAATGTCACAGAGGCATGGGAGTTGGTTTGTATCATTTATAGTGACAAGAAGCCTTTGTAGTTTCATTATTGGCAGCTGCCAAGCCACTCCCTAGCAACCAAACAGAGTACCCTAGCAACCAAAATCCAAAGAGGGATATCTTCCATTCTGAATGTCACAGAGGCATGGGATTTGGTTTGAATCATTCATACTGACAAGCAGCCTTTGGAGTTTCATGATTGGCAGCTGCCAAGCCACTCCTTAGCAACCAAACAGAGGACCCTAACAACCGTTTATCAAGACCCATGTCTCTGCATCAGAACATCGTATAGAGATGGGGGTTGGCTCTTTTGTTTTGGTTGGGAAACAGTCTGTAACTATCACCATGGTAACTGAATTCACACCCTAGCAACCGTTTAGAGTCACCTAGCAACCATATTGCAACATATAGAAGCTATATTTCAGCTCCACAACATCGTACAGACATGTTTGTTGGCTCGTATGCAATCATGTACCACATTCTAGCAACCGAGTGGCGAGTTTTGCCACTGCAAGCACCATTTCACATTTTCTTCAGGAAATGTACATTCTAGTTATTATTATTATTCTGGACAAAGTTTGGCGCGTAACTCGCCCCACACCGTTTGTCACAGACCCATGAATGAGGTGTCAAATCGACCGGCTCATTGAGGAGAGGTGTGCTATGACTTTTATAAGCGATCGGGGGTGCGGTGTTCACCCCAGGGGCGAAAAAGCGGCCCAAAAAGTTCCATTGACTTAACATTGCGACGAACTTTGAGCACTCATAGCTCTGAGCGAGGATTTCGCAGAAACGTGTGATTTGCCACATTTGAAGAGGCTGACAGGCCCTGTAAGAACATACCTCACAATGGGGTAAAAGTTGCACCCCTGGGGGGCAGGAGCGTCCCAAAGTTGCCCCATTGACTTACTATGGGGAAGGAATGTCCCGTGAAACACACATGCTTTTCCTACTATGGTAAATTGCATAGGGATTTTGTAATGAACGTAGCTCTGGATCACAGTATCATAGAGACAAGGGGGTGGGCTCATTTTACTCAGACGACCAATCAGTCTCTCAGGATCATTGTGAAGCTATCAAGCCACGCCCTAGCAACCATTTAGAGCACCTTAGCAACAAGTCCCATAGACTTCCATTGAAAGAGTTCAAAGGGATATCTCCGGACTGAATTGTCATAGAAACTAGAGGGTGGTCTCGTTTGACTTGGGGCAGAAAACAGCCAATCATGAATCACCTCAACTCTTCCTAGCCCCTCCCTAGCAACCATTGTCGAGCACCTTAGCAACCAAAATCCGAGAGGGATATCTTCCATTCTGAATGTCACAGAGGCATGGGAGTTGGTTTATATCATTCATAGTGAAAAGAAGGCTTTGCAGTTTCGTCATTGGCAGCTGCCAAGCCACTCCATAGCAACCAAACAGAGTACCCTAGCAACCAAAATCCAAAGAGGGATATCTGCCATTCTGAATGTCACAGAGAAATGGGAGTTGGTTTATATCATTCATACTGACAATAAGCCTTTACAGTTTCATCATTAGCAGCTGCCAAACAACTCCATAGCAACCAAACAGAGTACCCTAGCAACCAAAATGCAAAGAGGGATATCTTCCATTCTGAATGTCACAGAGGCATGGGAGTTGGTTTGTTTCATTCATATTGACAACCAGCCTTTGGAGTTTCATTATTGGCAGCTGCCAAGCCACTCCATAGCAACCAAACAGAGTACCCTAGCAACTAAAATCCAAAGAGGGTTATCTTCCATTTTGAATGTCACAAAGAAATGGGAGTTGGTTTATATCATTCATAGTGACAAGAAGCCTTTGCAGTTTCATCACTGGCATCTGCCAAGCCACTCCCTAGCAACCAAACAGAGTACCCTAGCAACCATTTAGCAAAAATAATTTCTCTGTATCAGAACATCGTATAGAGCTGGGAGTTGGTTTATATCATTCAAACTGACAAGCAGCCTCTGGAGTTTTATGGTTGGCAGCTGCCAAGCTACTCCCTAGCAACCAAACAGTGTACCCTAGCAACAAAAATCCAAAGAGGGATATCTTCCATTCTGTATGTCACAGATGCATGGGAGTTGGTTTTTTATCATTCATAGTGACAAGAAGCCTTTTTAATTTCATCATTGGCAGCTGCCAAGCCACTCCCTAGCAACCAAACAGAGTACCCTAGCAACCGTTTAGCAAGACCTATATCTCTGCATCAGAACATCGTATAGAGATGGGAGTTGGTTTATTTTCATTCATACTGACAAGAAACTTATGCAGTTTCATCATTAACAGCTGCCAAGCCACTCCATAGCAACCAAACAGAGGACCCTAGCAACCAAACTCCAGAGAGGGATATCTTCCATTCTGACTGTCACAGAGGCATGGGAGTTGGTTTATATCATTCATATTGACAAGAAGCCTTTGGTGTTTCATGATTGGCAGCTGCCAAGCAACTCCATATCAACCAAACAGAGTACCCTAGCAACCAAATTCCAAAGAGGAATATCTTCCTTTCTGAATGTCACACAGGCATGGGAGTTGGTTTATATCATTCATACTGACAAGAAGCCTTTGGAATTTCATCATTGGCAGCTGCCAAGCCACTCTCTAGCAACCAAACAGAGTACCCTAGCAACCAAAATCCAAGGAGGGATATCTTCCATTCTGAATGTCATAGAGGCATGGGAGTTGGTTTATATCATTCAGAGTGACAAGAAGCCTTTGCAGTTTCATCATTGGTATCTGCCAAGTCACTCCCTGGCAACCAAACAGAGGACCCTAGCAACCGTTTATCAAGACCCATGTCTGTGCATCAGAACATCATATAGAGATGGGGGTTGGCTCTTTAGTTTTGGTTGGGAAACAGTCTGTAAATTTCACCATGGTAAATTTGTATTCACACCCTAGCAACCGTTTACAGCCACCTAGCAACCATATTGCAACATAAAGAAGCCATATTTCAGCTCCACAACAGCGTACAGACATGGTTGTTGGCTCGTATGCGATCATGTACAACACCCTAGCAACCGAGTGGCGAATTTTGCCACTGTAAGCACCACTTCACATTTTCTTCAGGAAATGTACATTCTAGTTAGTGGTGCTTGCTGAAAGCAAGGCATCACTATTGTTATTGCTCATACTTATTATTCTTCTTATTATTATTAGTGGTGCTTGCTGAAAGCAAGGCATCACTATTGTTATTGCTCATACTTATTAGTGGTGCTTTTTTGAAAGCATCACTATTGTTATTGCTCATACTTATTATTCTTTTTATTATTATTCTTCCACACAAAAGTTTGGCGCGTAATGCGCCCCGCACCGTTTGTCACAGACCCCTGAGTGAGGTGTCAAATCGACCGGCTCATTGAGGAGAGGTGTGCTATGACTTTTCTAAGCGATCGGGTGTACGATGTTCGCACAGCGGACGAAAAAGCGGCCAAAAAAGTCCCATTGACTTAACATGGGGAGTTCTAAAAACATTTGAATCCCAACTGCCGTTTTCACACACACAGACTCCAAAGGGCCTGACAGCCCTGCGTCTCTCCCTCTCTCTCTCCCTCAGAGGATTTATATTATCAAGCAGCCAATAAGTAATGGCCTAAAATCTTCATAGCCACACCCTAGCAACCAGTTAAAGCACCCTAGCAACCACTAAGAGCTCCCTAGCAACCACCCTAAACCAAAAAAAAAATTTTTTTACATATTTTTGTATTTTTTAAAGCAATATTACACTCGTGGCCTTGCGATATCGCTCCATGCTTGTGCCTATTCAGCCATAGGCGTGGCCTCGTGCCGTACTGAAGGCACTCGTTATTAAAGATTTTAATAACTCTATAAAAACTCCATAGTAACCATATTTGACAACTACCAACCACCTAGTAACACCATAGCAACTAACAAAAACAACTTAGCAACCACCCTGAACACCCTAGCAACGTCTAGAAATGCTCTAGTAACCACAAAAAACTCTAGCAAGCACCCAGAACACCCTAGCAACTGCCTAGCAACCACCTAGAACACCTAGCAACTGCCTAGCAACCACCCTGAACACCCTAGCAACTGCCTAGCAATGCCCTAGCATCCACCCAGAATACCATAGCAACTGCCTAGCAACACCATAGCAACCACCCAGAACACCCTAGCAACCACCTAGCAACGCCCTAGAAACCACCAAGAATACCCTAGCAACTGCCTAGCAACCACCAAGAATACCCTAGCAACTGCCTAGCAACCACCCAGAACACCTTAGCAACTGCCTAGCAACACCATAGCAACCACCCAGAACACCCTAGCAACCACCTGGCAACAGCATCTTGCTAAAAACATGCTGGCAACATGCTAATCGAGCTAGCATCAAGCTACCATCATGCTAGCAACATGCTAATCATGCTAGCAACATGCTAATCATGCTAGCATCATGCTAATCAAGCTAGCATCATGCTAGCAACATGCTAATCATGCTAGCATTATGCTAACAACATGTTAATAAAGCTAGCATCATGCTAACAACATGCTAATCAAGCTAGTATAATGCTAGCATCATGCTAATCAAGCTAGCATCATGCTAGCAACATGCTAATCATGCTAGCATTATGCTAGCAACATGCTAATCAAGCTAGCATCATGCTAGCAACATGCTAATCAAGCTAGCATAATGCTAACAACATGCTAATCATGTTAGCATCTAGCTAAAAACATGCTAGCAAAATGCTAATCATGCTAGCATCTTGTTAAAAGCATGCTAGCAACATGCTAATAATGCTAGCATCATCCAATCAACATGCTAATCATGCTAACAACATGCTAATCCTGCTAGCATCATTCTAACAACATGTTATTCATAGTAAATCATGCTGGAATGTGGTAAATCGTAATAAATCATCTTAGAAACATGGTAAATCGTGGTAAATAATGTTAAAATGTGGTATATCATGGTATCACAACATGTTAATTGTGTTAGCATCTGCCCAGTGGTGAATTTTGCCACTGCAAGCACCACTTCACATTTTCTTCAGGAAATGTACATTCTAGTTATTCTTCTTCTTCTTCTTATTGTTCTGGACAAAAGTTTGGCGCGTAACTCGCCCCGCACCGTTTGTCACAGACCCATGAATGAGGTGTCAAATCGACCGGCTTATTGAGGAGAGGTGTGCTATGACTTTTATAAGCGATCGGGGGTGCGGTGTTCACCCCAGGGGCGAAAAAGCGCCCCAAAAAGTTCCATTGACTTAACATTGCGACGAACTTTGAGCACTCATAGCTCTTAGCGAGGATTTTGCAGAAACGTGTGATTTGCCACATTTGAAGAGGCTGACAGGCTCTGTAAGAACATACCTCACAATGGGGGGTAGTTGCACCCCTGGGGGGTAGGAGCGTCCCAAAGTTGTCCCATTCACTTACTATGGGGAAGGAATGTCCCGTGAAACACACATGCTTTTCCTACTATGGTAAATTGCATAGGGATTTTGTAATGAACGTAGCTCTGGATCACAGTGTCATAGAGACAAGGGGGAGGGCTCATCTTACTCAGATGACCAATCAGTCTCTCAGGATCATTGTGAAGCTATCAAGCCACGCCCTAGCAACCATTTAGAGCACCTTAGCAACAAGTCCCATAGACTTCCATTGAAAGAGATCAAAGGGATATCTCAGGACTGAATTGTCATAGAAACATGGGGGTGGTCTCATTTGACTCGGGGCAGCAAACAGCCAATCATGAATCACCTCAACACTTCCAAGCCCCTCCCTAGCAACCATTGTCGAGCACCTTAGCAACCAAAATTCATAGAGAGATATCTTCTATTCTGAATGTCACAGAGGCATGGGAGTTGGTTTATATCATACATACTGACAAGCAGCCTTTGGAGTTTCATGATTGGCAGCTGCCAAGCCACTCCCTAGCAACCAAACAGAGTACCCTAGCAACCATTTTGCAAGACCTATATCTCTGCATCAGAACATCATAAAGAGATGGGGTTAACACAAGTTTGACTCAGGGCAGCAAACGGCCAATCATAAATCACCTCAACACTTCCTAGCCCCTCCCTAGCAACCATTGTCGAGCACCTTAGCAACAACAATCCAAAGAGGGATATCTTCTATTCTGAATGTCACAGAGGCATGGGAGTTGGTTTATATCATACATACTGACAAGCAGCCTTTGGAGTTTCATGATTGGCAGCTGCCAAGCCACTCCCTAGCAACCAAACAGAGTACCCTAGCAACCATTTTGCAAGACCTATATCTCTGCATCAGAACATCATAAAGAGATGGGGTTAACACAAGTTTGACTCAGGGCAGCAAACGGCCAATCATAAATCACCTCAACACTTCCTAGCCCCTCCCTAGCAACCATTGTCGAGCACCTTAGCAACAACAATCCAAAGAGGTATTTCTTCTATTCTGAATGTCACAGAGGCATGGGAGTTGGTTTATATCATACATACTGACAAGCAGCCTTTGGAGTTTCATGATTGGCAGCTGCCAAGCCACTCCCTAGCAACCAAACAGAGTACCCTAGCAACCATTTTGCAAGACCTATATCTCTGCATCAGAACATCATAAAGAGATGGGGTTAACACAAGTTTGACTCAGGGCAGCAAACGGCCAATCATAAATCACCTCAACACTTCCTAGCCCCTCCCTAGCAACCATTGTCGAGCACCTTAGCAACAACAATCCAAAGAGGGATATCTTCTATTCTGAATGTCACAGAGGCATGGGAGTTGGTTTATATCATACATACTGACAAGCAGCCTTTGGAGTTTCATGATTGGCAGCTGCCAAGCCACTCCCTAGCAACCAAACAGAGTACCCTAGCAACCATTTTGCAAGACCTATATCTCTGCATCAGAACATCATAAAGAGATGGGGTTAACACAAGTTTGACTCAGGGCAGCAAACGGCCAATCATAAATCACCTCAACACTTCCTAGCCCCTCCCTAGCAACCATTGTCGAGCACCTTAGCAACAACAATCCAAAGAGGGATATCTTCTATTCTGAATGTCACAGAGGCATGGGAGTTGGTTTATATCATACATACTGACAAGCAGCCTTTGGAGTTTCATGATTGGCAGCTGCCAAGCCACTCCCTAGCAACCAAACAGAGTACCCTAGCAACCATTTTGCAAGACCTATATCTCTGCATCAGAACATCATAAAGAGATGGGGTTAACACAAGTTTGACTCAGGGCAGCAAACGGCCAATCATAAATCACCTCAACACTTCCTAGCCCCTCCCTAGCAACCATTGTCGAGCACCTTAGCAACAACAATCCAAAGAGGGATATCTTCTATTCTGAATGTCACAGAGGCATGGGAGTTGGTTTATATCATACATACTGACAAGCAGCCTTTGGAGTTTCATGATTGGCAGCTGCCAAGCCACTCCCTAGCAACCAAACAGAGTACCCTAGCAACCATTTTGCAAGACCTATATCTCTGCATCAGAACATCATAAAGAGATGGGGTTAACACAAGTTTGACTCAGGGCAGCAAACGGCCAATCATAAATCACCTCAACACTTCCTAGCCCCTCCCTAGCAACCATTGTCGAGCACCTTAGCAACAACAATCCAAAGAGGGATATCTTCTATTCTGAATGTCACAGAGGCATGGGAGTTGGTTTATATCATACATACTGACAAGCAGCCTTTGGAGTTTCATGATTGGCAGCTGCCAAGCCACTCCCTAGCAACCAAACAGAGTACCCTAGCAACCATTTTGCAAGACCTATATCTCTGCATCAGAACATCATAAAGAGATGGGGTTAACACAAGTTTGACTCAGGGCAGCAAACGGCCAATCATAAATCACCTCAACACTTCCTAGCCCCTCCCTAGCAACCATTGTCGAGCACCTTAGCAACAACAATCCAAAGAGGGATATCTTCTATTCTGAATGTCACAGAGGCATGGGAGTTGGTTTATATCATACATACTGACAAGCAGCCTTTGGAGTTTCATGATTGGCAGCTGCCAAGCCACTCCCTAGCAACCAAACAGAGTACCCTAGCAACCATTTTGCAAGACCTATATCTCTGCATCAGAACATCATAAAGAGATGGGGTTAACACAAGTTTGACTCAGGGCAGCAAACGGCCAATCATAAATCACCTCAACACTTCCTAGCCCCTCCCTAGCAACCATTGTCGAGCACCTTAGCAACAACAATCCAAAGAGGGATATCTTCCATTCTGAATGTCACAGAGGCATGGGAGTTGGTTTATATCATTCATACTGACAAGAAGCCTTTGGAATTGCATCATTGGCAGGTGCCAAGTAACTCCATAGCAACCAAAAAGAGTACCCTAGCAACCAAAATCCAAAGAGGCATATCTTACATTCTGAATGTCACAGAGGCATGGGAGTTGGATTATATAATTCATAATGACAAGAAGCCTTTGGAATTTCATCATTGACAGCTGACAAGCCACTCCCTAACAACCAAACAGAGTACCCTAGCAACCAAAATCCAAAGAGGCATATCTTCCATTCTGAATGTCGCAGAGGCATGGGAGTTGGTTTATATCATTCATAGTGACAAGAAGCCTTTGGAGTTTCATGATTGGCAGCTGACAAGCCACTCGCTAGCAACCAAATAGAGTACCCTAGCAACCGTTTAGCAAAACGTATATCTCTGCATCAGAACATCGTATAGAGATGGGAGTTGGTTTATATCATTCATGCTAACAAGAAGCCTTTGTAGTTTCATCATTAGCAGCTGACAAGCATCTCCATAGCAACCAAACAGAGTACCCTAGCAACCATTTTACAAGACCTACATCTCTGCATCAGAATATTGTATAGAGATGGGGGTTGGCTCATTAGTTTCAGTTGTAAAACAGCCTGTAAATATCACCATGGTAACTGTGTATTCACACCCTAGCAACCATTTAGAGCCACCTAGCAACCATATTGCAACATATAGAAGCCATATTTCAGCTCCACAACATTGTACAGACATGGTTGTTGGCTCGAATGCAAACATGTACAACACCCTAGCAACCGAGTGGCGAGTTTTGCCACTTCAAGCACCACTTCACATTTTCTTCAGGAAATGTACATTCTAGTTATTATTATTATTATTCTGGACAAAGTTTGGCGCGTAACTCGCCCCACACCGTTTGTCACAGACCCATGAATGAGGTGTCAAATCGACCGGCTCATTGAGGAGAGGTGTGCTATGACTTTTATAAGCGATCGGGGGTGCGGTGTTCACCCCAGGGGCGAAAAAGCGGCCCAAAAAGTTCCATTGACTTAACATTGCGACGAACTTTGAGCACTCATAGCTCTGAGCGAGGATTTCGCAGAAACGTGTGATTTGCCACATTTGAAGAGGCTGACAGGCCCTGTAAGAACATACCTCACAATGGGGTAAAAGTTGCACCCCTGGGGGGCAGGAGCGTCCCAAAGTTGCCCCATTGACTTACTATGGGGAAGGAATGTCCCGTGAAACACACATGCTTTTCCTACTATGGTAAATTGCATAGGGATTTTGTAATGAACGTAGCTCTGGATCACAGTATCATAGAGACAAGGGGGTGGGCTCATTTTACTCAGACGACCAATCAGTCTCTCAGGATCATTGTGAAGCTATCAAGCCACGCCCTAGCAACCATTTAGAGCACCTTAGCAACAAGTCCCATAGACTTCCATTGAAAGAGTTCAAAGGGATATCTCCGGACTGAATTGTCATAGAAACTAGAGGGTGGTCTCGTTTGACTTGGGGCAGCAAACAGCCAATCATGAATCACCTCAACTCTTCCTAGCCCCTCCCTAGCAACCATTGTCGAGCACCTTAGCAACCAAAATCCGAGAGGGATATCTTCCATTCTGAATGTCACAGAGGCATGGGAGTTGGTTTATATCATTCATAGTGAAAAGAAGGCTTTGCAGTTTCGTCATTGGCAGCTGCCAAGCCACTCCATAGCAACCAAACAGAGTACCCTAGCAACCAAAATGCAAAGAGGGATATCTTCCATTCTGAATGTCACAGAGGCATGGGAGTTGGTTTGTTTCATTCATACTGACAACCAGCCTTTGGAGTTTCATTATTGGCAGCTGCCAAGCCACTCCATAGCAACCAAACAGAGTACCCTAGCAACTAAAATCCAAAGAGGGATATCTTCCATTTTGAATGTCACAAAGAAATGGGAGTTGGTTTATATCATTCATAGTGACAAGAAGCCTTTGCAGTTTCATCACTGGCATCTGCCAAGCCACTCCCTAGCAACCAAACAGAGTACCCTAGCAACCATTTAGCAAAAATAATTTCTCTGTATCAGAACATCGTATAGAGCTGGGAGTTGGTTTATATCATTCAAACTGACAAGCAGCCTCTGGAGTTTTATGGTTGGCAGCTGCCAAGCTACTCCCTAGCAACCAAACAGAGTACCCTAGCAACAAAAATCTAAAGAGGGATATCTTCCATTCTGTATGTCACAGATGCATGGGAGTTGTTTTTTTATCATTCATAGTGACAAGAAGCCTTTTTAATTTCATCATTGGCAGCTGCCAAGCCACTCCCTAGCAACCAAACAGAGTACCCTAGCAACCGTTTAGCAAGACCTATATCTCTGCATCAGAACATCGTATAGAGATGGGAGTTGGTTTATTTTCATTCATACTGACAAGAAACTTATGCAGTTTCATCATTAACAGCTGCCAAGCCACTCCATAGCAACCAAACAGAGGACCCTAGCAACCAAACTCCAGAGAGGGATATCTTCCATTCTGACTGTCACAGAGGCATGGGAGTTGGTTTATATCATTCATATTGACAAGAAGCCTTTGGTGTTTCATGATTGGCAGCTGCCAAGCAACTCCATATCAACCAAACAGAGTACCCTAGCAACCAAATTCCAAAGAGGAATATCTTCCTTTCTGAATGTCACACAGGCATGGGAGTTGGTTTATATCATTCATACTGACAAGAAGCCTTTGGAATTTCATCATTGGCAGCTGCCAAGCCACTCTCTAGCAACCAAACAGAGTACCCTAGCAACCAAAATCCAAGGAGGGATATCTTCCATTCTGAATGTCATAGAGGCATGGGAGTTGGTTTATATCATTCAGAGTGACAAGAAGCCTTTGCAGTTTCATCATTGGTATCTGCCAAGTCACTCCCTGGCAACCAAACAGAGGACCCTAGCAACCGTTTATCAAGACCCATGTCTCTGCATCAGAACATCATATAGAGATGGGGGTTGGCTCTTTAGTTTTGGTTGGGAAACAGTCTGTAAATTTCACCATGGTAAATTTGTATTCACACCCTAGCAACCGTTTACAGCCACCTAGCAACCATATTGCAACATAAAGAAGCCATATTTCAGCTCCACAACAGCGTACAGACATGGTTGTTGGCTCGTATGCGATCATGTACAACACCCTAGCAACCGAGTGCCGAATTTTGCCACTGCAAGCACCACTTCACATTTTCTTCAGGAAATGTACATTCTAGTTATTATTCTTATTTTATTCTGGACAAAGTTTGGCGCGAAACTCGCCCCGCACCGTTTGTCTCAGACCCCTGAGTGAGGCGTCAAATCGAGCGGCTCATTGAGGAGAGGTGTGCTATGACTTTTCTAAGCGATCGGGTGTACGATGTTCGCACAGCGGACGAAAAAGCGGCCAAAAAAGTCCCATTGACTTTACATTGGGAGTTCTAAAAATATTTGAATATTGCACTCGTTATTAAAGATTTTAAGAACTCTATAAAAACTCCATAGTAACCATATTTGACAACTACCAACCACCTAGTAACACCATAGCAACTAACAAAAACACCTTAGCAACCACCCTGAACACCCTAGCAACGTCTAGAAATGCTCTAGTAACCACAAAAAAACTCTAGCAAGCACCCAGAACACCCTAGCAACTGCCTAGCAACCACCTAGAACACCTAGCAACTGCCTAGCAACCACCCAGAACACCTAGCAACCAACCAGAACACCCTAGCAACTGCCTAGCAATGCCCTAGTATCCACCCAGAATACCATAGCAACTGCCTAGCAACACCATAGCAACCACCCAGAACACCCTAGCAACCACCTAGCAACGCCCTAGCAACCACCAAGAATACCCTAGCAACCGCCTAGAAACCACCAAGAATACCCTAGCAACTGCCTAGCAACCACCCAGAACACCTTAGCAACTGCCTAGCAACACCCTAGCAACCACCTGGCAACAGCATCTTGCTAAAAACATGCTGACAACATGCTAATCAAGCTAGCATCATGCTAGCAACATGCTAATCAAGCTAGCATAATGCTAATCAAGCTAGCATAATGCTAGCAACATGCTAATCATGCTAGCATTAGGCTACCAACATGCTAATAAAGCTAGCATCATGCTAACAACATGCTAATCAAGCTAGCATAATGCTAGCATCATGCTAATCAAGCTAGCATCATGCTAGCAACATCCTAATCATGTTAGCATTATGCTAGCAACATGCTAATCAAGCTAGCATCATGCTAGCAACATGCTAATCATGCTAGCAACATGCTAATCATGTTAGCATCTAGCTAAAAACATGCTAACAACATGCTTATCATGCTAGCATCTTGTTAAAAGCATGCTAGCAACATGCTAATCATGCTAGCATCATCCAACCAACATGCTAATCATGCTAACAACATGCTAATCCTGCTAGCATCATTCTAACAACATGTTAATCATAGTAAATCATGCTGGAATGTGGTAAATCGTAGTAAATCATCTTAGAAACATGGTAAATCGTGGTAAATAATGCTAAAATGTGGTATATCATGGTATCACAACATGTCAATTGTGTTAGCATCTGCCCAGTGGCGAATTTTGCCACTGCAAGCACCACTTCACATTTTCTTCAGGAAATGTACATTCTAGTTAAGTTGGCTTGAGAGAGCCAACATATTGAAATCCTATTTAAACTTATTATTATTATTATTAAGTTGGCTTGAGAGAGCCAACATATTGAAATCCTATTTAACCCTCTGAGGTCTGAGCTGTTTTCTGGGCCCTGGAGGTGTTCTGACATGCTCTGACATTTGTGGTTATTTCTGTTACTTGTGACATTTTCATGGCTAAAGTCTAATTACACTGTATTCAGCACAAACTCTGCTACAATAATATATCAGCAGCATGTATGTAAAAGTTTGTAGTTTTGAGATAATGACATTTATGCGTGGTTTGTGAAAATACAAAAATAAATTCTCACTGAAATAAGGTCATGAAACCCATACTGATTATTTCTTCACAAGACTTTTGAAAATTGTATCACGTAGCCTAGAATATTTGCTCCAAAACGATGTGAGAATCACCCTGACTGCTCATTCAGAGAAGACAATATATTGATTTAAAAATTTTACGACGTGTTTTGTGTTAGAAAGCAATATGCGAAGGGGCGGATCACCTCATTAATATGAAAGCTTTCCACACCTGAGAAAGACAAAGAACCTCCCTAATGGCCCTATTAGGAGCTTATCAGGGCCCATCATTCTGACCAACCTTGCACAAAGAATGAGGAGATTTAAAAAAGAATGGCTTTTAAAATTGTTTGGATTTATTTACAACACAACATAATCTAAAGATACACAACAAAAAAGCACTTATTGAAGAAAGAGACCTTTGTGCCATTCCTAAAAACATTGTACATACCTTTCATTTTCTAAGGTGTTTGATTTTCACTTTACCATGTTCATGTACAGAGACATGTACTGTGAATGTTGAAGTCAGCAGGACTCAGTGGCATCTGGGCCCTGAAAAAAAAAAAAGTGAACATACTGATATCAAGAGAAAGGCCTGCACGATTTTGGGAATACATTTTAGATTTTTCTTGTTAAAATTGCTTTTTAAAATTCACAGAATACACACACACACTCACACAAATGTTTCCAACAATATATAATGAACACCAGGTTTGTTGTGCCTTGTAGGTATAGGCTATGCGCAGTGCTGCATAAAATAATAACAATATAGCAGCCTATATATATTTTCAAAAAGATTTCAGTAACAACTAAGCTAGAGAAAAATATATTGATTATCATGTTACTTCAAATGTTTCCATTCGTTATGATGATATGAAATGAGATAATAGTAAAAACATGAAGCCGTTTGGAGCGTTTTGCTTTTCCAAAATATGATACATTCAAACGCGATCGCGATCAAAAATATGATACATTAAAACGCGATCGCGATCAAAAATATGATACATTAAAACGCGATTGCGATCAAATATAAAACATTATGGTTAGGCCTACCATATACATAGCCTATCTACGTTTGAGCAGATATCCACAAACACAGTAACAGTTAACACGGGTCTAAATATTATAATATTCACCATATATCTAGCAACAGTTCAACTGCAATGTGAAATTTATGCAACAATAGCAAACTAATATGTAAGAATTTCTTACCTTATCTTTCTTGTCTTCAAATATCGTTCTTCTTCTTCTGATGTAAATCCAATGTAAGCTCAGGCACGTCTTTCAAACTCGACGAAAAGTGAAGTGAAGTGTTTTGTTGTTGAGGTAATGAGGGCGATCGCGTTCCATGTGGAGATTTGCATGTGAATATCTTTTGCGCGAGTGGGCGTGGCCGAATTAAAAATAATTAGGAAGCGTTTGAGAAGCTGGAAATCTTGTTGGTTTTATACAAATTACTTAAACAGAGAATATTTGTTTTCGTTTTGAATCCGATCATTTAAAAGTACACACTTAAATGTTTATAAAGGTGTATGGCTCATAAATGTGTAACAAGTATTCGCTGAGTTTTGTTTCAGTTTATAGACGTGCTCAAGAAAAAAAAGTTCACCGCGACGGAGAGGCAGAACGCACACACTGTTTTTTTTCCTTATTTTACAAAAGCACAATGTTTTGATTTGATTGGAAGTGGACACATACAAAAGTAGAAATACCACAGATTCTTTTTTTATATTTATTTTTTCTGTATGACCATAAATGACGGAGAAATTTAAGTTTAAAGTGCTACAATGTGGAGAAAATCCAGCAAAACGCGCCGGCGCGTTTGTCGACCTCAGAGGGTTAAACTTATTATTATTATTATTATTATTATTATTCCGAGACTAAAATTTCTATATGAAACTCCTCCTAGAGCTTTAACTCTACATACTCCAAACTCGGCTCAGACACTCAAACTGATCTGACTCGCGTTGCTATATCTTTTCAGACTGATCGGACTTACGGTTTTCCTAAAAATGACGATCAAAACTCGGAAAAACTCCCATTGACTTGCATTGGGGAGTTCTAAAAAATTCAAATTTAGATTCAAACTCACCAACCGACGAAAATTCAAATCAAAATACCTTGAAGACTAAACCAAACTGCCGTTCTATATACTATATGAGCCACTGAGACTCATTTAAACTAATGCACTCTAAACTCATACACTTATAAACTAATTAACTTATAAACTCATGAATTCATAGACTTATGAACTCTTAAACTCATAAATTAATAAACTCTGAACTCTTAAACTCATTTAAACGTATAAACTCTAAACTCATTTAAACTTATAAACTCAAAGCTCAAAAACTCATACACTTATAAACTCATCAATTTATACACATAAACTCTAAACTCATAAACTCTTGAGTGTGTGTGTGTGTGTGTGTGTCTGAGTGAGTGTGTGAGCGAGTTAGTGTGTGTGTGTGTGTGTGTGTGTGTGTGTGTGTGTGTGTGTATCTATCTAACTTATTTATCTATCTATCTGTCATAAACTTCAAACTACTGTAAACTACTTTAAACTTCAAACCACTTTAAACTTCTTACGTTTAAAGCTCCCAGCTCCCAAGCAACTCCATAGCAACCAAACTTGAGTACCCTAGCAACCGTTTTGCAAGACCTATATCTCTGTATCAGAACATCGTATAGAGATTAGGTTTGGCTCTTTTGACTCATGCTAGCAAACAGCACTTCCAACATGCTACACATGCTAGCAGTGAATAGCTACATGCTAATAGCGATTAGTTAAGTGCTAAATCATACCAAGATCATGCAAACAACTATATCAAAACTCCATAGTAACCATCTGTGACAACTACCAACCACCTAGCAGCACCATAGCAACCACCCAGAACACCCTAGCAACTGCCTAGCAACCACCCAGAACACCCTAGCAACCGCCTAGCAACACCATAGCAACCACACAGAACACCCTAGCAACTGCCTAGCAACCACCCAGAATACCCTAGCAACCGCCTAGCAACACCATAGTAACCACCCAGAACACCCTAGCAACCGCCTAGCAACCACCCAGAATACCCTAGCAACCGCCTAGTAACCGCCTAGCAACCACTCAAAACACCCTAGCAACACCATAGCAACCACCCAGAACACCCTAGCAACCGCCTAGCAACACCATAGCAACCACCCAGAACACCCTAGCAACTGCCTATAAACACCATAGCAACCACCCAGAACACCCTAGCAACTGCCTAGCAACCACCCAGAACACCCTAGCAACCGCATAGCAACACCATAGCAACCACCCAGAACACCCTAGCAACTGCCTAGCAACCACCCAGAATACCCTAGCAACCGCCTAGCAACCACCCAGCAACCACCCAGAATACCTTAGCAACACCATAGCAACCACCCAGAACACCCTAGCAACCGCCTAGCAACACCATAGCAACCACCCAGAACACCCTAGCAACTGCTTAGCAACCACCCAGAATACCCTAGCAACCGCCTAGCAACCACCCAGCAACCACCCAGAACACCCTAGCAACACCATAGCAACCACCCAGAACACCCTAGCAACCGCCTAGCAACCACCCAGAACACCCTAGCAACCGCCTAGCAATAGCATAGCAAAGCCTAGCAACACCCTAGCAACCACTCAGAATACCCTAGCAACTGCCTAGCAACACCATAGCAAACACCAAAACACCCTAGCAACCGCCTAGCAACACCATAGCAACCACCCAGAACACCATAGCAACCGCCTAGCAACCACCCAGAATACCTTAGCAACCGCCTAGCAACACCATAGCAACTACCCAGAACACCCTAGCAACCGCCTAACAACCACCCAGAACACCCTAGCAACCACCTAGCAACAGCATAACAACCACCCAGAACACCCTAGCAACCGCCTAGCAACACCATAGCAACCACCCAGAATACCCTAGCAACCGCCTAGCAGCACCATTGCAACCACCCAGAACACCCTAGCAACCGCCTAGCAACACCATAGCGACCACCCATAACATCCTAGCAACCGCCTAGCAAAAAACGTTCTGGTCCAAACTTTCTCAAGCCAACTTTAAAGTTTGTCTCGACGAACTTTTGCATCTAGTTATTATTATTAAGTTGGCTTGAGAGAGCCAACTTACTGAAATCCTATTTAAACTTATTATTATTATTATTATTCTGACCCTAAAAATTTACAACTCAAACTCCTCCTAGAGCTTTAACTCCACATACTCCAAACTCGGCACAGACACTCAAACTGATCTGACTCGCGTTGCTATATCTTTTCAGACTGATCGGACTTACGGTTTTCCTAAAAATGACGATCAAAACTCGAAAAAACTCATTCAAAAACTCCCATTGACTTACATTGGGGAGTTCTAAAAAATTCAAACCGACAAAATTTAAATCTAAACACCTTGAAGACTAAACCAAACTGCCATTCTATATACTATATGAGCCATTGAGACTCATTTAAACTAATAAACTCTAAACTCATACACTTATAAACTAATTAACTTATAAACTCATGAATTCATAGACTTATGAACTCTTAAACTCATAAATTAATAAACTCTGAACTCTTAAACTCATTTAAACTTATAAACTCTAAACTCATTAAAACTTATAAACTCTAAACTCATTTAAAACGTATAAACTCTAAACTCAAAAACTCTTACACTTATAAACTCATCAATTTATACACTTATAAACTCTAAACTCATAAACTCTGAGTGTGTGTGTGTGTGTGTGTGTGTGAACACACACACACACACACACACACACACACACACACACACACACACACACACACACTAAACTCATTTAAACTTAAACTCTAAACTCATTTAAACTTATAAACTCAAAACTCAAATTCTCGTAAACTACTTTAAACTTCAAACCACTTCTTAAGTTTAAAGCTTACAGCTCCCAAGCAACTCCATAGCAACCAAACTTGAGTACCCTAGCAACCGTTTTGCAAGACCTATATCTCTGTATCAGAACATCGTATAGAGATGAGGTTTGGCTCTTTTGACTCATGCTAGCAAACAGCACTTCCAACATGCTACACATGCTAGCACTGAATAGCTACATGCTAATAACGAGTAGTTAAGTGCTATATCATGCCAAGATCATGCTAAGAACTCTATAAAGACTCCATAGTAACCATCTGTGACAACTACCAACCACCTAGCAACACCATAGCAACCGCCCAGAACACCCTAGCAAGCGCCTAGTAACCGCCCAGAATACCTTAGCAACCGCCTAGCAACACCATAGCAACCACCCAGAACACCCTAGCAACCGCCTAGCAACCACTCAGAATACCCTAGCAACCGCCTAGCAACACCATAGCAACCACCCAGAACACCCTAGCAACCGCCTAGCAACCACCCAGAATACCCTAGCAACCGCCTAGCAACACCATAGCAACCACCCAGAACACCCTAGCAACCGCCTAGCAACCACCCAGAACACCCTAGCAACAGCATAGCAACCACTCAGAACACCCTAGCAACCGCCTAGCAACCACCCAGAATACCTTAGCAACCGCCTAGCAACACCCTAGCAACCGCCTAGCAACCACTCAGAATACCCTAGCAACCGCCTAGCAACACCATAGCAACCACCCAGAACACCCTAGCAACCGCCTAGCAACCACCCAGAATACCCTAGCAACCGCCTAGCAACACCATAAAAACCACCCAGAACACCCTAGCAACCGCCTAGCAACACCATAGCAACACCATAGCAACCACTCAGAACACCCTAGCAACCGCCTAGCAACCACCCAGAATACCTTAGCAACCGCCTAGCAACACCATATCAACCACCCAGAACACCCTAGCAACCGCCTAGCAACCACCAAGAATACCCTAGCAACCGCCTAGCAACACCATAGCAACCACCCAGAACACCCTAGCAACCGCCTAGCAACCACCCAGAACACCCTAGCAACCGCCTAGCAACACCATAGCAACCACCCAGAACACTCTAGCAACCGCCTAGCAACCACCCAGAACACCCTAGCAACCAACCAGAATACCCTAGCAACCACCTAGTAACACCATAGCAACCACCCAGAACACCCTAGCAACCACCCAAAACACCCTAGCAACCAACCAGAATACCCTAGCAACCGCCTAGCAACCACCCAAAACACCCTAGCAACCACCTAGCAACCACCCAGAACACCCTTGCAACCGCCTAGCAACACCCTAGCAACCACCCAGAACACCCTAGCAACTGCCTAGCAACCACCCAAAATACCTTAGCAACCGCCTAGCAACCACCCAGAATACCCTAGCAACTGCCTAGCAACACCATAGCAACCACCCAGAACACCCTAGCAACCGCCTAGCAACCACCCAGAACACCCTAGCAACCGCCTAGCAACCACCAAGAATACCCTAGCAACCGCCTAGCAACACCATAGCAACCACCCAGAACACCCTAGCAACCGCCTAGCAACCACCCAAAATACCTTAGCAACCGCCTAGCAACCACCAAGAATACCCTAGCAACCGCCTAGCAACACCATAGCAACCACCCAGAACACCCTAGCAACCGCCTAGCAACACCATAGCAACCAACCAGAATACCCTAGCAACCGCCTAGCAACCACTCAAAACACCCTAGCAACCACCCAGAACACCCTAGCAACCGCCTAGCAACACCATAGCAACCACCCAGAACACCCTAGCAACCGCCTAGCAACCACCCAAAATACCTTAGCAACTGCCTAGCAACAGCATAGCAACCACCCAGAACACCCTAGCAACCGCCTAGCAAAAAAACGTTCTGGTCCAAACTTTCTCAAGCCAACTTAAAGTTTGTCTCAACGAACTTTTGCATCTAGTTAAGTTGGCTTGAGAAAGCCAACTTACTGAAATCCTATTTAAACTTATTATTATTCTTCTTATTATTATTCTTCTGACCCAAAATTTATCAATTCTAACTCCTCCTAGAGCTTTAACTCTACAAACTCCAAACTCGGGTCAGACCTTCAGACTGTTCTGACTTGAGTTGCTATATATTTTCAGACTGATTTGACTTTCAGTTTTCTTAAAAATTAATATTAAAAACCATAAAAATCCCATAGACTTACATTGCAGAGTGCTCATATTGAGCCAAGACTACGGTGGCCCATTAGTGTACAAGCCAAAAACTCAAATCTAAACTCCCTGAAGCCCTAGACTCAATTAAACTACCATTCTATGGATTAATAAATCTATCTATCTATCTTCAAACTCTATCTATCTATCTATCTATCTATCTATCTATCTATCTATCTATCTATCTATCTATCTATCTATCTTCAAACCTTATCTATCTATCTATCTATCTATCTATCTATCTATCTATCTATCTATCTTCAAACCTTTTCTATCTATCTATCTATCTATCTATCTATCTATCTATCTATCTATCTATCTATCTTCAAACCTTATCTATCTATCTATCTATCTATCTATCTATCTATCTATCTATCTATCTATCTATCTATCTATCTATCTATCTATCTATCTATCTTCAAACCTTTTCTATCTATCTATCTATCTATCTATCTATCTATCTATCTATCTATCTATCTATCTATCTATCTATCTATCTATCTATCTTCAAACCCTATCTATCTATCTATCTATCTATCTATCTATCTATCTATCTATCTATCTATCTATCTATCTATCTATCTATCTATCTATCTATCTATCTATCTATCTATCTATCTATCTATCTATCTTCAAACCCTATCTATCTATCTATCTATCTATCTATCTATCTACCTATCTATCTATCTATCTATCTATCTATCTATCTATCTATCTATCTATCTATCTTCAAACCTTTTCTATCTATCTATCTATCTATCTATCTATCTATCTATCTATCTATCTATCTATCTATCTATCTATCTATCTATCTATCTATCTACAAACATTTTTTATCTATCTATCTATCTATCTATCTATCTATCTATCTATCTATCTATCTATCTATCTATCTATCTATCTATCTTCAAACCTTATCTATCTATCTATCTATCTATCTATCTATCTATCTATCTATCTATCTATCTATCTTCAAACATTTTCTATCTATCTATCTATCTATCTATCTATCTATCTATCTATCTATCTATCTATCTATCTATCTTCAAACCTTATCTATCTATCTATCTATCTATCTATCTATCTATCTATCTATCTATCTATCTATCTATCTTCAAACATTTTCTATCTATCTATCTATCTATCTATCTATCTATCTATCTATCTATCTATCTATCTATCTATCTATCTATCTATCTTCAAACCTTATCTATCTATCTATCTATCTATCTATCTATCTATCTATCTATCTATCTATCTATCTATATATCTTCAAACCTTATCTATCTATCTATCTATCTATCTATCTATCTATCTATCTATCTATCTATCTATCTATCTATCTATCTATCTATCTATCTATCTATCTATCTATCTTCAAACCTTTTCTATCTATCTATCTATCTATCTATCTATCTATCTATCTATCTATCTATCTATCTATCTATCTATCTATCTATCTATCTATCTATCTTCAAACCTTTTCTATCTATCTATCTATCTATCTATCTATCTATCTATCTATCTATCTATCTATCTATCTATCTATCTATCTATCTTCAAACCTTATCTATCTATCTATCTATCTATCTATCTATCTATCTATCTATCTATCTATCTATCTATCTATCTATCTATCTATCTATCTATCTATCTATCTATCTTCAAACATTTTCTATCTATCTATCTATCTATCTATCTATCTATCTATCTATCTATCTATCTATCTATCTATCTATCTATCTATCTATCTATCTATCTATCTATCTATCTATCTATCTATCTTCAAACATTTTTTATCTATCTATCTATCTATCTATCTATCTATCTATCTATCTATCTATCTATCTATCTATCTATCTATCTATCTATCTATCTATCTATCTATCTATCTATCTATCTATCTATCTATCTATATATCTATCTATCTATCTATCTTCAAACATTTTTTATCTATCTATCTATCTATCTATCTATCTATCTATCTATCTATCTATCTATCTATCTATCTATCTATCTATCTATCTATCTATCTATCTATCTATCTATCTTCAAACATTTTTTATCTATCTATCTATCTATCTATCTATCTATCTATCTATCTATCTATCTATCTATCTATCTATCTATCTATCTATCTATCTATCTATCTATCTATCTACAAACCTTATCTATCTATCTATCTATCTATCTATCTATCTATCTATCTATCTATCTATCTATCTATCTATCTATCTATCTATCTATCTATCTATCTTCAAACCTTTTCTATCTATCTATCTATCTATCTATCTATCTATCTATCTATCTATCTATCTATCTATCTATCTATCTATCTATCTATCTATCTATCTATCTATCTTCAAACCTTATCTATCTTTCTTTCTAACTAATCTGTCTATCTTTCTAACTAACTAACTAACTAACTAACTAACTAACTAACTAACTAACTAACTAATCTATCTTTCTTTATTTCTTACTAATCTATCTATCTTTCAAACTAATCTATCTCTTTCTTTCTAACTAATCAGTCTTTCCCTCTTTCTTTCTTTCTTTCTTTCTTTCTTTCTTTCTTTCTTTCTTTCTTTCTTTCTTTCTTTCTTTCTTTCTTTCTTTCTTTCTTTCTTTCTTTCTTTCTAACTAATCTTTCTTTCTTTCTAACTAATCTTTCTTTCTTTCTAACTAATCCTTCTTTCTTTCTAACTAATCTTTCTTTCTAACTAATACTTTCTAACGAATCAATTTAACTAATCTATCTATCTTTTTAACTAACTTATCTATCTTTCTTTCTTACTAATCTATCTATCTTTCTAACTAACTTATCTATCTTTGTTTCTTACTAATCTATCTATCTTTCTAACTAATTTATCTATCTTTATTTCTTACTAATCTATCTATCTTTCTAACTAACTAAATAATCTTTCTTTCTTTCTTTCTTTCTAACTAACTTATCGATCTTTCTTCCTTTCTAACTAATATATCTATCTTTCTAACTAACTTATCTATCTTTCTTTCTTTCTAACTAATCTATCTATCTTTCTAACTAACTAATCTATCTTTCTTTATTTCTAACTAATCTATCTATCTTTCTAACTAATCTATCTCTCTTTCTTTCTAACTAATCAATCTTTCTTTCTTTCTAACTATTCTTTCTTTCTAACTAATTAATCTTTTTTCTTTCTTTCTTTCTTTCTTTCTTTCTTTCTTTCTTTCTTTCTTTCTTTCTTTCTTTCTTTCTTTCTTTCTTTCTTTCTAACTAATTAATATTTTTTCTTTCTTTCTTTCTTTCTTTCTTTCTTTCTTTCTTTCTTTCTTTCTTTCTTTCTTTCTTTCTTTCTTTCTTTCTTTCTTTCTTTCTTTCTTTCTTTCTTTCTTTCTTTCTAACTAATCTTCTTTCTTTCTCTCTTTCTTTCTTTCTAACTAATCTTCTTTCTTTCTTTCTAACTAATCTTCTTTCTTTCTCTCTTTCTTTCTTTCTAACTAATCTTCTTTCTTTCTTTCTTTCTTTCTTTCTTTCTTTCTTTCTTTCTTTCTTTCTTTCTTTCTTTCTTTCTTTCTTTCTTTCTTTCTTTCTAACTAATCTTCTTTCTTTCTAACTAATCTTTTCTTTCTTTCTTTCTTTCTTTCTTTCTTTCTTTCTAACTAATTAATCTTTTTTCTTTCTTTCTTTCTTTCTTTCTTTCTTTCTTTCTTTCTTTCTTTCTTTCTTTCTTTCTTTCTTTCTAACTAATTAATATTTTTTCTTTCTTTCTTTCTTTCTTTCTTTCTTTCTTTCTTTCTTTCTTTCTTTCTTTCTTTCTTTCTTTCTTTCTTTCTTTCTTTCTAACTAATCTTATTTATTTCTCTCTTTCTTTCTTTCTAACTAATCTTCTTTCTTTCTTTCTTTCTTTCTTTCTTTCTTTCTTTCTTTCTTTCTAACTAATCTTTTCTTTCTTTCTTTCTTTCTTTCTTTCTTTCTTTCTTTCTTTCTTTCTTTCTTTCTTTCTTTCTAACTAATCTTCTTTCTTTCTTTCTAACTAATCTTTTCTTTCTTTCTTTCTTTCTTTCTTTCTTTCTTTCTTTCTTTCTTTCTTTCTTTCTTTCTAACTAATTAATCTTTTTTCTTTCTTTCTTTCTTTCTTTCTTTCTTTCTCTTTCTTTCTTTCTTTCTTTCTTTCTTTCTTTCTTTCTTTCTTTCTTTCTTTCTTTCTTTCTTTCTTTCTTTCTTTCTTTCTTTCTAACTAATTAATCTTTTTCTTTCTTTCTTTCTTTCTTTCTTTCTTTTTTTCTTTCTAACTAATCTTTCTTTCTAACTAATACTTTCTAACGAATCAATTTAACTAATCTATCTATCTTTTTAACTAACTTATCTATCTTTCTTTCTTACTAATCTATCTATCTTTCTAACTAACTTATCTATCTTTGTTTCTTACTAATCTATCTATCTTTCTAACTAATTTATCTATCTTTATTTCTTACTAATCTATCTATCTTTCTAACTAACTAAATAATCTTTCTTTCTTTCTTTCTTTCTAACTAACTTATCGATCTTTCTTCCTTTCTAACTAATATATCTATCTTTCTAACTAACTTATCTATCTTTCTTTCTTTCTAACTAATCTATCTATCTTTCTAACTAACTAATCTATCTTTCTTTATTTCTAACTAATCTATCTATCTTTCTAACTAATCTATCTCTCTTTCTTTCTAACTAATCAATCTTTCTTTCTTTCTAACTATTCTTTCTTTCTAACTAATTAATCTTTTTTCTTTCTTTCTTTCTTTCTTTCTTTCTTTCTTTCTTTCTTTCTTTCTTTCTTTCTTTCTTTCTTTCTAACTAATTAATATTTTTTCTTTCTTTTTTTCTTTCTTTCTTTCTTTCTTTCTTTCTTTCTTTCTTTCTTTCTTTCTTTCTTTCTTTCTAACTAATCTTCTTTCTTTCTCTCTTTCTTTCTTTCTAACTAATCTTCTTTCTTTCTTTCTAACTAATCTTTCTTTCTCTCTTTCTTTCTTTCTAACTAATCTTCTTTCTTTCTTTCTTTCTTTCTTTCTTTCTTTCTTTCTTTCTTTCTTTCTTTCTTTCTTTCTTTCTAACTAATCTTCTTTCTTTCTTTCTAACTAATCTTTTCTTTCTTTCTTTCTTTCTTTCTAACTAATTAATCTTTTTTCTTTCTTTCTTTCTTTCTTTCTTTCTTTCTTTCTTTCTTTCTTTCTTTCTAACTAATTAATATTTTTTCTTTCTTTCTTTCTTTCTTTCTTTCTTTCTTTCTTTCTTTCTTTCTTTCTTTCTTTCTAACTAATCTTATTTATTTCTCTCTTTCTTTCTTTCTAACTAATCTTCTTTCTTTCTTTCTTTCTTTCTTTCTTTCTTTCTAACTAATCTTTTCTTTCTTTCTTTCTTTCTTTCTTTCTTTCTTTCTTTCTTTCTTTCTTTCTTTCTAACTAATCTTCTTTCTTTCTTTCTAACTAATCTTTTCTTTCTTTCTTTCTTTCTTTCTTTCTTTCTTTCTTTCTTTCTTTCTTTCTTTCTTTCTTTCTTTCTTTCTAACTAATTAATCTTTTTTCTTTCTTTCTTTCTTTCTTTTTCTTTCTTTCTTTCTTTCTTTCTTTCTTTCTTTCTTTCTTTCTTTCTTTCTTTCTTTCTTTCTTTCTTTCTTTCTTTCTTTCTTTCTAACTAATTAATCTTTTTCTTTCTTTCTTTCTTTCTTTCTTTCTTTCTTTCTTTCTTTCTTTCTTTCTTTCTTTCTTTCTTTCTAACTAATCTTTTCTTTCTTTCTTTCTTTCTTTCTTTCTTTCTTTCTTTCTTTCTTTCTTTCTTTCTTTCTTTCTTTCTTTCTTTCTTTCTAACTAATCTTCTTTCTTTCTTTCTTTCTTTCTTTCTTTCTTTCTAACTAATTAATCTTTTTTCTTTCTTTCTTTCTTTCTTTCTTTCTTTCTTTCTTTCTTTCTTTCTTTCTTTCTAACTAATCTTATTTATTTCTCTCTTTCTTTCTTTCTAACTAATCTTCTTTCTTTCTTTCTTTCTTTCTTTCTTTCTTTCTTTCTTTCTTTCTTTCTTTCTTTCTTTCTAACTAATCTTCTTTCTTTCTTTCTTTCTTTCTTTCTTTCTTTCTTTCTTTCTTTCTTTCTTTCTTTCTAACTAATTAATCTTTTTTCTTTCTTTCTTTCTTTCTTTCTTTCTTTCTTTCTTTCTTTCTTTCTTTCTTTCTTTCTTTCTAACTAATTAATCTTTTTCTTTCTTTCTTTCTTTCTTTCTTTCTTTCTTTCTTTCTTTCTTTCTTTCTTTCTTTCTAACTAATCTTTCTTTTTTCTTTTTCTTTCTTTCTAACTAATCTTTCTTTTTTCTTTTTCTTTCTTTCTAACTAATCTTTCTTTTTTTCTTTCTTTCTTTCTTTCTTTCTTTCTTTCTTTCTTTCTTTCTTTCTTTCTTTCTTTCTTTCTAACTAATCTTTCTTTTTTCTTTTTCTTTCTTTCAAACTAATCTTTCTTTTTTCTTTTTCTTTCTAACTAATCTTTCTTTTCTTTCTTTCTTTCTTTCTTTCTTTCTTTCTTTCTAACTAATTAATCTTTTTTCATTCTTTCTTTCTTTCTTTCTTTCTTTCTTTCTTTCTTTCTTTCTAACTAATTAATCTTTCTTTCTAACTAATCTTTCTTTTGTCTTTTTCTTTCTTTCAAACTAATCTTTCTTTTTTCTTTTTCTTTCTTTCTAACTAATCTTTCTTTTCTTTCTTTCTTTCTTTCTTTCTTTCTTTCTTTCTTTCTTTCTTTATTTCTTTCTAACTAATCTTTTCTTTCTTTCTTTCTTTCTTTCTTTCTTTCTTTCTTTCTTTCTTTCTTTCTTTCTTTCTTTCTTTCTAACTAATTAATCTTTTTTCTTTCTTTCTTTCTTTCTTTTTCTTTCTTTCTTTCTTTCTTTCTTTCTTTCTTTCTTTCTTTCTTTCTTTCTTTCTTTCTTTCTAACTAATCTTTCTTTTTTTCTTTCTTTCTTTCTAACTAGCCCATATTTCTTTCTTTTTAACTAGTCTTTCTTTCTACCAAGCCCATATTTCCTTCCTTCCTTCCTTCCTTCCAACTAATCTTTCTTTCTTTCTTTCTTTCTTTCTTTCTTTCTTTCTTTCTTTCTTTCTTTCTTTCTTTCTTTCTTTCTTTCTTTCTTTCTAACTAGCCCATATTTCTTTCTTTTTAACTAGTCTTTCTTTCTACCAAGCCGATATTTCCTTCCTTCCTTCCAACTAATCAGTCTTTCTTTCTTTCTTTCTTTCTTTTTTTCTTTCTTTTTTTCTTTTTTCTTTTTTTTCTTTCTTTCTTTCTTTCTTTCTTTCTTTCTTTCTTTCTTTCTTTCTTTCTTTCTTTCTTTCTCTTTCCTTCTTTCTTTCAACTAATCCACCTTTCTTTCTTTCTTTCTTTCTTTCTTTCTTTCTTTCTTTCTTTCTTTCTAACTAATCCACCTTTCTTTCTTTCTTTCTTTCTTTCTTTCTTTCTTTCTTTCTTTCTTTCTTTCTTTCTTTCTTTCTTTCTTTATAATCCACAATTCTTTCTTTCTTTCTTTCTAATCCACAATTCTTTCTTTCTTTCTTTCTAACTAATCTTTCTTTCTTTCTTTCTTTCTTTCTTTCTTTCTTTCTTTCTTTCTTACTAATCTTTCTTTCTAACTAGCCCATATTTCTTTCTTTTTTTTAACTAGTCTTTCTTTCTACCAAGCCCATATTTCTTTCTTTCTTTCTTTCCTTCCTTCCTTCATTCCTTCCTTCCTTCCAACTAATCAGTCTTTCTTTCTTTCTTTCTTTCTTTCTTTCTTTCTTTCTTTTTTTCTTTCTTTCTTTCTTTCTTTCTTTCTTTCTTTCTTTCTTTCTAACTAATCCACCATTCTTTCTTTCATCCTTTCAACTAATTAGTATATTTCTTTCTTTTTCTTTCTAATCCACAATTCTTTCTTTCTTTCTTTCTTTCTTTCTTTCTTTATAATCCACAATTCTTTCTTTCTTTCTTTCTTTCTTTCTTTCTTTCTTTCTTTCTTTCTTTCTTTCTTTTTTTTTTGCTTTCTTGCTTTCTAACTAATCTCTCTTTCTTTTTAACTAATCTTTCTTTTAATCTATCTTTCTTAACTAATCTATCTTTTTCTTTCTAACTAATATTTTATCTTTCTTTCTAACTAATTTATCAATCAAAATTTAAACTACTTTAAACTTCAAACTACTTTTAATTTTTTCAAACTCTCTGGTCCTTAACTTTTTCAAACTCTCTGGTCCGGCTTTCTCAAGCCAACTTAAAGTTTGTCTCAAACTTTTTTTCTAGTTAAGTTGGCTTGAGAGAGCCAACATATTGATATCCTATTTAAACTTATTATTATTATTATTATTATTATTCTTCTGACCGTAAAAATTTACAACTCAAACTCCTCCTAGAGTTTTAACTCCACATACTCCAAACTCGGCTCAGACACTCAAACTGTTCTGACTCGCGTTGCTATATCTTTTCAGACTGATCGGACTTACGGTTTTCCTAAAAATGACGATCAAAACTCGAAAAAACTCATTCAAAAATCCCATTGACTTACATTGGGGAGTTCTAAAAAATTCAAACCGACGAAAATTCAAATCAAAATACCTTGAAGACTAAACCAAACTGCCATTCTATATACTATATGAGCCATTGAGACTCATTTAAACTAATGCACTCTAAACTCATACACTTATAAAGTAATTAACTTATAAACTCATGAATTCATAGACTTATTAACTCTAAAACTCATAAATTAATAAACTCTGAACTCTTAAACTCATTTAAATTTATAAACTCTAAACTCATTTAAACTTATAAACTCAAAACTCATTTAAACTTATAAACTAAACTCAAAAACTTGTACACTTATAAACTCATCCATTTATACACTTATAAACTCTACACTCATAAACTCTGAGTGTGTGTGTGTGTGTACACACACACACACACACACACACACACACACACACTCTAAACTCATTTAAACTTATAAACTCAAAACTCAAAAACTCGTAAACTACTTTAAACTTCAAACCACTTTAAACTTATTAAGTTTAAAGCTTCCAGCTCCCAAGCAACTCCATAGCAACCAAACTTGAGAACCCTAGCAACCGTTTTGCAAGACCTATATCTCTGTATCAGAACATCGTACAGAGATGAGGTTTGGCTCTTTTGACTCATGCTAGCAAACAGCACTTCCAACATGCTACACATGCTAGCAGTGAATAGCTACATGCTAATAGCGATTAGTTAAGTGTTAAATCATTCTAAGAACTCTATAAAAACTCCAGAGTAACCATCTGTGACAACTACCAACCACCTAGTAACACCATATCAACCGCCCTGAATACCTTAGCAACCACCTAGCAACCACCCAGAATACCCTAGCAACCGCCTAGCAACACCATAGCAACCACCCAGAACACCCTAGCAACCGCCTAGCAACCACCCAGAACACCCTAGCAACCGCCTAGCAACACAATAGCAACCACCCAGAACACCCTAGCAACCGCCTAGCAACCACCCAGAACACCCTAGCAACCACCCAGAACACCCTAGACACCGCCTAGCAACCACCAAGAATACCCTAGCAACCGCCTAGCAACACCATAGCAACCACCCAGAACACCCTAGCAACCGCCTAGCAACCACCCAAAATACCTTAGCAACCGCCTAGCAACCACCAAGAATACCCTAGCAACCGCCTAGCAACACCATAGCAACCACCCAGAACACCCTAGCAACCGCCTAGCAACACCATAGCAACCAACCAGAATACCCTAGCAACCGCCTAGCAACCACTCAAAACACCCTAGCAACCACCTAGCAACCACCCAGAACACCCTAGCAACCGCCTAGCAACCACCCAGAACACCCTAGCAACCGCCTAGCAACCAACCAGAATACCCTAGCAACCACCTAGTAACACCATAGCAACCACCCAGAACACCCTAGCAACCACCCAAAACACCCTAGCAACCAACCAGAATACCCTAGCAACCGCCTAGCAACCACCCAAAACACCCTAGCAACCACCCAGAACACCCTTGCAACCGCCTAGCAACACCCTAGCAACCACCCAGAACACCCTAGCAACCGCCTAGCAACCACCCAAAATACCTTAGCAACCGCCTAGCAACCACCCAGAATACCCTAGCAACCGCCTAGCAACACCATAGCAACCACCCAAAACACCCTAGCAACCGCCTAGCAACCACCAAGAACACCCTAGCAACCGCCTAGCAACACCATAGCAACCACCCAGAACACCCTAGCAACCGCCTAGCAACCACCCAGAACACCTTAGCAACCACCCAAAACACCCTAGCAACCAACCAGAATACCCTAGCAACCGCCTAGCAACCACTCAAAACGCCCTAGCAACCACCTAGCAACCACCAAGAACACCCTAGCAACCGCCTAGCAACACCATAGCAACCACCCAGAACACCCTAGCAACCGCCTAGCAACCACCCAGAACACCCTAGCAACCGCCTAGCAACACCATAGCAACCACCCAGAACACCCTAGCAACCGCCTAGCAACCACCCAGAACACCCTAGCAACCAACCAGAATACCCTAGCAACCACCTAGTAACACCATAGCAACCACCCAGAACACCCTAGCAACCACCCAAAACACCCTAGCAACCAACCAGAATACCCTAGCAACCGCCTAGCAACCACCCAAAACACCCTAGCAACCACCTAGCAACCACCCAGAACACCCTTGCAACCGCCTAGCAACACCCTAGCAACCACCCAGAACACCCTAGCAACTGCCTAGCAACCACCCAAAATACCTTAGCAACCGCCTAGCAACCACCCAGAATACCCTAGCAACCGCCTAGCAACACCATAGCAACCACCCAGAACACCCTAGCAACCGCCTAGCAACCACCCAGAACACCCTAGCAACCGCCTAGCAACCACCAAGAATACCCTAGCAACCGCCTAGCAACACCATAGCAACCACCCAGAACACCCTAGCAACCGCCTAGCAACCACCCAAAATACCTTAGCAACCGCCTAGCAACCACCAAGAATACCCTAGCAACCGCCTAGCAACACCATAGCAACCACCCAGAACACCCTAGCAACAGCCTAGCAACACCATAGCAACCAACCAGAATACCCTAGCAACCGCCTAGCAACCACTCAAAACACCCTAGCAACCACCTAGCAACCACCCAGAACACCCTAGCAACCGCCTAGCAACACCATAGCAACCACCCAGAACACCCTAGCAACTGCCTAGCAACCACCCAAAATACCTTAGCAACCGCCTAGCAACAGCATAGCAACCACCCAGAACACCCTAGCAACCGCCTAGTAAAAAAACGTTCTGGTCCAAACTTTCTCAAGCCAACTTAAAGTTTGTCTCGACGAACTTTTGCATCTAGTTATTATTATTCTTCTGACCGTAAAAATTTACAACTCAAACTCCTCCTAGAGCTTTAACTCTACATACTCCAAACTCGGCTCAGACACTCAAACTGATCTGACTCGCGTTGCTATATCTTTTCAGACTGATCGGACTTACGGTTTTCCTAAAAATGACGATCAAAACTCGAAAAAACTCATTCAAAAATCCCATTGACTTACATTGGGAGTTCTAAAAAATTCAAACCGACGAAAATTCAAATCAAAATACCTTGAAGACTAAACCAAACTGCCGTTCTATATACTATATGAGCCATTGAGACTCATTTAAACTAATGAACTCTAAACTCAAAACGTGTGTGTGTGTGTGTGAGAGAGAGAGCCTGTGTGTGTATGTATGTGTGTGTGTGTGTGTGTGTAAACTCAAATACTCGTACATACTCATTTAAACTTATAAACTCTTAACTCAAAAACTTGTACACTTATAAACTCTAAACTCATATAAACTCTGAGTGTGTGTGTGTGTGTGTGTGTGTGTGTGACAGAGAGAGAGTGTGTCTATGTGCGTGAGTGTGTGTGTGGGTGTGTGTGTGTGTGTGTTAATGAGCTTGTCTGTGTGTGTGTGAGTGAGTGAATGAGTTAGTTAGTGAGTGTGTGTGTGAGAGAGATAGTGTGTGTGTGAGAGAGAGAGTGAGAGTCTGTGTGTGCATGCTTGTGTGTGTGTGTATGTCGAAAATTTAAATCTAAACACCTTGAAGACTAAACCAAACAGCCGTTCTATATACTATATGAGCCATTGAGACTCATTTAAACTAATAAACTCTAAACTCATACACTTATAATTAGAATAAGTGTATGAGATTAACTAATTAACTTATAAACTCATGAATTCATAGACTTATCAACTCTGAACTCTTAAACTCATTTAAACTTATAAACTCTAAACTCTTTTAAACTTATAAACTCTAAACTCATTTAAACGTATAAACTCTAAACTCAAAAACTCATACACTTATTAAGTCTAAACTTGCTGAGTGAGTGTGTGAGCGAGTTAGTGTGCGTGTGTGTGTTCGTGTGTGCGTGCGTGCGTGTGTGTGTGTATGTGTGTGTGTGTCTGTGTATCTATCTAACTTATTTATCTATCTGTCATAAACTTTAAACTACTGTAAACTACTTTAAACTTCAAACCACTTCAAACTTCTTACGTTTAAAGCTCCCAGCTCCCAAGCAACTCCATACCAACCAAACTTGAGTACCCTAGCAACCGTTTTGCAAGACCTATATCTCTGTATCAGAACATCGTATAGAGATGAGGTTTGGTTCTTTTGACTCATGCTAGCAAACAGCACTTCCAACATGTTACACATGCTAGCAGTGAATAGCTACATGCTAATAGCGATTAGTTAAGTGCTATATCATGCCAAGATCGTGCTAAGAACTCTATAAAGACTTCATAGTAACCATCTGTGACAACTACCAACCACCTAGCAACACCATAGCAACCGCCCAGAACACCCTAGCAACTGCCCAGAATACCTTAGCAACTGCCTAGCAACACCATAGCAACCACCCAGAACATCCTAGCAACCGCCTAGCAACCACTCAGAATACCCTAGCAACCGCCTAGCAACACCATAGTAACCACACAGAACACCCTAGCAACCGCCTAGCAAACCACCCAGAATACCCTAGCAACCGCCTAGCAACACCATAGCAACCACCAAAACACCCTAGTAACCGCCTAGCAACAGCATAGCAACCACCCAGAACACCCTAGCAACCGCCTAGCAACAGCATAGCAACCACCCAGAACACCCTAGCAACCGCCTAGCAACAGCATAGCAACCACCCAGAACACCCTAGCAACCGCCTAGCATAACCATAGCAACCACTAAAACACCCTAGCAACAGCATAGCAACCACCCAGAACACCCTAGCAACCGCCTAGCAACAGCATAGCAACCACCCAGAACACCCTAGCAACAGCCTAGCAACCACCCAAAATACCCTAGCAACCGCTTAGCAACACCATAACAACCACCCAGAATACCCTAGCAACCGCCTAGCAACACCATAGCGACCACCCATAACATTCTAGCAACCGCCTAGCAAAAAAAACGTTCTGGTCCAAACTTTCTCAAGCCAACTTAAAGTTTGTCTCAACGAACTTTTGCATCTAGTTATTATTATTAAGTTGGCTTGAGAGAGCCAACATATTGAAATCCTATTTAAACTTATTATTATTATTATTATTATTATTATTATTATTCTTCTGACCGTAAAAATTTACAACTCAAACTCCTCCTAGAGCTTTAACTCCACATTCTCCAAACTCGGCACAGACACTCAAACTGATCTGACTCGCGTTGCTATATCTTTTCAGACTGATCGGACTTACGGTTTTCCTAAAAATGACGATCAAAACTCGAAAAAACTCATTCAAAAACTCCCATTGACTTACATTGGGGAGTTCTAAAAAATTCAAACTGACAAAATTTAAATCTAAACACCTTGAAGACTAAACCAAACTGCCATTCTATATACTATATGAGCCATTGAGACTCATTTAAACTAATAAACTCTAAACTCATACACTTATAAACTAATTAACTTATAAACTCATGAATTCATAGACTTATGAACTCTTAACCCTCTGAGGTCGACAAACGCGCCGGCGCGTTTTGCTGGATTTTCTCCACATTGTAGCACTTTAAACTTAAATTTCTCCGTCATTTATGGTCATACAGAAAAAAAAAATATAAAAAAAGAATCTGTGGTATTTCTACTTTTGTATGTGTCCACTTCCAATCAAATCAAAACATTGTGCTTTTGTAAAATAAAGAAAATAAACAGTGTGTGCGTTCTGCCTCTCCGTCGCGGTGAACTTTTTTTTCTTGAGCACGTCTATAAACTGAAACAAAACTCAGCGAATACTTGTTACACATTTATGAGCCATACACCTTTATAAACATTTAAGTGTGTACTTTTAAATGATCGGATTCAAAACGAAAACAAATATTCTCTGTTTAAGTAATTTGTATAAAACCAACAAGATTTCCAGCTTCTCAAACGCTTCCTAATTATTTTTAATTCGGCCACGCCCACTCGCGCAAAAGATATTCACATGCAAATCTCCACATGGAACGCGATCGCCCTCATTACCTCAACAACAAAACACTTCACTTCACTTTTCGTCGAGTTTGAAAGACGTGCCTGAGCTTACATTGGATTTACATCAGAAGGAGAAGAACGATACTTGAAGACAAGAAAGATAAGGTAAGAAATTCTTACATATTAGTTTGCTATTGTTGCATAAATTTCACATTGCAGTTGAACTGTTGCTAGATATATGGTGAATATTATAATATTTAGACCCGTGTTTACTGTTACTGTGTTTGTGGATATCTGCTCAAACGTAGATAGGCTATGTATATGGTAGGCCTAACCATAATGTTTTATATTTGATCGCAATCGCGTTTTAATGTATCATATTTTTGATCGCGATCGCGTTTTAATGTATCATATTTTTGATCGCGATCGCGTTTGAATGTATCATATTTTGGAAAAGCAAAACGCTCCAAACGGCTTCATGTTTTTACTATTATCTCATTTCATATCATCATAACGAATGGAAACATTTGAAGTAACATGATAATCAATATATTTTTCTCTAGCTTAGTTGTTACTGAAATCTTTTTGAAAATATATATAGGCTGCTATATTGTTATTATTTTATGCAGCACTGCGCATAGCCTATACCTACAAGGCACAACAAACCTGGTGTTCATTATATATTGTTGGAAACATTTGTGTGAGTGTGTGTGTGTATTCTGTGAATTAAAAAGCAATTTTAACAAGAAAAATCTAAAATGTATTCCCAAAATCGTGCAGGCCTTTCTCTTGATATCAGTATGTTCACTTTTTTTTTTTTCAGGGCCCAGATGCCACTGAGTCCTGCTGACTTCAACATTCACAGTACATGTCTCTGTACATGAACATGGTAAAGTGAAAATCAAACACCTTAGAAAATGAAAGGTATGTACAATGTTTTTAGGAATGGCACAAAGGTCTCTTTCTTCAATAAGTGCTTTTTTGTTGTGTATCTTTGGATTATGTTGTGTTGTAAATAAATCCAAACAATTTTAAAAGCCATTCTTTTTTAAATCTCCTCATTCTTTGTGCAAGGTTGGTCAGAATGATGGGCCCTGATAAGCTCCTAATAGGGCCATTAGGGAGGTTCTTTGTCTTTCTCAGGTGTGGAAAGCTTTCATATTAATGAGGTGATCCGCCCCTTCGCATATTGCTTTCTAACACAAAACACGTCGTAAAATTTTTAAATCAATATATTGTCTTCTCTGAATGAGCAGTCAGGGTGATTCTCACATAGTTTTAGAGCAAATATTCTAGGCTACGTGATACAATTTTCAAAAGTCTTGTGAAGAAATAATCAGTATGGGTTTCATGACCTTATTTCAGTGAGAATTTATTTTTGTATTTTCACAAACGTCATTATTATAAATGTCATTATCTCAAAACTACAAACTTTTACATACATGCTGCTGATATATTATTGTAGCAGAGTTTGTGCTGAATACAGTGTAATTAGACTTTAGCCATGAAAATGTCACAAGTAACAGAAATAACCACAAATGTCAGAGCATGTCAGAACACCTCCAGGGCCCAGAAAACAGCTCAGACCTCAGAGGGTTAAACTCATAAATTAATAAACTCTGAACTCTTAAACTCATTAAAACTTATAAACTCTAAACTCATTTAAAACGTATAAACTCTAAACTCAAAAACTCTTACACTTATAAACTCATCAATTTATACACTTATAAACTCTAAACTCATAAACTCTGAGTGTGTGTGTGTGTGTGTGTGTGTGTGTGTGTGTGTGTGTGTGTGTGTGTTCACACACACACACACACACACACACACACACACACACACACACACACACACACACACACTAAACTCATTTAAACTTATAAACTCAAAACTCAAATTCTCGTAAACTACTTTAAACTTCAAATCACTTCTTAAGTTTAAAGCTTCCAGCTCCCAAGCAACTCCATAGCAACCAAACGTGAGTACCCTAGCAACCGTTTTGCAAGACCTATATCTCTGTATCAGAACATCGTATAGAGATGAGGTTTGGCTCTTTTGACTCATGCTAGCAAACAGCACTTCCAACATGCTACACATGCTAGCACTGAATAGCTACATGCTAATAACGAGTAGTTAAGTGCTATATCATGCCAAGATCATGCTAAGAACTCTATAAAGACTCCATAGTAACCATCTGTGACAACTACCAACCACCTAGCAACACCATAGCAACCGCCCAGAACACCCTAGCAACCGCCTAGTAACCGCCCAGAATACCTTAGCAACCGCCTAGCAACACCATAGCAACCACCCAGAACACCCTAGCAACCGCCTAGCAACCACTCCGAATACCCTAGCAACCGCCTAGCAACACCATAGCAACCACCCAGAACACCCTAGCAACCGCCTAGCAACCACCCAGAATACCCTAGCAACCGCCTAGCAACCACCCAGAATACCCTAGCAACCGCCTAGCAACACCATAGCAACCACCCAGAACACCCTAGCAACCGCCTAGCAACCACCCAGAACACCCTAGCAACAGCATAGCAACCACTCAGAACACCCTAGCAACCGCCTAGCAACCACCCAGAATACCTTAGCAACCGCCTAGCAACACCCTAGCAACCGCCTAGCAACCACTCAGAATACACCAGCAACCGCCTAGCAACACCATAGCAACCACCCAGAACACCCTAGCAACCACCTAGCAACCACCCAGAACACCCTAGCAACACCATAGCAACCACTCAGAACACCCTAGCAACCGCCTAGCAACCACCCAGAATACCTTAGCAACCGCCTAGCAACACCATATCAACCACCCAGAACACCCTAGCAACCGCCTAGCAACCACCAAGAATACCCTAGCAACCGCCTAGCAACACCATAGCAACCACCCAGAACACCCTAGCAACACCATAGCAACCACCCAGAACACCCTAGCAACCGCCTAGCAACCACCCAAAATACCCTAGCAACCGCCTAGAAACAGCATAGCAACCACCCAAAAGACCCTAGCAACCGCCTAGCAACCACCCAAAAGACCCTAGCAACCGCCTAGCAAAAAGCGTTCTGGTCCAAACTTTCTCAAGCCAACTTAAAGTTTGTCTCGACGAACTTTTGCATCTAGTTATTATTATTCTTCTGACCGTAAAAATTTACAACTCAAACTCCTCCTAGAGCTTTAACTCTACATACTCCAAACTCGGCTCAGACACTCAAACTGATCTGACTCGCGTTGCTATATCTTTTCAGACTGATCGGACTTACGGTTTTCCTAAAAATGACGATCAAAACTCGGAAAAACTCATTCAAAAACTCCCATTGACTTGCATTGGGGAGTTCTAAAAAATTCAAATTTAGATTCAAACTGACCAACCGACGAAAATTCAAATCAAAATACCTTGAAGACTAAACCAAACTGCCGTTCTATATACTATATGAGCCATTGAGACTCATTTAAACTAATGCACTCTAAACTCATACACTTATAAACAAATTAACTTATAAACTCATGAATTCATAGACTTATGAACTCTAAAACTCATAAATTAATAAACTCTGAACACTTAAACTCATTTAAGTTTATAAACTCAAAACTCATTTAAACTTATAAACTGAACTCAAAAACTTGTACACTTATAAACTCATCCATTTATACACTTATAAACTCTAAACTCATAAACTCTGAGTGTGTGTACACACACACACACACACACACACACACACAAACACACACACACACACACTCTAAACTCATTTAAACTTATAAACTCAAAACTCAAAAACTCGTAAACTACTTTAAACTTCAAACCACTTTAAACTTCTTACGTTTAAAGCTTCCAGCTCCCAAGCAACTCCATAGCAACCAAACTTGAGTACCCTAGCAACCGTTTTGCAAGACCTATATCTCTGCATCAGAACATCGTATAGAGATGAGGTTTGGCTCTTTTGACTCATGCTAGCAAACAGCACTTCCAACATGCTACACATGCTAGCAGTGAATAGCTACATGCTAATAGCGATTAGTTAAGTGCTAAATCATGCCAAGATCATGCTAAGAACTCTATAAAAACTCCATAGTAACCATCTGTGACAACTACCAACCACCTAGTAACACCATAGCAACAGCCCAGAACACCCTAGCAACCACCTAGCAACCACCCAGAATACCTTAGCAACCGCCTTGCAACACCATAGCAACCACCCAGAACACCCTAGAAACCACCTAGCAACCACCCAGAATACCTTGGTAACCGCCTAGCAACACCATAGCAACCACCAAAACACCCTAGCAACCACCTAGAATACCCTAGCAACCACCTAGCAACACCCTAGCAACCACCCAGCATACCCTAGCAACTGCCTAGCAACACCATAGCAACCACCCAGAACACCCTAGCAACCGCCTAGCAACATCATAGCAACCGCCTAGCAACACCCTAACAACCCCCGAATACCCTAGCAACCGCCTAGCAACAGCATAGCAACACCTAGCAACACCCTAGCAACCATCCAGAATACCCTAGCAACACCATAGCAACCACCAAAACACCCTAGCAACCGCCTAGCAACATCATAGCAACCACCTAGAACACCCTGGCAACCGCCTAGCAACACCCTAGCAACCCCCCATAATACCCTAGCAACAGCATAGCAACCACCAAAATACCATAGCAACCGCCTAGCAACAGCATAGCAACCACCCAGAACACCCTAGCAACCGCCTAGCAACCACCCAGAATACCCTAGCGACCGCCTAGCAACATCATAGCAACCACCCAGAACACCCTAGCGACCGCCTAGCAACCACCCAGAATACCCTAGCAACCGCCTAGCAACACCATAGCAATCACCCAGAACACCCTAGCAACTGCCTAGCAACCACCCAGAACACCCTAGCAACCGCCTAGCAACCACCCAGAATACCTTAGCAACCGCCTAGCAACACCATAGCAACTACCCAGAACACCCTAGCAACCGCCTAACAACCACCCAGAACACCCTAGCAACCGCCTAGCAACACCATAACAACCACCCAGAACACCCTAGCAACCGCCTAGCAACAGCATAGCAACCACCCAGAATACCCTAGCAACTGCCTAGCAACCACCCAGAATACCTTAGCAACCGCCTAGCAACACCATAGCAACCACCCAGAACACCCTAGCAACCGCCTAACAACACCCTAGCAACCGCCTAGCAACCAACCAGAACACCCTAGCAACCGCCTAGCAACACCATAGCAACCACACAGAACACCCTAGCAATCGCCTAGCAACCACCCAGAATACCCTAGCAACCGCCTAGCAACCACCCAGAACACCCTAGCAACCGCCTGGCAAAAAACGTTCTGGTCCAAACTTTCTCAAGCCAACTTAAAGTTTGTCTCGACGAACTTTTGCATCTAGTTATTATTATTCTGAGACTAGAAAAACTAAATTGGATCTCCTCCTAGAGCTTTAACTCTACATACTCCAAATTCGGCTCAGACACTCAAACTGATCTGACTCGAGTTGCTATATCTTTTCAGGCTGATCGGACTTACGGTTTTCCTAAAAATGACGATCAAAACTCAAAAAAACTCATTCAAAAACTCCCATTGACTTACATTGGGAGTTCTAAAAAATTCAAACCGACGAAAATTAAAATCAAAACACCTTGAAGACTAAACCAAACTGCCGTTCTATATACTATATGAGCCATTGAGACTCATTTAAACTAATGCACTCTAAACTCATACACTTATAAACTAATTAACTTATAAACTCATGAATTCATAGACTTATGAACTCTTAAACTCATAAATTAATAAACTCTGAACTCTTAAACTCATTTAAACTTATAAACTCTAAACTCATTAAAACTTATAAACTCTAAACTCATTTAAAACTTATAAACTCTAAACTCAAAAACTCTTACACTTATAAACTCTAAACTCATAAACTCTGAGTGTGTGTGTGTGTGTGTTCACACACACACACACACACACACACTCTAAACTCATTTAAACTTAAACTGTAAACTCATTTAAACTTGTAAACTCAAAACTCGTAAACTACTTTAAACTTCAAACCACTTTAAACTTCTTAAGTTTAAAGCTTCCAGCTCCCAAGCAACTCCATAGCAACCAAACGTGAGTACCCTAGCAACCGTTTTGCAAGACCTATATCTCTGTATCAGAACATCGTATAGAGATGAGGTTTGGCTCTTTTGACTCATGCTAGCAAACAGCACTTCCAACATGCTACACATGCTAGCAGTGAATAGCTACATGCTAATAGCGATTAGTTAAGTGCTATATCATGCCAAGATCATGCTAAGAACTCTATAAAGACTCCATAGTAACCATCTGTGACAACTACCAACCACCTAGTAACACCCTAGCAACCACCCAGAACACCCTAGCAACCACCTAGCAACACCCTAGCAACCACCCAGAATACCCTAGCAACACCATAGCAACCACCAAAACACCCTAGCAACCACCTAGCAACATCATAGCAACCACCCAGAACACCCTAGCAACCGCCTAGCAACACCATAGCAATCACCAAAACACCCTAGCAACCGCCTAGCAACAGCATAGCAACCACCCAGAACAACCTAGCAACCGCCTAGCAACCACCAAAACATCCTAGCAACCACCCAGAATACCCTAGCAACCGCCTAGCAACACCATAGCAACCACCAAAACACCCTAGCAACCGCCTAGCAACATCATAGCAACCACCCAGAACACCCTAGCAACCGCGTAGCAACACCATAGCAACCATCAAAACACCCTAGCAACCGCCTAGCAACATCATAGCAACCACCCAGAACACCCTAGCAACCGCCTAGCAACCATCCAAAACACCCTAGCAACCGCCTAGCAACCACCCAGAATACCCTAGCAACCACCCAGAACACCCTAGCAACCGCCTAGCAACACCTTAGCAACCACCCAGAACACCCTAGCAACCGCCTAGCAACCACCCAAAACTCATAAACTCTGAGTGTGTGTGTCTGAGTGAGTGTGTGTGTGAGTGACTTAGTGTGTGAGTGACTTAGTGTGTGTGTGTGTGTGTGTTAGTGAGCGTGTTAGTGAGCGTGTGTGTGTGCGTGTGTGTGTGTGTGTGTGTGTGAGAAAGTGTGTATGTGTGAGAGTTAGTGAGCATGTGTGTTTGTCCGTGTGTGTTAGTGAGCGTGTCTGCGTGTGTGTGTGTGTGTGTGTGTGTGTGTGTGTGTGCGTGCGTGTGTGTGAGAGAGAGTTAGTGAGCATGTCTGTGTGTGAAATTTAAACTAACAAACTCATCTATCTATCTACTTCAAACTAATTTAGACTTCAAACTACTTTAAACTTTAAACTACTTTAAACTTCAAACTACTTTAAACTTTAATTTAAACTTCAAACTACTTTAAACTTCAAACTACTTTAAACTTCAAACTACTTTAAACTACTTTAAACTTTAAACTACTTTATACTTCAAACTAATTTAAACTTTAAACTAATTTAAACTTCAAACTAATTTAAACTTTAAACTACTTTAAACTTCAAACTTCTTCAAACTTTCTGGTCCGGCTTTCTCAAGCCAACTTAAAGTTTGTCTCGACGAACTTTTTAATCTAGTTTTTATTATTATTATTCCGTACAAAAGTTTTGCGCGTAACTTGTCCCGCACCGTTTGTCACAGACCCATGAATGAGATGTCAAATCGACGGGCTCATTGAGGAGAGGTGTGCTATGACTTTTATAAGCGATCGGGGGTGCGGTGTTTGCCCCAGGGGCGAAAAAGTGGCCAAAAAAGTCCCATTGACTTAACATTGCGACGAACTTTGACGACACGTAGCTCTGAGCGAGGATTTCGCAGAAACGTGTGATTTGCCACATTTGAAGAGGCTGACAGGCTCTGTAAGAACTTACCTCACAATGGGGTAAAAGTTGCACCCCTGGGGGGCAGGAGATGCCCAAAGTTGCCCCATTGACTTACTATGGGGAAGGAACGTCCCGTGAAACACACATGCTTTTCCTACTATGGTAAATTACATAGGGACTTTGTATTGAACGTAGCTCTGGATCACAGTATCATAGAGACAAGGGGGAGGGCTCATTTTACTCAGACGACCAATCAGTCTCTCAGGATGATTGTGAAGCTATCAAGCCACGCCCTAGCAACCATTTAGAGCCCCTTAGCAACAAGTTCCATACACTTCCATTGAAAGAGGTCAAAGAGATATCTCCAGACTGAATTGTCATAGAAACATGGGGGTGGTCTCATTTGACTCGGGGCAGCAAACAGCCAATCATGAATCACCTCAACACTTCCAAGCCCCTCCCTAGCAACCATTGTCGAGCACCTTGGCAACCAAAATCCAAAGAGGGATATCTTCCATTCTGAATGTCGCAGAGGCATGGGAGTTGGTTTATATCATTCATACTTACAAGCAGCCTTTGGAGTTTCATCATTGGCAGCTGACAAGCCACTCCCTAGCAAACAAACAGAGTACCCTAGCAACCAAAATCCAAAGAGGAATATCTTCCATTCTGAATGTCACAGAGGCATGGGAGTTGGTTTATATCATTCATAGTGGCAAGAAGCCTTTGGAATTGCATCATTGGCAGCTGCCAAGTAACTCCATAGCAACCAAACAGAGTACCCTAGCAACCAAAATCCAAAGAGGCATATCTTCCATTCTGAATGTCACAGAGGCATGGGAGTTGGATTATATCATTCATACTGACAAGAAGCCTTTGGAATTTCATCATTGACAGCTGACAAGCCACTCCCTAGCAACCAAACAGAGTACCCAAGCAACCAAAATCCAAAGAGGCATATCTTCCATTCTGAATGTTGCAGAGGCATGGGAGTTGGTTTATATCATTCATGCTGACAAGCAGCCTTTGGAGTTTCATGATTGGCAGCTGCCAAGACACTCCCTAACAACCAAACAGAGTACCCTAGCAACCAAAATCCAAAGAGGGATATATTCCATTCTGAATGTCACAGAGAAATGGGAGTTGGTTTATATCATTCATAGTGACAAGAAGCCTTTGCAGTTTTATCATTGGCAGCTACCAAGCCACTCCATAGCAACCAAACAGAGTACCCTAGCAACCAAAATCCAAAGAGGGATATCTGCCATTCTGAATGTCACAGAGAAATGGGAGTTGGTTTATATCATTCATAGTGACAAGAAGCCTTTGCAGTTTCATCATTAGCAGCTGCCAAGCAACTCCCTAGCAACTAAACAGAGTATCCTAGTAACCGTTTAGCAAGACCTATATCTCTGCATCAGAACATCGTATAGAGATGGGAGTTGGTTTATATCATTCATACTGACAAGAAGCCTTTGCAGTTTCATCATTAGCAGCTGCCAAGCAACTCCCTAGCAACCAAACAGAGTATCCTAGCAACCAAAATTCAAAGAGGGATATCTTCCATTCTGTATGTCACAGAGGCAGGGGAGTTGGATTATATCATTCATACTGACAAGCAGCCTTTGGCGTTTCATGATTGGCAGCTGCCAAGCCACTCCCTAGCAACCAAATACAGTACCCTAGCAACCAATATCCAAATAGGGATATCTTCCATTCTCTATGTCACAGAGGCATGGGAGTTGGTTTATATCATTCATAGTGACAAGAAGCCTTTGGAGTTTCATCATTGGCAGCTGCCTAGCAACTACATAGCAACCAAACAGATTACCCTAGCAACCTTTTTAAAAGACTTACATCTCTGCATCAGAATATTGTATAGAGATGGGGGTTGTCTCATTAGTTTCGATTGGAAAACAGTATGCAATCATGTACAAGACCCTAGCAACCGTGCCGAATTTTGCCACTGCAAGCACCACTTCATATTTTCTTCAGGAAATGTACATTCTAGTTATTATTCTTCTTTTTATTATTCTGGACAAAAGTTTGGTGCGTAATGCGCCCCGCACCGTTTGTCACAGACCCCTGAGTGAGGTGTCAAATCGACCAGCTCATTGAGGAGAGGTGTGACTTTTCTAAGCGATCGGGTGTGCGATGTTCGCACAGCGGACGAAAAAGCGGCCAAAAAAGTCCCCATTGACTTTATATTGGGAGTTCTAAAAACATTTGAATCCCAACCGACGTTTTCACACACACAGACTCCAAAGGGCCTGACACCCCTGCGTCTCTCCCTCTTTCTCTCCCTCAGAGGATTTATATTATCAAGCAGTCAATAAGTAATGGCCTAAAATCTTCATAGCCACACCCTAGCAACCAGTTTCAGCACCCTAGCAACCACCCTAAACCAACAAAACATTTTTTTTACATTTTTTTGTATTTTTTAACGCAATATTACACTCGTGGCCTTGCGATATTGCTCCATGCTTGTGCCTATTCGGCCATAGTACTGAAGGCACTCGTTATTAAAGATTTTAATAACTCTATAAAAACTCCATAGTAACCATCTTTGACAACTACCAACCACCTAGTAACACCATAGCAACTAAAAAAAATACCATAGCAACCATCCTGAACACCCTAGCAACGTCTAGAAACGCTCTAGTAACCACCAAAAATACCGTAGCAACTACCCAGAACACCCTTGCAACTGTCTAGCAACCCCCCAGAACACCTAGCAACTGCCTAGCAACCACCCAGAACACCCTAGCAACTGCCTAGCAACGCCCTAGCATCCACCCAAAATACCATAGCAACTGCCTAGCAACACCATAGCAACCACCCGCAACGCCCTAGCAACCACCAAGAATACCCTAGCAACCGCCTAGCAACCACCCAGAACACCCTAGCAACCGCCTAGCAACACCATAGCAACCACCCAGAACACCCTAGCAACCGCCTAGCAACCACCCAGAACACCTTAGCAACCACCCAAAACACCCTAGCAACCAACCAGAATACCCTAGCAACCGCCTAGCAACCACTCAAAACGCCCTAGCAACCACCTAGCAACCACCAAGAACACCCGAGCAACCGCCTAGCAACACCATAGCAACCACCCAGAACACCCTAGCAACCGCCTAGCAACCACCCAGAACACCCTAGCAACCGCCTAGCAACACCATAGCAACCACCCAGAACACCCTAGCAACCGCCTAGCAACCACCCAGAACACCCTAGCAACCAACCAGAATACCCTAGCAACCACCTAGTAACACCATAGCAACCACCCAGAACACCCTAGCAACCACCCAAAACACCCTAGCAACCAACCAGAATACCCTAGCAACCGCCTAGCAACCACCCAAAACACCCTAGCAACCACCTAGCAACCAACCAGAACACCCTTGCAACCGCCTAGCAACACCCTAGCAACCACCCAGAACACCCTAGCAACTGCCTAGCAACCACCCAAAATACCTTAGCAACCGCCTAGCAACCACCCAGAATACCCTAGCAACCGCCTAGCAACACCATAGCAACCGCCCAGAACACCCTAGCAACCGCCTAGCAACCACCTAGAACACCCTAGCAACCGCCTAGCAACCACCAAGAATACCCTAGCAACCGCCTAGCAACACCATAGCAACCACCCAGAACACCCTAGCAACCGCCTAGCAACCACCCAAAATACCTTAGCAACCGCCTAGCAACCACCAAGAATACCCTAGCAACCGCCTAGCAACACCATAGCAACCACCCAGAACACCCTAGCAACAGCCTAGCAACACCATAGCAACCAACCAGAATACCCTAGCAACCGCCTAGCAACCACTCAAAACACCCTAGCAACCACCTAGCAACCACCCAGAACACCCTAGCAACCGCCTAGCAACACCATAGCAACCACCCAGAACACCCTAGCAACTGCCTAGCAACCACCCAAAATACCTTAGCAACCGCCTAGCAACAGCATAGCAACCACCCAGAACACCCTAGCAACCGCCTAGTAAAAAAACGTTCTGGTCCAAACTTTCTCAAGCCAACTTAAAGTTTGTCTCGACGAACTTTTGCATCTAGTTATTATTATTCTTCTGACCGTAAAAATTTACAACTCAAACTCCTCCTAGAGCTTTAACTCTACATACTCCAAACTCGGCTCAGACACTCAAACTGATCTGACTCGCGTTGCTATATCTTTTCAGACTGATCGGACTTACGGTTTTCCTAAAAATGACGATCAAAACTCGAAAAAACTCATTCAAAAATCCCATTGACTTACATTGGGAGTTCTAAAAAATTCAAACCGACGAAAATTCAAATCAAAATACCTTGAAGACTAAACCAAACTGCCGTTCTATATACTATATGAGCCATTGAGACTCATTTAAACTAATGAACTCTAAACTCAAAACGTGTGTGTGTGTGTGTGTGAGAGAGAGAGCCTGTGTGTGTATGTATGTGTGTGTGTGTGTGTGTGTAAACTCAAATACTCGTACATACTCATTTAAACTTATAAACTCTTAACTCAAAAACTTGTACACTTATAAACTCTAAACTCATATAAACTCTGAGTGTGTGTGTGTGTGTGTGTGTGTGTGACAGAGAGAGAGTGTGTCTATGTGCGTGAGTGTGTGTGTGTGTGTGTGTTAATGAGCTTGTCTGTGTGTGTGTGAGTGAGTGAATGAGTTAGTTAGTGAGTGTGTGTGTGAGAGAGATAGTGTGTGTGTGAGAGAGAGAGTGAGAGTCTGTGTGTGCATGCTTGTGTGTGTGTGTATGTCGAAAATTTAAATCTAAACACCTTGAAGACTAAACCAAACAGCCGTTCTATATACTATATGAGCCATTGAGACTCATTTAAACTAATAAACTCTAAACTCATACACTTATAATTAGAATAAGTGTATGAGATTAACTAATTAACTTATAAACTCATGAATTCATAGACTTATCAACTCTGAACTCTTAAACTCATTTAAACTTATAAACTCTAAACTCTTTTAAACTTATAAACTCTAAACTCATTTAAACGTATAAACTCTAAACTCAAAAACTCATACACTTATTAAGTCTAAACTTGCTGAGTGAGTGTGTGAGCGAGTTAGTGTGCGTGTGTGTGTTCGTGTGTGCGTGCGTGCGTGTGTGTGTGTATGTGTGTGTGTGTCTGTGTATCTATCTAACTTATTTATCTATCTGTCATAAACTTTAAACTACTGTAAACTACTTTAAACTTCAAACCACTTCAAACTTCTTACGTTTAAAGCTCCCAGCTCCCAAGCAACTCCATACCAACCAAACTTGAGTACCCTAGCAACCGTTTTGCAAGACCTATATCTCTGTATCAGAACATCGTATAGAGATGAGGTTTGGTTCTTTTGACTCATGCTAGCAAACAGCACTTCCAACATGTTACACATGCTAGCAGTGAATAGCTACATGCTAATAGCGATTAGTTAAGTGCTATATCATGCCAAGATCGTGCTAAGAACTCTATAAAGACTTCATAGTAACCATCTGTGACAACTACCAACCACCTAGCAACACCATAGCAACCGCCCAGAACACCCTAGCAACCGCCTAGTAACCGCCCAGAATACCTTAGCAACCGCCTAGCAACACCATAGCAACCACCCAGAACACCCTAGCAACCGCCTAGCAACCACTCCGAATACCCTAGCAACCGCCTAGCAACACCATAGCAACCACCCAGAACACCCTAGCAACCGCCTAGCAACCACCCAGAATACCCTAGCAACCGCCTAGCAACCACCCAGAATACCCTAGCAACCGCCTAGCAACACCATAGCAACCACCCAGAACACCCTAGCAACCGCCTAGCAACCACCCAGAACACCCTAGCAACAGCATAGCAACCACTCAGAACACCCTAGCAACCGCCTAGCAACCACCCAGAATACCTTAGCAACCGCCTAGCAACACCCTAGCAACCGCCTAGCAACCACTCAGAATACACCAGCAACCGCCTAGCAACACCATAGCAACCACCCAGAACACCCTAGCAACCACCTAGCAACCACCCAGAACACCCTAGCAACACCATAGCAACCACTCAGAACACCCTAGCAACCGCCTAGCAACCACCCAGAATACCTTAGCAACCGCCTAGCAACACCATATCAACCACCCAGAACACCCTAGCAACCGCCTAGCAACCACCAAGAATACCCTAGCAACCGCCTAGCAACACCATAGCAACCACCCAGAACACCCTAGCAACCGCCTAGCAACACCATAGCAACCACCCAGAACACCCTAGCAACCGCCTAGCAACCACCCAAAATACCCTAGCAACCGCCTAGAAACAGCATAGCAACCACCCAAAAGACCCTAGCAACCGCCTAGCAACCACCCAAAAGACCCTAGCAACCGCCTAGCAAAAAGCGTTCTGGTCCAAACTTTCTCAAGCCAACTTAAAGTTTGTCTCGACGAACTTTTGCATCTAGTTATTATTATTCTTCTGACCGTAAAAATTTACAACTCAAACTCCTCCTAGAGCTTTAACTCTACATACTCCAAACTCGGCTCAGACACTCAAACTGATCTGACTCGCGTTGCTATATCTTTTCAGACTGATCGGACTTACGGTTTTCCTAAAAATGACGATCAAAACTCGGAAAAACTCATTCAAAAACTCCCATTGACTTGCATTGGGGAGTTCTAAAAAATTCAAATTTAGATTCAAACTGACCAACCGACGAAAATTCAAATCAAAATACCTTGAAGACTAAACCAAACTGCCGTTCTATATACTATATGAGCCATTGAGACTCATTTAAACTAATGCACTCTAAACTCATACACTTATAAACAAATTAACTTATAAACTCATGAATTCATAGACTTATGAACTCTAAAACTCATAAATTAATAAACTCTGAACACTTAAACTCATTTAAGTTTATAAACTCAAAACTCATTTAAACTTATAAACTGAACTCAAAAACTTGTACACTTATAAACTCATCCATTTATACACTTATAAACTCTAAACTCATAAACTCTGAGTGTGTGTACACACACACACACACACACACACACACACACACAAACACACACACACACACACTCTAAACTCATTTAAACTTATAAACTCAAAACTCAAAAACTCGTAAACTACTTTAAACTTCAAACCACTTTAAACTTCTTACGTTTAAAGCTTCCAGCTCCCAAGCAACTCCATAGCAACCAAACTTGAGTACCCTAGCAACCGTTTTGCAAGACCTATATCTCTGCATCAGAACATCGTATAGAGATGAGGTTTGGCTCTTTTGACTCATGCTAGCAAACAGCACTTCCAACATGCTACACATGCTAGCAGTGAATAGCTACATGCTAATAGCGATTAGTTAAGTGCTAAATCATGCCAAGATCATGCTAAGAACTCTATAAAAACTCCATAGTAACCATCTGTGACAACTACCAACCACCTAGTAACACCATAGCAACAGCCCAGAACACCCTAGCAACCACCTAGCAACCACCCAGAATACCTTAGCAACCGCCTTGCAACACCATAGCAACCACCCAGAACACCCTAGAAACCACCTAGCAACCACCCAGAATACCTTGGTAACCGCCTAGCAACACCATAGCAACCACCAAAACACCCTAGCAACCACCTAGAATACCCTAGCAACCACCTAGCAACACCCTAGCAACCACCCAGCATACCCTAGCAACTGCCTAGCAACACCATAGCAACCACCCAGAACACCCTAGCAACCGCCTAGCAACATCATAGCAACCGCCTAGCAACACCCTAACAACCCCCGAATACCCTAGCAACCGCCTAGCAACAGCATAGCAACACCTAGCAACACCCTAGCAACCATCCAGAATACCCTAGCAACTGCCTAGCAACACCATAGCAACCACCAAAACACCCTAGCAACCGCCTAGCAACATCATAGCAACCACCTAGAACACCCTGGCAACCGCCTAGCAACACCCTAGCAACCCCCCATAATACCCTAGCAACAGCATAGCAACCACCAAAATACCATAGCAACCGCCTAGCAACAGCATAGCAACCACCCAGAACACCCTAGCAACCGCCTAGCAACCACCCAGAATACCCTAGCGACCGCCTAGCAACATCATAGCAACCACCCAGAACACCCTAGCGACCGCCTAGCAACCACCCAGAATACCCTAGCAACCGCCTAGCAACACCATAGCAATCACCCAGAACACCCTAGCAACTGCCTAGCAACCACCCAGAACACCCTAGCAACCGCCTAGCAACCACCCAGAATACCTTAGCAACCGCCTAGCAACACCATAGCAACTACCCAGAACACCCTAGCAACCGCCTAACAACCACCCAGAACACCCTAGCAACCGCCTAGCAACACCATAACAACCACCCAGAACACCCTAGCAACCGCCTAGCAACAGCATAGCAACCACCCAGAATACCCTAGCAACTGCCTAGCAACCACCCAGAATACCTTAGCAACCGCCTAGCAACACCATAGCAACCACCCAGAACACCCTAGCAACCGCCTAACAACACCCTAGCAACCGCCTAGCAACCAACCAGAACACCCTAGCAACCGCCTAGCAACACCATAGCAACCACACAGAACACCCTAGCAATCGCCTAGCAACCACCCAGAATACCCTAGCAACCGCCTAGCAACCACCCAGAACACCCTAGCAACCGCCTGGCAAAAAACGTTCTGGTCCAAACTTTCTCAAGCCAACTTAAAGTTTGTCTCGACGAACTTTTGCATCTAGTTATTATTATTCTGAGACTAGAAAAACTAAATTGGATCTCCTCCTAGAGCTTTAACTCTACATACTCCAAATTCGGCTCAGACACTCAAACTGATCTGACTCGAGTTGCTATATCTTTTCAGGCTGATCGGACTTACGGTTTTCCTAAAAATGACGATCAAAACTCAAAAAAACTCATTCAAAAACTCCCATTGACTTACATTGGGAGTTCTAAAAAATTCAAACCGACGAAAATTAAAATCAAAACACCTTGAAGACTAAACCAAACTGCCGTTCTATATACTATATGAGCCATTGAGACTCATTTAAACTAATGCACTCTAAACTCATACACTTATAAACTAATTAACTTATAAACTCATGAATTCATAGACTTATGAACTCTTAAACTCATAAATTAATAAACTCTGAACTCTTAAACTCATTTAAACTTATAAACTCTAAACTCATTAAAACTTATAAACTCTAAACTCATTTAAAACTTATAAACTCTAAACTCAAAAACTCTTACACTTATAAACTCTAAACTCATAAACTCTGAGTGTGTGTGTGTGTGTTCACACACACACACACACACACACACTCTAAACTCATTTAAACTTAAACTGTAAACTCATTTAAACTTGTAAACTCAAAACTCGTAAACTACTTTAAACTTCAAACCACTTTAAACTTCTTAAGTTTAAAGCTTCCAGCTCCCAAGCAACTCCATAGCAACCAAACGTGAGTACCCTAGCAACCGTTTTGCAAGACCTATATCTCTGTATCAGAACATCGTATAGAGATGAGGTTTGGCTCTTTTGACTCATGCTAGCAAACAGCACTTCCAACATGCTACACATGCTAGCAGTGAATAGCTACATGCTAATAGCGATTAGTTAAGTGCTATATCATGCCAAGATCATGCTAAGAACTCTATAAAGACTCCATAGTAACCATCTGTGACAACTACCAACCACCTAGTAACACCCTAGCAACCACCCAGAACACCCTAGCAACCACCTAGCAACACCCTAGCAACCACCCAGAATACCCTAGCAACACCATAGCAACCACCAAAACACCCTAGCAACCGCCTAGCAACACCATAGCAATCACCAAAACACCCTAGCAACCGCCTAGCAACAGCATAGCAACCACCCAGAACAACCTAGCAACCGCCTAGCAACCACCAAAACATCCTAGCAACCACCCAGAATACCCTAGCAACCGCCTAGCAACACCATAGCAACCACCAAAACACCCTAGCAACCGCCTAGCAACATCATAGCAACCACCCAGAACACCCTAGCAACCGCGTAGCAACACCATAGCAACCATCAAAACACCCTAGCAACCGCCTAGCAACATCATAGCAACCACCCAGAACACCCTAGCAACCGCCTAGCAACCATCCAAAACACCCTAGCAACCGCCTAGCAACCACCCAGAATACCCTAGCAACCACCCAGAACACCCTAGCAACCGCCTAGCAACACCTTAGCAACCACCCAGAACACCCTAGCAACCGCCTAGCAACCACCCAAAACTCATAAACTCTGAGTGTGTGTGTCTGAGTGAGTGTGTGTGTGAGTGACTTAGTGTGTGAGTGACTTAGTGTGTGTGTGTGTGTGTGTTAGTGAGCGTGTTAGTGAGCGTGTGTGTGTGCGTGTGTGTGTGTGTGTGTGTGTGTGAGAAAGTGTGTATGTGTGAGAGTTAGTGAGCATGTGTGTTTGTCCGTGTGTGTTAGTGAGCGTGTCTGCGTGTGTGTGTGTGTGTGTGTGTGTGTGTGTGTGTGCGTGCGTGTGTGTGAGAGAGAGTTAGTGAGCATGTCTGTGTGTGAAATTTAAACTAACAAACTCATCTATCTATCTACTTCAAACTAATTTAGACTTCAAACTACTTTAAACTTTAAACTACTTTAAACTTCAAACTACTTTAAACTTTAATTTAAACTTCAAACTACTTTAAACTTCAAACTACTTTAAACTTCAAACTACTTTAAACTTCAAACTACTTTAAACTACTTTAAACTTTAAACTACTTTAAACTTTAAACTACTTTATACTTCAAACTAATTTAAACTTTAAACTAATTTAAACTTCAAACTAATTTAAACTTTAAACTACTTTAAACTTCAAACTTCTTCAAACTTTCTGGTCCGGCTTTCTCAAGCCAACTTAAAGTTTGTCTCGACGAACTTTTTAATCTAGTTTTTATTATTATTATTCCGTACAAAAGTTTTGCGCGTAACTTGTCCCGCACCGTTTGTCACAGACCCATGAATGAGATGTCAAATCGACGGGCTCATTGAGGAGAGGTGTGCTATGACTTTTATAAGCGATCGGGGGTGCGGTGTTTGCCCCAGGGGCGAAAAAGTGGCCAAAAAAGTCCCATTGACTTAACATTGCGACGAACTTTGACGACACGTAGCTCTGAGCGAGGATTTCGCAGAAACGTGTGATTTGCCACATTTGAAGAGGCTGACAGGCTCTGTAAGAACTTACCTCACAATGGGGTAAAAGTTGCACCCCTGGGGGGCAGGAGAATTGTCATAGAAACATGGGGGTGGTCTCATTTGACTCGGGGCAGCAAACAGCCAATCATGAATCACCTCAACACTTCCAAGCCCCTCCCTAGCAACCATTGTCGAGCACCTTGGCAACCAAAATCCAAAGAGGGATATCTTCTATTCTGAATGTCACAGAGGCATGGGAGTTGGTTTATATCATTCATAGTGACAAGAAGCCTTTGGAGTTTCATGATTGGCAGCTGACAAGCCACTCCCTAGCAACCAGACAGAGTACCCTAGCAACCAAAATCCAAAGAGGGATATCTTCCATTCTGAATGTCACAGAGGCATGGGAGCTGGTTTATATCATTCATAGTGACAAGAAGCTTTTGGAGTTTCATGATTGGCAGCTGACAAGCCACTCCCTAGCAACCAAACAGAGTACCCTAGCAACCAAAATCCAAAGAGGGATATCTTCCATTCTGAATGTCGCAGAGGCATGGGAGTTGGTTTATATCATTCATACTTACAAGCAGCCTTTGGAGTTTCATGATTGGCAGCTGACAAGCCACTCCCTAGCAAACAAACAGAGTACCCTAGCAACCAAAATCCAAAGAGGAATATCTTCCATTCTGAATGTCACAGAGGCATGGGAGTTGGTTTATATCATTCATAGTGGCAAGAAGCCTTTGGAATTGCATCATTGGCAGCTGCCAAGTAACTCCATAGCAACCAAACAGAGTACCCTAGCAACCAAAATCCAAAGAGGCATATCTTCCATTCTGAATGTCACAGAGGCATGGGAGTTGGATTATATCATTCATACTGACAAGAAGCCTTTGGAATTTCATCATTGACAGCTGACAAGCCACTCCCTAGCAACCAAACAGAGTACCCAAGCAACCAAAATCCAAAGAGGCATATCTTCCATTCTGAATGTCGCAGAGGCATGGGAGTTGGTTTATATCATTCATGCTGACAAGCAGCCTTTGGAGTTTCATGATTGGCAGCTGCCAAGACACTCCCTAACAACCAAACAGAGTACCCTAGCAACCAAAATCCAAAGAGGGATATATTCCATTCTGAATGTCACAGAGAAATGGGAGTTGGTTTATATCATTCATAGTGACAAGAAGCCTTTGCAGTTTTATCATTGGCAGCTACCAAGCCACTCCATAGCAACCAAACAGAGTACCCTAGCAACCAAAATCCAAAGAGGGATATCTGCCATTCTGAATGTCACAGAGAAATGGGAGTTGGTTTATATCATTCATAGTGACAAGAAGCCTTTGCAGTTTCATCATTAGCAGCTGCCAAGCAACTCCCTAGCAACTAAACAGAGTATCCTAGTAACCGTTTAGCAAGACCTATATCTCTGCATCAGAACATCGTATAGAGATGGGAGTTGGTTTATATCATTCATACTGACAAGAAGCCTTTGCAGTTTCATCATTAGCAGCTGCCAAGCAACTCCCTAGCAACCAAACAGAGTATCCTAGCAACCAAAATTCAAAGAGGGATATCTTCCATTCTGTATGTCACAGAGGCAGGGGAGTTGGATTATATCATTCATACTGACAAGCAGCCTTTGGCGTTTCATGATTGGCAGCTGCCAAGCCACTCCCTAGCAACCAAATACAGTACCCTAGCAACCAATATCCAAATAGGGATATCTTCCATTCTCTATGTCACAGAGGCATGGGAGTTGGTTTATATCATTCATAGTGACAAGAAGCCTTTGGAGTTTCATCATTGGCAGCTGCCTAGCAACTACATAGCAACCAAACAGATTACCCTAGCAACCTTTTTAAAAGACTTACATCTCTGCATCAGAATATTGTATAGAGATGGGGGTTGTCTCATTAGTTTCGATTGGAAAACAGTATGCAATCATGTACAAGACCCTAGCAACCGTGCCGAATTTTGCCACTGCAAGCACCACTTCATATTTTCTTCAGGAAATGTACATTCTAGTTATTATTCTTCTTTTTATTATTCTGGACAAAAGTTTGGTGCGTAATGCGCCCCGCACCGTTTGTCACAGACCCCTGAGTGAGGTGTCAAATCGACCAGCTCATTGAGGAGAGGTGTGACTTTTCTAAGCGATCGGGTGTGCGATGTTCGCACAGCGGACGAAAAAGCGGCCAAAAAAGTCCCCATTGACTTTATATTGGGAGTTCTAAAAACATTTGAATCCCAACCGACGTTTTCACACACACAGACTCCAAAGGGCCTGACACCCCTGCGTCTCTCCCTCTTTCTCTCCCTCAGAGGATTTATATTATCAAGCAGTCAATAAGTAATGGCCTAAAATCTTCATAGCCACACCCTAGCAACCAGTTTCAGCACCCTAGCAACCACCCTAAACCAACAAAACATTTTTTTTACATTTTTTTGTATTTTTTAACGCAATATTACACTCGTGGCCTTGCGATATTGCTCCATGCTTGTGCCTATTCGGCCATAGTACTGAAGGCACTCGTTATTAAAGATTTTAATAACTCTATAAAAACTCCATAGTAACCATCTTTGACAACTACCAACCACCTAGTAACACCATAGCAACTAAAAAAAATACCATAGCAACCATCCTGAACACCCTAGCAACGTCTAGAAACGCTCTAGTAACCACCAAAAATACCGTAGCAACTACCCAGAACACCCTTGCAACTGTCTAGCAACCCCCCAGAACACCTAGCAACTGCCTAGCAACCACCCAGAACACCCTAGCAACTGCCTAGCAACGCCCTAGCATCCACCCAAAATACCATAGCAACTGCCTAGCAACACCATAGCAACCACCCGCAACGCCCTAGCAACCACCAAGAATACCCTAGCAACCACCCAGAATACCCTAGCAACCGCCTAGCAACACCATAGCAACCACCCAGAATACCCTAGCAACCGCCTAGCAAAACCATAGCAACCACCAAGAATACCCTAGTAACCACCTAGCAACCGCCTAGCAACCACCCAGAACAGCCTAGCAACCACCTTGCAACGCCCTAGCAACCACCAAGAGTACCCTAGCAACCGCCTAGCAACCACCCGGCAACCACCCAGAATACTCTAGCAATCGCCTAGCAACCACCCAGAATACCCTAGCAACCACCAAGAATACCCTAGCAACCGCCTAGCAACCGCCTAGCAACACCATAGCAACCACCCAGAACAGCCTAGCAACTGCCTAGCAACCACCCAGAATACCCTAGCAATACCATAGCAACCACCCAGAATACCCTAGCAACCGTCTAGCAACACCATAGCAACCACTCAGAATACCCTAGCAACTGCCTAGCAACGCCCTAGCAACCACCCAGAACACCCTAGCAACTGCCTAGCAACGCCCTAGCAACCACCCAGAATACCCTAGCAGCCGCCTAACAACAACATAGCAACCACCCAGAATATCCTAGCAACCACCTAGTAACGCCCTAGCAACCACCAAGAATACCCTAGCAAATGCCTAGCAACCACCCAGAATACCCTAGCAACCGTCTAGCAACACCATAGCAACCACTCAGAATACCCTAGCAACTGCCTAGCAACGCCCTAGCAACCACCCAGAACACCCTAGCAACTGCCTAGCAACGCCCTAGCAACCACCCAGAATACCCTAGCAGCCGCCTAACAACAACATAGCAACCACCCAGAATATCCTAGCAACCACCTAGTAACGCCCTAGCAACCACCAAGAATACCCTAGCAAATGCCTAGCAACCACCCAGAACACCTTAGCAACCACCTGGCAACAGCATCTTGCTAAAAACATGCTAGCAACATGCTAATCATGTTAGCATAATGCTCGTGTAGCATATACGCAGGGTATATGTGTTAAATCACAGATGAATATAGCTATAGAAGGTTAAATAATGGTTGGGCTACAGAAGATAATGTTCGTCTCAAGGAGGTGTTGAAAAAGTAAATAATAACACAGAGACATATAATTTGAATTTGGTGTTGGTACCATGTATTAAGTGAAAACAAAAACAAACAATAATAACAAAATATTTCAAATCTGCAGAAAAGTTCAGTAGTTCACAGGAAAAAGCAAAACAAAATATAACTCAGGAAAACTGGAGAGTACTCAGATTAAAGACAGTCCACAACACACTATAGGACTATATGGTTTGCTCATAAAAGATGAACACCATGTCCGGATAACGCGAATGGTCCGTGAGATGCAATTAGTCCATGAGCCAGAGCTTAATGAATGGCTGTGTGTGTGTGTGTGTGTGTGTGTGTGTGTGTGTGTGTGTGTGTGTGTATATGAGAGTGGAGGGGGTGAGCAGAGCTGCACAGCCTCCTACCAAACCCACAGGGGGCGATGATGTTGTTGGAAAGCTAATGCCACCAGCCACCACAGCTCATATAAATACATTTGGATGGCTTAATGTTGTTAGCATTAAGCTAGCGGAAACCGTCATTATAATAAATAAGGATGCCAATAATGATGTCAATGCCAATAGCAACATGCTAGCGGGCACAACAACAAACAGACTCACCAATTCCCGCAGATATCCGACACACCGCGGCACCAGTCGGCTTCTAAAGACGACGGTGGTGAACACTACAAATACAGGATCGCATACTAGAATTAACCAAGCATTTAAGATGGAAAATAAGCGGAAAAACATTGTTTGCATAGAGACATACCGAGTGCAGCTGCTCCTGTGGCTTCCCCCTCACACTACTGATTGGGGAAACTCACCGCAGCTTGTAAAACGCGCTCACGTGCTATGATTGGTTGAAAGCGTTCACTGAGACTACCATGTGACTCCTGCACAAAGATATGAATGAAGGGTGTGTTCAGGTGACTAGGAAAAATATAACCATAGAATTTTACTTATTTATATTTTACATTAATTAATTTTATTTATTAATTTTACTATTATTCTCTATATTTACCCTGGGTTACACTCGCATCATGTTAATCAAGCTAGCATCATGCTAACAACATGCTAATCATGCTAGCATCATGCTACCAACATGCTAATCATGCTAGCATCATGCTACCAACATGCTAATCATGCTAGCATCATGTTAATCAAGCTAGCATCATGCTAACAACATGCTAATCATGCTAGCATCATGCTACCAACATGCTAATCAAGCTAGCATCATGCTAGCAACATGCTAAGCAAGCTAGCATGATGCTAGCAACATGCTAATCATGTTAAAATCAAGCTAAAAAATGCTAGCAACATGCTAATCATGCTAGCAACATGCTAATCAAGCTAGCATCATGCTAACAATGTTAAATCAAGCTAGCATAATGTTAACAACATGCTAATCATGTTAGCATCTAGCTAAAACATGCTAACATCTTGTTAAAAGCATGCTTGCAACATGCTAATCATGCTAGCATCATGCTACCAACATGCTAATCATGTTAACAACATGCTAATCATGCTAACATCATTCTAACAACATGTTAATCACAGTAAATCATGCTGGAATGTGGTAAATCGTAGTAAATCATCTTAGAAACATGGTAAATCATGGTAAATAATGCTAAAACGTGGTATATCATGGTATCACAACATTTTAGTTGCGTTAGTATCTGCCCAGTCGCGAGTTTTGCCACTGCAAGCACCACTTCACATTTTCTTCAGGAAATGTACATTCTAGTTATTCTTATTATTCCACACCAAGTTTGGCGCGTAACTTGCCCCGCACCGTTTGTCTCAGACCCCTGAGTGAGGTGTCAAATCGACCGGCTCATTGAGGAGAGGTGTGCTATGACTTTTATAAGCGATCGGGGGGGGGCGGTGTTCACCCCAGGGGCGAAAAAGCGGCACAAAAAGTCCCAATGACTTAACATTGCGACGAACTTTGAGCACTCGTTGCTCGGAGCGAGGATTTCGCAGAAACGTGTGATTTGCCACATTTGAAGAGGCTGACAGGCTCTGTAAGAACATACCTCACAATGGGGTAAAAGTTGCACCCCTGGGGGGCAGGTGCGTCCCAAAATTGCCCCATTGACTTACTATGGGGAAGGAATGTCCCGTGAAACACACATGCTTTTCCTACTATGGTAAATTGCATAGGGATTTTGTATTGAATATAGCTCTGGATCACATTGTCATAGAGACAAGGAGGTGGGCTCATTTTACTCAGACGACCAATCAGTCTCTCAGGATCATTGTGAAGCTATCAAGCCACACCCTAGCAACCATTTAGAGCACCTTAGCAACAAGTCCCATAGACTTCCATTGAAAGAGATCAAAGGGATATCTCCAGACTGAATTGTCATAGAAACATGAGGGTGGTCTCGTTTGACTCAGGCCAGCAAGCGGCCAATCATGAATCACCTCAACACTTCCTAGCCCCTCCCTAGCAACCATTGTCGAGCGCCTTAGCAACCAAAATCCTAGAGGGATATCTTCAATTCTGAATGTCACAGAGGAATGGGAGTTGGTTTATATCATACATACTGACAAGCAGCCTTTGGAGTTTCATCATTGGCAGCTGCCAAGCCACTCCCTAGCAACCAAACAGACTACCCTAGCAACCATTTTGCAAGACCTATATCTCTGCATCAGAACATCATAAAAAGATGGGGTTAACACAAGTTTGACTCAGGGCAGCAAACAGCCATTCATGAGACATCACAACACTTGCTAGCCCCACCCTAGCAACCATTGTTGAGCACCTTAGCAACCAAAATCCATTGAGGGATATCTTTCATTCTGAATGTCACAGAGGAATAGGAGTTGGTTTATATCATTCACACTGACAAGCAGCCTTTGGAGTTTCGTGATGGGCAGCTCCCAAGCCACTCCCTAGCAACCAAACAGAGTACCCTAGCAACCATTTTGCAAGACCTATTTCTCTGCATCAGAACATCGCATAGAGATGGGGGTTGGCTCTTTTGACTCATGCTAGAAAACAGGAATTCCAACATGCTACACATGCTAGCTGTGAATAGCTACATGCTTATAGCGATTAGGTAAGTGCTAAATCATGCTAAGAAAATACTAAGAACTCCAATAATAATCATCTGTGACAACTACCAACCACTTAGTAACACCATAGCAACCACCCAGAACACCCTAGCAACTGCCTAGCAACCGCCTAGCAACGCCCTAGCAACCACCCAGAATACCCTAGCAACCGCCTAGCAACATCATAGCAACCACTCAGAATACCCTAGCAACAGCCTAGCAACGCCCTAGCAACCACCCAGAACACCCTAGCAACTGCCTAGCAATGCCCTAGCAACCACCCAGAACACCCTAGCAACCGCCTAGCAACACCATAGCAACCACCCAGAACACCCTAGCAACGCCCTAGCAACCGCCAAGAATACCCTAGCAACCGCCTAGCAACCACCCAGAATACCCTAGCAACCGCCTAGCAACACCATAGCAACCACCCAGAATACCCTATCAACCGCCTAGCAACACCATAGCAACCACCCAGAATACCCTAGCAACCGCCTGAACAACATGAATAAGCCATATCTCAGCACCAGAACATCGTACAGACATGGTTGTTGGCTCGTATGCAATCATGTACCACACTCTAGCAACCGAGTGGCAAGTTTTGCCACTGCAAGCACCACTTCACATTTTCTTCAGGAAATGTACATTCTAGTCTTGATTTTACTGTTGACAATTTGACATGATCCAGGATTGTTAGGTTCTTCGAAGGTCATCCTGGAGTTGCTGTCATAGCAACAGGGGCTGGTTTCACAAAGCTATTTTAGACCGGTCTATAGTGTTAGACAAGTCTAAAATTTGCTCATAGACTAGTCTAATGCAAGTTAGACTGTTTCACAAAAATAAAGACTGACTTAATTTAGACCAAAAAAATTAGACACCTTACCCCCAGGCTAACTTAGGTCTAAGACTCTATGTTACCTTGGCAACCAGCAGTAACAATCAGTTACATTACAAACTGCCAAAAGAAAAGGGAAAATGGCTCATAATTTAAAAATTTCTTCTTATTACTGCATTCCCAAGTAAAATGTCCTTGTAACTGTTAGGGCCGTTACATAGTCAGCGCGAGCAACGATCGACGCGCTCCCTTTCATACGCAAGCGTCACGGGCGATGCGTGAAATGCAATACACCGTGACTGCTCAAACAGGGGGTAGTAGAGTCATAGTGAAGTCATAGCTCTGAATGCCCGTCTATTTCGCTTCAAACGCTCGCTTTATACGCGCGTCCTATTCGCCTTGGACGCGCGAATGGATTTAAAATGTTCAAGCATCGAACTAGACGCGAATTTGACGCTCTATTCGCGTTTGGTGTGAACGCTGCATAATAACAGGCTGCATCAAGATTGCAATGCTGGAATGTGTGTGTGTGTGTGTGTGTGTGTGTGTGTGTGTGTGTGTGTGTGTGTGTGTGTCAGAGACATAGATATATACACTAGATGTCGCCTGGGCTACGGCAGTTCATTGGAACGAATGCGTCAATAGAGCCGCCATCTTGGAACAGGGGAGCCCCTCCTCTTTAATGCATCAGCGTCAATGTAGGCAAAGGTCTAACGGAAATAAAATCACCATAAATCGTCATGAATGCGATTTTCTAGTTTTTATGGTTCGTTCCAACGGTCAGACATGTATTTATCATTGAGTCCAGAGGAAATTTAAGGTTTTGATATTAAGATAATTACTTCTTTTTCAAAATATAATGCATAGTGCTAGTAGGCCTAAGTTTATTAGTCACATTCTTCCACTTGAGTAAACTTAGAATAAACTATCGCTATATAATATACATATAAATGAGCAAAACTTGGCCACTAAATATTTAATATTCAATTATTTTAATGATCACAATTAAAGTTTTAATTTTATTAAATTGAACAAGCGCAACATTCAGCATTCAATCAAATATTCTAATAGATGTTTTATTAATAATAATGTTATTTCAACATAATATCTTGTTATTTCGACATAATATGTGTGCGTGCAACAAGCAAGAAGTGCATTTGTAAATCCGGTGACGCGTGCATTGATTTTTGTTAATAAACTTCTGACAGTGTCGACTCGGCTGCAGAGATGAAGTTGACGATTGCCATCTCCGTAGTGAACGCGCCTATAGAGAGAAATGCACATAATGGATTACGTAATCAGAGAGTAGCCTTTTTCTTTCGTTTTGAATTATTTCGTTTAAAGACTATTCAAGCTTTGTGCATTTGATGTATTTCTCATGTCTGTGTGAGGCATACACTGAGTTTCGTTAAGTTAGGATGAGATGCGCTCCAGTTCACGTGCAATGCAAGTGACCGCGCGGACGCCTCCATGATTATATTAACAGGCAATTTGTTGATGAATAAAATTGATTAAAATTAAGATACAATTTATACAAAATGAAATTCACTTTAAAGAAAGGCTTTAAACAGTTGACATTTTCACAAATTCTAGTGTCCTTCCACACTTCCATCCCCAGTTTGTAAGGAAGAAACAAGCCCTTCCGTGTGCAAAACTCACACATACAGTAGTAGGCTACATAAGATTTGTGGAATTCTATGTATAATAATCATGGATGTAGCCTACTGTTTGAAGATTGACAGGGAGAGGACAAGCATACTATAGGACTGTACTTACAGGTTACAAGCGTCACACTGGTTTTTTTTTTATTTATTTTTTTTTTTTTTATTAAAAGGTTTGAGTACAATCGGTAAAAAATCCAAAGTTAGGAACAACACAGCACAACACAGCCAAAAGTGGGTATTGAGGATCAACTCCTGCATATTGTACATTTTAAACATAAGGGTTATTTCAAATAATATCTAAAGAGTACAGCACATTCACAGTTCATTTTCTGTGCAAGAATCACAGTTCATTTTCTTCCTCCAAGCAGAGAAATGTACACTTAACTTATAAAATAAACAACTTGACTACTACCATCCACAGAGTAAATGTAATCCCATGCTGTCTGGTTTAGATTTCGTTCGTGTGAACATCCATACGCAGCACAAAAGTCCGGCATCATCCATGAACTCGAAGTACAGGCGGAGATAGCAGCGTTACCTAGCTAATTCCTATGACAAGTCCCCTGTTCCAAGATGGCGGTGGTTTTGACGCATGTTTAGAACCCCAAGGCGACATCTAGTGTATATATCTATGTGTCAGAGAGAGAGAGCGATCGAACAGTGGAAACATAAAAACATACTCCGTCATTTATACTCCTCCAACAAACACATATTTTCCGCTGGGGTAAACTGCACTGAGCGGTTGAATGCGCTTACTCGATCCGCCATGTTTTTTGTTTTGAAAAGTGTCTTATTTTACCCAGAATGCATTGCAGTGTAGTCCTACTTATGCTGCCTTCATGTGCTCTGGAAAAGATGATATTTTCCACTTGTGAACTGGTATTTACCAGTGTGTTGTGTTCAAGTACTTTTGTTGTCGTACTGTAGTACCCGCAAGGTCTGTGTCAGTAGAGTATCTTTTTTATCTTTACAAAAAAACAAAACAAAATAAAAAACGTAAATGTGGTGCTTTCTGATGATTAAAACATAATTAATAATAAAAATAATAAAACGACATAAAATGATTAGGCTAAATATGAACCAAGGAAATTGCAGCGAAGTTGAAAATTGAGTGTTAACGCATTATATTACAATTGTTAATGACACAACATTGTATAGGCTACAAAAACTATCCGCTAACAGTATTCACGACTCTTGCGTTGCTCTCCGCCATTTTGAAAAGGTCAAAGGTTATCTCATCTCGGCAACTCGTGCATCAAAATATTCTACGAGTTGCCCAGTGGAAAATACCACATGAGGGGGTGTTCATGTGCATTTTACATGTCGGCTTTTGGTATTTACCATAATTACCATAGCACGTGAAGGCACCATACGTCAGAGTCTTAAGTGCTTTGTGCAACGGTCTGATTTAGATGTCTATCTGAAGTCTGACTATCTACGGGTAAGTGTACCCATTAAGCCCACCAAAATCTAAGTTTAGTTTTTTTTCATAGATATTGACATAGTATATAAGAAATATCATTTGTTAAAATGCAAGATTAATCTCTCATTTGAAATTATATTAATTAGTTGATGTACATTTTTGAATATAAAATTAAGATAATTTAGGAATAAAGTCAGAAGTCTGGCATGGGCTTAATTGGTACTTTTGGCACCATTTAAGTCCGCATGTGTTCCAAATAAGCCCACATCATCATTGATTCACAAAATATATAAAAAATAAATGATTTTAAAGAATTAAAACATCAATATATTTATTCAGTGACAGGGAAGTATTAAAAAAAATCCTTTTGCTAATGTTTGATTAGAGCCCTGGGTGGGATGGGTTGGTGTTAGTGGCCGGTGGTCTGGAGCTTTAAGTCGGCTTGACTGGAGTTGTAGCTGGAGTCAAGCTGGAAGTTTGACCGGGTGTATCTCGGGAGCCAAGCTGAGTTAGGGCTCCATACTCTGGGCTTAGGGGGACTCCTAGTGTGCCCCCCTAACAGTCCCAGGGGCTCAGGACTGTGGGGAATGTAGGGTCCCTCTGGGAGCTCTCCATGTCCGGAATCACAAGCGTTAACTCAGCTTGACTCCCGAATTATGCCCAGTTATACATAAAGGACTTTAGGACAAAACAGGCTCTTATCTCATTTGAATGAATGTGTAATTTGTGTGTAAGTAAGGTAAGGGTAAAAGGTTAGTAAGGTAAAAGCACACAAAGACATGTTATCATTAAACACTTTCAGAAAATGTATCAAAGTTTGCAATTAGAGGGATTCCTCATTGAAACACATAAGGTGGGCTTAAATGGTCCCACAGTGAGTAATGGTGAAAAAAGACAATGTTTTATTTTAAAAATGTAAGATATGTTTACAAATACATGCATGGAGCTTAAATATACTGTGGACTAAGTATCATTGTAATTTTCATTGTGCCCACATTAAGAAATGTTAAGTTTTTTTCATTCAAGGTTAGCTTGTGTTGGCTCTAGTTTGCATGCGTTTTGTGGCACTGTACCATTTAAGCCCATCTTAAAAAAAAGTTAATTTATAAAAATAATCTTCTCTACAAAACAATTTATGATGTATTTATTTGTAAATGAATGTAAAATGAATTACAAAACATTCATTGTTTGCAGTTCACATGCTTAATTCTTTGGCAGTCTATCTTTCTGTAAGGCTAATGGTTTGACCTAGAGATTAGCTTTGAACGCAAGCTAATAAAACTCATCTTTCAATTTAAAGGAAAATTATATAAAATGATAAAGTACTATTTGTTCATACACAAAAAACAATACATTTATCTCTTATTTGACATAATATCAATGTAGTTACCAAAGAAATTGCTGAAAATTGCAGAAATGTGTTGATTTCTGAAGGGTCCCGAAACACCAAAGTTTTGGGGTGACTTTGTGTGAGGTCCCCTGAGACAGCATTCACATGGGTGGGGCTAACTCAACATTGCCAAATGTAATTGGTAAGCAATTAAAAATGCCAGGGAAGTAACAAATCACTGGATTGGTTAAAATAATAAGCAGCATAAAATATTATTTTCTCTTTTTTTAATTTGACTTCAGAGTTGAAAGTGGGCTTAAAGGGTACATGGGCTTAATGGGTACACTTACCCTATATCTAAGCCATAGTCAAAGTCTATCTTTGTGAAACCGGCCCCAGGTCTATTCACCTTATTTTTAACGGAAATACGGACGCAGCCAGTTGACGGTATTTTGTGCGAGACTTCCGGTCAGGCACTTCCGGTCACTGGCGCTAACTCACTTTTCACCATAGCAGATAATCAAACAAGCGTTCGTAACAACTCATCGCTATGGCTTCGAGAAAGACCGGGATTGTTTGTGCAGTTAGAGGTTGTCATAATAACTGTACAAAAGAAAGATTTACTTGGAGCAGGAGTATTTTAATCATCGAAATCATTGACATTTTAATCATCAGGCGCCCTACGACCGGCGACACACTGGCTGCGTGGTGTTTCTGTTGCGTGGCGTTTTACATGTCTTTGCACACCAGAAACGTGACGTGATAACCCTCATTGGTGATATATTCGACATAATGGGGAGAGAGTTGTGGAAGGCCTATACTTAATGTTAAACATAAATATATAGCAGCAAAGACAACGTCGGCAGTATTGACGGCAAAATAGGCTACAGAATATTTCGTTCTATATTGACAGGTGCAATATTAGAAAATCGATAATATAATTTTTTTCATTGCATTTATATGCATTTGTCAAAACCTAAACTTTCAAACATCAAAATGTAATTTATTAATATGTATTCATGTCAAAATGACATACAAAAATCTTTTCCTATTCCTATTTCTATTCCTATTTTCCTATTTTTGCCTGGAAACGCTTCCAAAACGCTTACCCCTCATTTACACCGCACACGTCTGCGGCGCATTACGGCTGCGACACGGCTACCGGAGCTGATCGCGCCCATTCTATGGCGTTCCGATCGGCTCTTTAATATGACTTTGCAACATGCACTCGTCTCAATGAACGTGACGTCTGCGTCTGCCGAACGTGACGTCTGCGTCTGCCGAACGTCTCGTCTGCGTCTGCCACATCACTCGTTCGTGTGCCGAACGTGACGTCTGCGTTTGCCGAACGTCTCGTCTGCATCTGCCACATCACTCATTCGTGTGCCGTACGTGACGTCTGCGTCTGCCATAGTCTGCTGCAAGGGCGGTTTCCAGCACATTCCACACACTCATTCTTTATTATTTTTTCCCACTGATCTTCAGTTGTATTTTATTAGCAATTAAGTGATTTTACCTTGCTTATGTATAGCTTTTATTCCAAATAGTAAATATGAATTTACACAAATGTTCATGTTAAAATATTTGTTTGCCATTGTTTCTTGTCAACATATGCTGATATTCATTCATGCGCTGTAACTAAAAGAGATAATCGATCAGTTCATGTCCTGCTTGGACAGTAGGCCTATAAAGAGTCATAAAACGGTGTGTCTATTTATTATTTGAATTTCTTAAACATTTCCAAAACTGTAAAAGGTTAGGTTATATAAAAATAAAACATTCATAAATTATTTCATGATAAACATTAGCCTACTGAACTCATTTATAGTTAGGTATAAACGCAAATAATAATAATTCATTATTAATATCAGGCTAGTCTAGGCTACATATTTAGAAGACACTTTTATCCTAAATGGGAACAAAGCAATTCGTCAAATGTCAGTCATAATATAAGATTATCACATATAACACAAGATTTTGACGCATTTCCAAGTGTTTGTGCGAAGTGTGGAGCGCGCTTGCTGCATGCCACGGAGGCGCGGGCGCGAACACTTTCCTATCAACAGTGGGAACAACTTAAAATAGCCTGTAATAGCTGTAAACTCACAATAACAAGAAAACATTGTGCTTTTGAATAAAAGAAAACAATCAGCCGCATGATCTCCGTGAACTGGAGCGCGTCTCAAAAATGAACTGAAACAGTGTATAGGCCCTACTGCCTCACAGTCAGACTTGAGGAATATACATAAAGCTTGAAATGGCTACTTTTAAATGAACAAGTTCAAATCGAAAGTGTCTGATTATGTAATCCGTAAAGGTTAATTTCTCTCTAAGGCGCATCCGCAGCGGAGATGGAGATATGTTTGCAGACAAAAAAAAAAAAAAAAAAAACTTTAAACAATTAAAATGCCTCTTTATTTTTCAGACACATTTATTATAATTAGCCTACTTTTGCTGGTGCTTTGCAGCAAGATTTATGCGTGCGCTTGAGCTATAGCCTACCATGCATGCACCCAGTATTTAATTAATATAAACGTGCGATTAGTCGACTAATTGCTTAAATAAATTACCACTAGTTGACTACAAAAATCTTTAATCTATGGCAACTCTAATCAATACATTTATTTGACGTTTTACTTATTATTTATTGGATAGTAATTATCCAGTTATTTACATTTACATTAGTTGAGTTAACATAGGTATATAGCCTAATTAGTAAATGAACGGTAAAAAAAAGGGTTTAAATTAATATGCTAACCATGTATTTCTGCATTGCTTGTTCCTACACGAAAAGGACTGTTTTAAAGGTGACAATCCTTTATACGTGAAGATTATACTGTATCTTGAAGATTGTTGTATTGTATCTTCTGTTATAAAGATGAAGATTGACATTTCGTTAATTAAAAATAATAAGCACATAATATTATAAAAAAAAAGAAAAAAAAAGTTATGTGCTGCTATGCATTTTGACTACTTTTTGTATTTTGTATACCCTAATTTTATCTCTAGGTAATGAAGATATAACTTTTTTAAAGGGCCTCATTTTTCCTGGACCCGCTACAATTGAGAATCACTTTAAGCATGCACGCTAAGACAATTTGAAGTATTCCACTTAATACACAATAAAACAATATACAATAATTAACAACGTAGGCCTACCGCTTGCTGTTCTAGTGAGGACGGGCCGAAAAAAAATATTCCTCCAATTTATACCCACCCCACCACATACACCACAATTCTCTCTCTACACAACTTTAATAGTTGGGAATGCATTGCTGCACTTACTACATCTCACAATCCATAGTATATTGTTTATACATTATTTCCCTGTCGACTGGTAATATAACGGATTGCACTTTATGGACTTAATATTGCACTTATATTGTAAAATTCTCTGATGTTATTTCGTTGTTATTTATAACAATGACAAAAGATCTAAGGGCTTGGGCCCTAATAAAAAATAAAGAACAAACAATATTTAGAAGACGCTTTTATCGAAAAAAGGAACAAAGCAATTCGTCATATGTCAGTCATAATACAGGTTAGACAATAATAATACAGGGTTTTATTTGATTATCACAAATAAACACAAGATTTTGACGCATATCCAACGGTTTGTGCGGAGTGGAGCGCGCACTGCGTGGTGACACGGAGGCACGGGCGCGGGCACGAACACTTGTATTTTCCTATCAACAGTGGAAACAACTTAAAATGCTCATAATTTATGGTCATATAGAAAATAATAATACATAATTCGCAACTACTTTTATTTGAGTAAACTCACAATAACAAGAAAACGTTTTGATTTCGTAAAATAAAATAAAACAATCAGGCGCGCTTTCATGATCTCCATGAACTGGAGCGCGTCTCAAAAATGAACTGAAACAAAATAAAGCTTGAAATGTCCAATTTTAAACGAACAAATTCGAATCGAAAGCAAATACTGTCTGATAATCCGCATGAACGGTGCATTTCTATCTAAAGGCGCATCCGCTTTACAGCGGAGATGGAGATATGTTTGCAGCCGACACTGATTTAGAAAATACTAGTTTATTAATAAAAACAATTCAAATGCCTCGTTATTTTGTCAGACACATTTATTATCATTAGCCTACAAACCACCTATAAATCAGCTCTCTGTAAGGTTCCAGAGATGGCTCTTCTCATTCAGCACTGCATGCGGGAAAATAATTTGGCCTTAGAAAACCAGTAAAATCTAAAAAAAAATCCATATTAATTTGTGAATATTTTAAATGTTTAATAAAGGGGCAAAACGTCATAAACATAGTCAAATAATAGTTTACAAACTATTTAAAAAAAAAGTTTACAGTCGTTTTTTTTTCACCACAGGTGACTTATATATAAAAAATAGTAGCCTATTTTTCAATATTCTTCTATTTAAATGATCTACAGAAACAGTGGTTGCGCGATCGAGTTGTCTGTTTTAGTTTACCAAAGTGCTGTAGCCTAGGCCTTTTAAAACTATAAAAAATTAAAAACACAATAACAACCCCAACAATAAGCTATAAAAATGCAATAGCCTATATCAATATTGTTTCTTCATATTTCTATCTTTGTGGGGGCATTTGGCCCTCAAAATGTGGGTTAAACAACACACACACACACACACACACACACACACACACACACACACACACACACACACACACACACACACACACACACACACATAAAATCCTATATATAAATCACAGACGCAAGTGTCACGTTCATTGAGAGGAGTGCATGTTGCACAGTCATATTAAAGAGCCGATCGCTATGGCGTTCCGATCGGCTCTTTAATATGACTTTGCTACATGCACTCGTCTCAATGAACGTGACGTCTGCGTCTGCCGAACGTCTCGTCTGCGTCTGCCACATCACTCGTTCGTGTGCCGGACGTGACGTCTGCGTCTGCCGAATGTCTCGTCTGCGTCTGCCACATCACTCGTTCGTGTGCCGAACGTGACGTCTGCATCTGCCATAGTCTGCTGCAAGGGCGGTTTCCAGCACATTCCACACACTCATTCTTTATTATTTTTTCCCACTGATCTTCAGTTGTATTTTATTAGCAATTAAGTGAGTTTACCTTGCTTATGTATAGCTTTTATTCCAAATGTTCATGTTAAAATATTTGTTTGCCATTGTTTCTTGTCAACATATCCTGATATTCATTCATGTGCTGTAACTAAAAGAGATAATCGATCAGTTCATGTCCTGCTTGGACAGTAAAGAGTCATAAAACGGTTGAATTTGAATTTCTTAAACATTTCCAAAACTTTAAAAGGTTAGGTTATGTAAAAATAAAACATTCATAAATTATTTCATGATAAACATTAGCCTACTGAACTCATTTATAGTTAGGTATAAACGCAAATAATAATAATAATTCATTATTAATATCAGGCTAGTCTAGGCTACATATTTAGAAGAAGCTTTTATCCTAAATGGGAACAAAGCAATTCGTCAAATGTCAGTCATAATATAAGATTATCACATATAAACACAAGATTTTGACGCATATCCAGTGTTTGTGCGAAGTGTGGAGCGCGCTTGCTGCATGCCACGGAGGCGCGGGCGCGAACACTTTCCTATCAACAGTGGGAGCAACTTAAAATAGCCTGAAATAGCTGTAAACTCACAATAACAAGAAAACATTGTGCTTTTGTAAAATAAAAGAAAACAATCAGCCGCATGGTCTCCGTGAACTGGAGCGCGTCTCAAAAATGAACTGAAACAGTGTAGGCCCTACTGTCTCACAGTCAGACTTGAGGAATATACATAGCTTGAAATTGCTACTTTTAAATGAACAAGTTCAAATCGAAAGTGTCTGATTATGTAATCCGTAAAGGTTAATTTCTCTCTAAGGCGCATCCGCAGCGGAGGAGATATGTTTGCAGACACGAATAAAAAAAAAAAAAAAAAAACACTTTAAACAATTAAAATGCCTCTTTATTTTTTCAGACACATTTATAGCCTACTTTTGCTGGTGCTTTGCAGCAAGATTTATGCGTGCGCTTGAGCTATAGCCTACCATGCATGCACCCAGTATATAAACGTGCGATTAGTCGACTAATTGCTTAAATAAATTACTACTAGTTGACTACATAAATCTTTAGCCTATGGCAACTCTAATCAATACATTTATTTGACATTTTTTACTTATTATTTATTGGATAGTAATTATCCAGTTATTTACATTATATTAGTTGAGTTAACATATATAGCCTAATTAAATTAACGAAAAAAAGAGATTAAATTAATATGCTAACCATGTATTTTTGTATTGCTTGTTCCTACACGAAAAGGACTGTTTTAAAGGTGGCAATCCTATATACGTGAAGATTATACTGTATCTTGAAGATTGTTGTATTGTATCTTCTGTTATAAAGATGAAGATTGACATTTCGTTAATTAAAAATAATAAGCACATGATATTGAAAAAAAAAAGAAAAAGAAAAAGTTACGTACTACGGTGACGCATTGCTGCCACATACATATTTTTTTCCCCCAGTTATGTCGTAATAACGAGATCTTATGTCGTTTTAACGACATCTTTTCTCGTAATAACGAGATCTTATGTCGTTAAAACGACATCTTTTTCTCGTAATAATGAGATCTTATGTCGTTAAAACGACATCTTTTTCTCGTAATAACGAGATCTTATGTCGTTAAAACGACATCTTTTTCTCGTAAAAACGAGATGTTATGTCGTTAAAACGACATCTTTTTTTGCCCTTATAAGGACATGTGTAGTCATGTACAAAATATGCCTTTATCCACATAAAATTGACAGCCTATCGCGCCTTTATCACACGTTCAAAAAGCTTAAAGGGTTAGTTCACCCAAAAATGAAAATTCTGTCAGTAATTACTCACCCTCATGTTGTTCCAACTGCGTAAGACCTTCGTTCATCTTCGGAACACAAATTAAGATATTTTTGATGAAATCTGAGCCATGTCTCACTCCTCCATAGGCTGCTATGTGACCGAAACTTGCTGGCCCAGAAAAGTTATTAAAGAGATCGTTAATATAGTCCAAGTGACTCCAGTAGCTCAATCTTAAGTATATCAAGCGACGAGAATACTTTTTGTGCGCAAAAACAAACAAAAATAACGACTTTATTCCACTATTCATTTCCTTCTCTCTGGACCTCTAGTTGGTTCGCGTAGTGTTTTTGCACAGCGCGTCTATGTTACACGTCACCACGTAGGCTCACTATTGGCCGACGCCCAGTGGTTAAATTGGGCCGGGGCTCTCCGGGGCTCAGCCCCGGCACATAAGCCTGCTCGTTTGTGCCCTGATGTGCCTGTTTGCAGTCAGTTGCCTACTGGAAATTATGTCACATAAAATTTGATGAAAGTGATGCCTTTGAAAACATATTTCTGATTATAAATGAAAGATTTTTGAAATGGCATGTCTATTTTGTCTCGGCGGAGCTGAAATGAGAACAATCGGAACACGGCCGTATTCTTGTTCAGCTGCTTAATCTCGTTGTCAGTCGACCATGATTGCGCACCGCTCGCGCATACCATGCGCATCTAGGTAGGCTACTACTCAGAACTCCGACCAGGATAGCCTAAATGTACGCAGCAATATATAACGAATGTTCCTGGAAGATCAGTAGTTGCGCGGGATGTGGAAGCGCGCAAAAGTTCCAGAACCTTCTCCCAGCAAACACATTTACGTTGTGGCAACGTCTCTGGCACGTTGCATTTCTTCTATGGCAACGTCGCTGTCTACGTGCTCGCAACATTGTAACAACGTAGAATTGTAAGACGTGACAGGGCTGTAGCAACGTTGTTGCGCGACATTCAGCAACTGAGAGACGACGTTCTGACAATATTTTTATATGGTGCATTTTGTTAGATAATTATATACTTTTATCGTTTATTGTTTATCTATATTTTTATTTATTGGCCAATCAACACCTGCAAGTGTAGCCTACACTTTGAAGAGTAAAAATGACAGAAGGTTTCGTTAAGTCAACTTTATTAAAACTGCATTTAATCAAATTGCACTTCCAAAAGTCATAGATTTGTAAAAAAAAACAAAAAAAACGAATATACAAATTTAAAGTATACTAAAACATAAAAAGCAAAGGCAGATCAGAACATTTAATGAACACAACCGGGTCTGTATGGCGGACAGTAGCCGAAAGCAGGTGTCACCGGGGAAACATCTACAAATCCAGAGGAGCAAAGAAACGAATGAGACTAAATAGCGGAAAAGTCAAATGACAAACTAAACAGTGCGAGCGATGCTACATTACATTAATCACATTAGAAATTAAAGTTGTAGGTTGTGTTTGATAGGTAGGATAAATTAAACGCAATACTCACGTATCCTTGCTCGATGATGAATGAGACCACAATGAGCCCAACAGGTGGTTGGAATTAAAAAGTCTGATTTTCGCGCTTCAGGGCAGTGACGAGTACATTATGTAGTCCAGTGGTTGTCCAGACACCCTAGGCACAACCTTAAGCAATGGCCCTGAACGATGGTTTAAGGTCAACATTGTGACAACGCTGTAACAACCTTCACTACACAACGTTGTTATAGCAACCTTTTGGCCATGTTGTTAAAACATTGTTAGAAGGTTGGCTACGTTGCGCCAACGTTCTGTGTTTGCTGGGCTGCTGCCTTGAAAAAGTTCAGTTCAACCACGCGGTTTCATGTCATCTACATACCCCATCGCCAAATCATAGAAAAATTCAGTTAAGACAGTTGTCTTCATCTTAAAAATACACAACAAATCAATGTACAGAAAAACTGATTTCTAAACTAAGGTACAGTTTGCAAAACTGAACAGGTGATGTTGTGTAATATTCAGTTACTGTAAGAAACTGTTCCAGCGGGTGGAGTTTACTGGTACTTGATATTACACATCACCTGTGTATACTCCATTAACTGTCTGGAACAGATTTTAACTGGAACTGAATATTACGTCACCAATCACCATATTGTTGTGTAACTTCACCTATGGAACAGTATTTCACAATTTTTCACAGGAACTGAATAGCCTATTACAAACAACTATTGCGAAGGAACGATTTACAAAACAACGATTGTGAAAGCGTGCACGGATTATGAATTTGTTCACTGTTACCTTGTATGTAGTTTTTTTTTCTGTATAGTTTTTAATTTTTTTTTAATAAATTTTGCATTCTATTTTGGCTTTCTCGTGTGTCCCTATTTTTGTTGTGTCACTTTTTAGCCACGGGGCGAAACGGGTACGGATTGAAAAACCAAAGCAACTGTACGGTTTACAAATCTGAGCACAGCTGAGACTTTTTCTCTGGTAGGCTACTTTTGGCGTAGGATATTTATTTCCGTCAAGGTCAGACTGTGATGTCAAATGTATTCCCAGGAATGAGTGATGCGCTTTCCGCTTTTAAAGTTTTATAAAATAAGTAAGATATAGCTTGAATGGTTTAAATGCATTAGCAAGAATAAAAGCGCATCATATAATGTAGGCCTATATAATATTTGCAGTAAAAGCTTGAAATATAAATTCTCAGAAAATGCATTTAATATTGAAACTGTTTATATATTCATACTCCCTTAATAAAGGAGTCCAGACATTAGAAAAATATCAGTCTACACATGCGCTTTATATTTAATATGAGGGAAATAGGCTACACATGCCGTGGACGCGACACAAAAAAATCTTTAACTTTTAAGTAGCAAAATATTTTTTTGTAATTCTGTGAATTACACTGCGCAAACCAAAGTACTACCCACCGGATGAAGAAGGGTCGGCTCTCCACAGAACATAACATATTCATTTTATTTTATTTTTCATGTTCGCATTTATGAGAAAAAAACAATGTTACGGACGGGACAGTTCTCCGTTACGGACATGACCGCTCTGAAAGCGGCACTAAAAGACTGTTTAAAACTTTCACTGAGACCTCAAACAGAAAGCACAAAGCCTTTCTTTAAAATGAATTTCGTTTTGTATTAATGATATCTTAATTTTAATCAATGTTTCATCAACCAATTGCCAGAAGAAGTAAATATAGCAGACAATAGATAAACACGACACTGAGGCGCCGGCGCGTGAACTGGAGCTCATCTCATAAATGAACCGAAACTCAGCGTAAGGTAGCCTACTTACCTGACAGACCTGAGAAAAATCTATAGAAAGCTTGAAATGTCTTCTTTTAAACAGAACAATTCAAAACGAAAGAAAACAGACTGCTGCTTGTGTAATCCGTATGAAATGTGCATTTCTCTCTGGTGCGTTCACTACTGCGAAGATCGCGAGTCAGCATCGTCAACTTCATCTATGCAGGGCACTGACACAGAAAACACTTGTTTATTAATAAACAATTAAAATGTCTCGTTGCTATATTTTACATATTCATAATCATTATTTTGAGGGTTCTTAGTGACAGCTTTTAGGTGCTTTATTGGCAGCGCCACCCTTACATGTTACATGAACGCGTCACCACCGCATCAGCAGCCCGAAAACAGGAGATTTTTTTTTCAATCCCTGTTTTGGCAGGGGAAAAACTGATCAGAAAATGTAACGAAAGTACATACCCCCGGACCCCCTTAGGGAGAGCCCCCCCCACATAATAAATCCCAATTTAACCCCTGCCGACGCCGGTCGTGTGTGATGCGTGATGACGTGCAACACAGACGCGCAGCGCAAAAACACTACGAGGCCCAGAGAGAAGGAAATGAAAAGTGGAATAAAGTCGTTATTTTTGTTTGTTTTTGCGCACAAAAAGTATTCTCGTCGCTTGATATACTTAAGATTGAGCCATGGGCCTCGTTTTTCCTGGACCCGCTACAATTGAGAATCACTTTAAGCATGCACGCTAAGACAATTTGAAGTATTCCACTTAATACACAATATACAATAATAAAACAACGTACCGCTTGCTGTTCTAGTGAGGACGGGCCGAAAAAAATATTCCTCCAATTTATACCCACCCCACCACATACACCACAACTCTCTCTCTACACAACTTTAATAGTTGGGAATGCATTGCTGTACTATTTACTACATCTCACAATCCATAGTATTTTGTTTATACAATTGTTATTTCCCTGTCGACTGGTGATATAACTGATTGCACTTTATGGACTTTTTATTGCACTTATATTGTAAGATTCTCTGATGTTATTTCGTTGTTATTTATAACAATGACAAAAAATAAAGAAAAAATAAAGAACAAACAATATTTAGGCTACAAGACGCTTTTATCGAAAAAAGGAACAAAGCAATTCGTCATATGTCAGTCATAATACAGGTTAGACAATAATAATACAGGGTTTTATTTGATTATCACAAATAAACACAAGATTTTGACGCATATCCAATGGTTTGTGCAGAGTGGAGCGCGCGCTGCGTGGCACGGAGGCACGGGCGCGAACACTTGTATTTTCCTATCAACAGTGGAAACAACTTAAAATTCTCATAATTTATGGTCATATAGAAAATAATAATACATAATTCGCAACTACTTTTATTTGAGTAAACTCACAATAACAAGAAAACGTTCTGATTTCGTAAAATAAAAGAAAACAATCAGGCGCGCTTTCATGATCTCCGTGAACTGGAGCGCGTCTCAAAAATGAACTGAAACAAAATAAAGCTTGAAATGTCCAATTTTAAACGAACAAATTTGAATCGAAAGCAAATACTGTCTGATAATCCGCATGAACGGTGCATTTCTATCTAAAGGCGCATCCGCTTTACAGCGGAGATGGAGATATGTTTGCAGCCTACACTGATTTAGAAAATACTAGTTTATTAATAAAAACAATAAAAATGCCTCGTTATTTTTTCAGACACATTTATTATCATTAGCCTATAAACCACCTATAAATCAGCTCTCTGTATGGTTCCAGAGATGGCTTTTCTCATTCAGCACTGCGGGAAAATAATTTGGCCTTAGAAAACCAGTAAAATCTAAAAAAAATAATAATCCATATTAATTTGTGAATATTTTAAATGTTTAATAAAGGGGCAAAACGTCATAAACAAAAAGTCAAATAATAGTTTACAAACTATTTAAAAAAAAAAGTTTACAGTCGTTTTTTTTCACCACAGGTGACATAAAATAGTAGCCTATTTTTCAATTCTATTATTCTATTTAAAGGATCTACAGAAACAGTGGTTGCGCGATCGAGTTGTCTGTTTTCTAGTTTACCAAAGTGCTGTAGCCTAGGCCTTTTAAAACTATAAAAAATGAAAAACACAATAACAACCCTAACAATAATGCAATAGCATATCAAGTTTGTTTCTTCATATTTCTATCTTTGTGGGGGCATTTGGCCCTCAAAAAGTGGGTTAAACAACACACACACACACACACACACACACACACACACACACACACACACACACACACACACACACACACACACACACACACACACACACACACACACACACACACACACACACACACACAATATCCTATACTGTATATAAATCACAGACGCAGACGTCACGTTATAAGACAGACGCAAGTGTCACGTTCATTGAGACGAGTGCATGTTGCACAGTCATATTAAAGAACTATGAGGTGTGATTTGTGCATTTACTTTGCAAACTAAGCAATCACCGTGTCAATCGTCGCGTACCTTGCCGTGAACAATGACGTATGATATCGTGCGTGTGGATGAACGTCTGGATAACGTACGTGTAGATAAACGTGTGGATAAACGCCTGGATAACGTACGTGTGGATGAACGTGTGAATAAACGTCTGGATTAATACTTAGGCTATATTCTATTATCTTTACTATTGTACCTTTTTAATTTAGGATATGATCATACACACACGTTTTCATGTTTTTGTGGGTTGGGCAACAGTGTAGACACTATTAGTAATCAGTATAATAATAATTAGTATAATTATATTTACCCAAGATTTAATATAGTAGGACTCCAACAAGTGTTAGCTATATTACTTAAGGCTGCCAGTTAGAAAAAGGTAAATCAATTAATTAAATCTTGCAGTTGGTATTTGACAGATTTTATTGCCTACAGCAATTTTTTAAAACTAAACATTTAGTAAACATGTCTAAATGAAATGCCGAGGTTAAAAAAAAATTGTTACAAATTACCCAGAAACTAACCCAGTGATGTGTTAATATTGAACTATTGATATGTTATTGTGTTAGTATAGTTTTGACCCATAAATTTAACACAAATATAAATCGTTGGATTATTTGGCTAAAATTTTGCATTAACCAGTATGTTGTTGTTGTTGTTGTTATTATTATAGTCGTGTAAATACTTTTCAAGTTCAGTGCACTGACAATATTTACATTCAGTTAGAAGTAGTAAACCTTTTTTTTCTTTTTTCTTTTTTCTTTTTTCAAATGTATTGGTTGCAATTGTTTTAATTTACAAACCAAGCAATGAAGACACAAAAAGAAACACGCTGAAGTCAAGTAAACTCTCATAAGCTGACAGTGTGTTGAACACCTCCAGGAACAAACAAACACAGGATGAACGCCCACAATGTAACAAGGCAAAAGAACAGGTAGCAGTCTTTAATTGGGCTTGTTAGTACGGTGACGCATTGCTGCAACAAATATATTTTTTCCACTCAATTATGTCGTAATAACGAGATCTTATGTCGTTTTATCTTTTCTCGTAATAACGAGATCTTATGTCGTTAAAACGACATATTTTCTTGGCCTTATAAGGACATGTGTAGTCATGTACAAAATATGCCTTTATCCACATAAAATTTATAGCCAATAATTTTTTTTCACTTCAACGTTCAAAAATCTGAAGCAATAGCAGCCCCCATTGGACATTTATGTTAAAAGATCAAATTCTGCACACACCTTATTAATAAACCATACTATCCTACAGAAAAGCAGATGAGCCCAGAATATGAACGCAACGCATTTAATAACACGTTAAGCGTTTTCCTCCCATAGAAACCCTTTATTATAAAGAAAATTAAGGTGTCTCTTAACGTGTCTTTTGAAGCCGGTGCACAGCAAATCCTTTAAATGGTATTCAATGTAAAAGAAAAATGAAAAATATAAGTAGGCAATAAAATAAACAAATTATTGTGGCATTTATTAGCCCTCAAACAATATTTATTTTAAAGCCTAAACGAATTTGTTTAAAGAAAAACACCAGCGTTGGGCGTTTATCTGTATAGGCTAAGTGTTTCAGCCACCCTTTTCAAACTGGCGCAAGAAAATGCAACATAATTTTGATTTGTTAAACATGAAGAGGATTATCCTGGCATGGCCGCTCGCTCTAACGTTAACCTAGATAAATGTTCGCTATTATTAAGCGCATATCCAGTGTTTGTGCGGAGTGTGGAGCGCGCGCTGCATGACATAGAGGCGCCGGTGCCATCACTCGCATTTTCCTATCAACAGTGGAAACAACTTAAAATACTCCATCATTTCTGGTCATACAGAAAAGAATAATACATCAGTCGCCACTACTTTTATTTGTGTAAACTCACTACAAGAAGAAAACGTTGTGCTTTTGTAAAATAAAATAAAACGAACAGGGCGCGCTTTCATGATCTCCGTGAATTGGAGCGCGTCTCAAAAATAAACTGAAAAACAGTGTATAGACAAGCCTCACAGACATGAGAAATATAGCTATCTATATAAAGCTTATAAAAAATGTCCACCAACGAAAAAAATACGGTAGGCCGTATGAAAGGCGCATCTAGGCTACATTACAGTGGAGATGTATGGAGATATGTTTGCTGGCAGCCTACATTGATTTAGAAAAGACTAGTTTATTAATAAACAGTTAAAATGCTTCGTTATTTTTTTTTCAGACACATTTATTATCATTAGCCTACTTTTGCCGGTGCTTTGCGGCAAGTTTTATGCATGGAATATAGGCTATAGCCTATGCAGCCAGGATTGAATATAAACGTGCGATTAGTCCTAATTGCTTAAATGAATGACTAGTCTAGACAAGTCTATGGCAACTCTAATCAATAGCCTACTATTTGACATTATTTAATTAGTAGGTAATTAGTATCTAGCTCTTTACATTAAATTAGTTGAGTTAGCATAATTAGTTAATGAACTAATAAAATAATAAAATAAAGTTTAAATTAAGAAACTAACAATATATTTCTATAGCATTGCTTATTCCACCACACAAAGGACTGTTTAGAAGGTGACAATCCGGCATGTGAAGACTGTAGGCTGTATCTCGAAGATTTTTGTATTGTATTTTCTGTTATAAAGACGAATATTGACATTTCGTTAATTAAACAAAATAAGAACATAATGTTGTAAAAAACAAACAACTTAGGCTATGTTCTGTTAGATGACTACTTTTTGTTTAATTATATCTCTAGGTAATAAAGGTATAGCCTATTAACAAAAATAAATCTTATAATATATTATATAAAAAAACTTATAGGCCTATATAATTTTTTTTTTTTTTTTAAAGGGCCTCATTGATTAATTTGTTTAATTTGATTAATTGTTCGCCTCTGATTGGGGTCTGCTACTATTTGCTTAAGCTTTTTGAACGTAGAAGTGTGATAAAGGCGTGATAGGCTTTCAATTTTATGTGGATAAAGGCATATTTTGTACATGACTTTGTACATATACATGTCCTTATAAGGTCAAGAAAATATGTCGTTTTAATGACATAACATCTCGTTATTACGAGAAAAACATGTTCTTTTTGTATAAAGTCCCTATTAATGAGCTGATCTGAATCAGATGATTCTGATTGAGGAGACATGCAGCCTATACAGAACAGACAGAGAAACCCATAAAACATTACGTTTAACAGGTAAATTAAAATCAGTCAATGACCAGTTAAAAAATAAATTAATAGGCTACCTTTATTTTTTTTAACCTTATTTCTGTTTTTTATTTACAATATTACCTTTAAACATACACATAAATAAATATATAAACATATATACATGAGATATATAACTAATAGTGTGTAGGCCTACACTTTTGTACAACCCATAAAAACAGTGTGTTATGAATGATCATATCCCAAATTAAAAAGGTACAATATTAAAGAAAATATAATTTAGCCAGTGTTATCCAGACGTTTATCCACACGTACGTTATCCAGGCGTTTATCCACGCGTATTATCCACACGTTTATCCACACGTACGTTATCCAGGCATTTATCCACACGTTTATCCACACGTACGTTATCCACACGCAAAGTAAAAAAAATCCTTACACAGCTACGTCGCCGCCAAGTCACCGCGCACTTTGAGCGCAGCTCCAACACGTGGCCGTGACGTCTAACGTCTCATATCTTACGTCTGACGCCTGATTACTATGGGATTTTGGCCAGACGACTGGCGAGCGTATACACGTTAGTTCACCTCAGTTTGCTTCGCGATCGCCAAAAAGTGCACAAATCACACATAAAGAACCGATCGCAACCGCTGGCACACTGCACTGAGCCATGTTGAGTAGAGTGTTAAATACGTGTTAAATACGTGTTAGAGAAAAAAATAATTAATAACTTCACTGCCACACGTGAATGACGCGTGACGTCTGACTCGACACTTCACTGCCACGCGTGATTAACGTGACGTCAGCGTGACGTCTTAAAATGAATGGAATAAATAGCAGAAAAAAAAATAAGACGTTGAGTGAGACGTTCATTGAGACGTTTGCATGTTGCAAAGTTGCATTTAAGAGCCGATCGGAACGCCATAGATCGCAACCGCTGGCACACTGCACTGAGCCGTGTTGAGTAGAGTGTTAAATACGTGTTAGAGAAAAAAATAATTAATAACTTCACTGCCACACGTGAATGACGCGTGACGTCTGACTCGACACTTCACTGCCACGCGTGATTTACGTGACGTCTGCGTAACGTCTGCGTCATGTCTGTGTCTTAAAATGAATGGAATAAATAGCAGAAAAAAAAAAAAAAAGACGTTGAGTGAGACGTTCATTGAGACGTTTGCATGTAGCAAAGTCATATTAAAGAGCCGATCGGAACTAGCCTGGTTCTACCAGACTCTCGTACATTTCATTTGTACAGAGAGTCTGGCCTCTCTCCATTGAGAAACGTTTACTTCCTTGTAGGCGGGTTCTCTGTTAAAGTTCAAAACTATTGGATCTGCCCAGAGTCACTCAGGATCTGCCATAGCCAATCGCTAACGTGTGGTCGTGACGTATGTCATGCGCCGAATCCGGCCGGAAACAACAAGTCCGAATGATCAGAGGATTATGTTTAGAATAAGATGTCTGTCAACGAGAGCTGCAGGTTTTGCTCATCGAATTTAAGAGTTCAAGGAAAAATTGTAAATTCTAAATGTATATTTGACAGTCATTTAATGCAGGTCTGTTGTCACTGTCTCAAAGAGCATGCAGAGTCCAAATTAAAACAATTCCCCATCGTCCAAATTAAACAATTCCCCATCGTTAGTACACATTGATGGCCTAAGACACGAAACGAGCGGTTTGTGTGAGAAAACGAACAGTATTTATATCGTTTTTACCTCTCTGAGGGCGCGCGCGCATCCTGGTGTGTGACGTGTACGCAGACTGGTGCATAGATACACTAGAAGTCGCCTTGTCTACGGCAGTTCATTGGAACGAATGTCTTTAAGGCGACTTCTAGTGTATATATCTATGCCGCTGCGGTCGTTTCGGATCTGCCGCAAATGCTGTAGTGATCACCGTCCAAAATGTCACGGTCATCGTGCACGCCGAGCTGCCCAGCACAAACACGAACTCCTAACTTTTCTGCCTGGTTCACTTGGTCCTCCATTAGTGCAACAAGAGGGGAGACGACTACAACTATCGGCTTTGCATCCCTATCGTTCGCCTTACCTAACTCATTAGCGGAGTGAGCTGGAAAATCAAACTTTTCCCGAACCTCGTGGGGAGGAGGGTCACAACATCATGGCCACCAGGGACGTCGTTAGGCCTATTTTAGGGGGGCTGAAGCTACCCCAAAATGTTCCTAAGCCCCCCTAAATGAAAATAAGAACAATAACAATTCGATTTATCAATAACCGTATCCTCATTCATATTTAGACGCAACAAATGATATATACAGCTACAAAAAATAGCCGAAAAGTCGGAAGTTGGACTGAAGTACAAAGAGTCGTTGTGCTATCAAGATGATGCACCGCACCGTCTCGTTGCATTGGTGTGAACTGTGGCAGCTTTCAGAGCGTTGCAGACCGGAGCGCTGCAAGAAACTGGAGGATTCATCTCGTCTCGTCGTTACTCTAGTCTGAAGTTGAACTTGCTATGCACCCCCCCCCCCCCCTCATCACGGTAAAACACAATGAAACGTGCATCACTCTACTTTCGTTTTCAATAACGTAATTCTCTTCAGGGAAAACCAATCAAGGCAAACATCGAACATATCGAAAACAAGGACTCGACAATACCGCTTTTTTTTTTTTTTTTTTTGAAGGGAAAAGTGAGAGAGAATTGTAGCCCATCCGGACAAATGCCCTGATTAAAACAATTTTTAATATAAAATAAAAAAAACTAGGGAATCACCGAAAACGTGAGGAAGATTCTGTTTTATTTCATTTATTGTAAGTGGCGATTGATAGCCCTATAATGTAGGCTACTGACGGTCATAGATAGCCTATCTAATCTATGCCCACGGTAACAAAGTTGCGCTGTTGAGGCTCGCGCTGTTATTTATAACACAGGCTATTATAGTTAAGAAACAATATATAGCCTGCAATGACTGTTTTTGTTCTGTTTCAGCATCAGCGAAAATAGTTCCAAACAACAGAACAATAGCGCATCTCACAGCAACACTCAGCCGTGTTTCATTAATGAATGATTCAGCGTTTTGAACGAATCTATTGATTCAAAGATTAAATTATCCATTCATAAACTGCCTCATTCTGAATAAATCAGCCTTTTGAACGAATCGTTTGAATGAATGACTCAATGACTCGCTCATTAAGACTGTCGCCTGCCGCCTCCTACTGGCGGTTTAGTTTCATAAAGTATCATTCTTTTCAACATTCCTTATTTGTATATTCAAAAATATTTAAAATAATCTCATTTAATACAGTTATAATTTTTCAATGTAAATTATTTAATTTGATTGGTATAACTAACAGCCTAGTGCCTTATTATTTTAATTGAATATATTGATCAAATTTAAGAATTTGAAATGAAAGATGGAGCAAACATTTAATAAAATTAGGGAAAAATGCCCTTTATAAAGGAGTGTTTTCAAACAGTGATGTAATGAAACATTGACAATTTAAGTTTGAATGGAGTAAAGCCTCTGTTTAGGCTATTAAGGAAATGTAATTTTGCCAAAAGAAGAACTTTTATTTTAAATAAATGTTCATTTTAAATCAGCCTACTTCAGTGTGATATGTTACCATATTATCATGCTTAACACTGAGAATTTGAATAATTGTAATGTGATGATCAGATGCAGATATCTAAATCAGAGAATATGGGCGGTTTGCGGGTGGATTATTTATTTTTAATAGTGGATTCGGGTGACTCAAAGTGCACCAGATTAATGAATTTATCTTTAAAATGTACAAAATTTTCTTCCGGGGGGGCATGCCCCCGGACCCCCCTAGAGGTACCAAACTACACCAACAAAAATAGTGTGAGAAACATCATGATGATATACAAAAAATACAAATTTAATTACCTTATTATTAAAATACATTATTAGGATTTTACCACGTCCGCCTCGTTTTGAACCAGGAAAAACCCTGTAAAGTGTACCCTGGGGGCTAAGCCCCCCCTTTCTTCCAATCCTAGTGACGTCCCTGATGGCCACCAACAAAACTTATCCGGTTTTAACTTCTATATATTCGGCAGTTTTGCAACAACGGACCGAATAGCTTTTCTCACATCTTTCTCCGCTGCCATTACTCCAACTCAAACTGACGCACTACATCAACGTCATCGTTCTCAGCCACTCCCTCTGTTCGCTGATTGGTCCTACAAAAAATTGGTTTCTGGAAACCTAAGAATATACAGCAGTCCCAGACGTAGTACTGAAGTAAAATGAAATTGAGCGGAAGGCCAGGAGGGCGCAGCCAGGCTAGATCGGAACGCCATACCATTCTAGTCAATGCTTGTGTTTACACCGGCCGCGACGCGGCGCGTTTCAGAAGCTTCCCAGAAGCGGCTCTCGCGCCGCTTCGCTAAATATAGGCGCCTAGTCTATTTTTGACGGACGCGCGTCCAATTCGCACCGGGAATACAAAATAAAAGTAAAAAAAAACATTGTCAAATTCAAAATAAACACCCTGTGCAAACTCCCAAACGTATTACACACCAATATCCTTGGTAGAAACCATAGACTGTATGGTAGAAACTCAAAAATCAAAGAAAAACCACGTCTGACAGGCAAATCACGTACGTGGTCTCGCGCATCCAGTCGCTCCGCTTCTGAAATGCTCCTGGTGTGAGTTGGCACCGCGTGGAGGACGGAATAAAACCTTGTCGCAGACGTAATGCACCGCAGACGTTTGCAGTGTAAATGAGGGGTTAGGTGTCGCGTGAAAAATAGGCGTCGATTCTATTTCTAGCATGCACGCGTTTTCCGCGCGGCACGAGGCGCGCCTGAGACGCGCGTCACGCAGGCAGTGTGTACGTTCTAACCTAACTATGGGAGCCGAAATAAAAACGGACACGCCACGGAGCCAGTGTGTCGCCGGCCTGAGGAATCCCTTCGCCTGTGGTTAAAAGCTTTACATTTGAAGAAACCATCGAAACGACCGTATGTTTGTTCTTTTCATTTCGTGAACACAAGACCTAACTTACAGAAGACTACCGGATACCAGAAAAGTGGCTGGGCTATGAAGTCTCAATAAAAACCATGATAAAAACTCCAAGGAGAAACAAAATCATTATAGTAAGCTAACCCCTGTATAAAATCTAGTGATCAGGCATAATGGCATGATCATGGCATTTATTTTGTAGGATTTACAATTTTTTATAGCCATCTACTTATTGCTATCCTATGCTTTGGTTACATTCTGATGGCATTATTAATACATTTGACATGACAAAATACCTCCATATATATGCTATATTAGTCCAGCGTTGGACCGTGTTTAGGGCGGTGCTGAGGCGCCGGCGAAGTTTTGGCACTCTGCCAGCTAGACACATGAGTGTTTTCAACCAGGTCCGGTACCCTAACTGAGTGAGGCGGGGTTTTAGTTCTTTGTTGTATTCATCTGCTACGGCATGTGTAACATTTTTTCTGTCAACTCTGCATAATCCTTCGCGATCGATATCGTTATTTAGTCCAGGGAAGCTAGGAAACGGAAGTGCCGCACAAAAACCGGATATTGGACCCATGTTTACTTCCGCGTTTGAAAATAAGGTGAATAAGCTAAAACCTGCTCCGGGAGCAGGCTTATTTCATGGAAGCAGGATTAGATTGCATCTTTTTAAGCGAAGGTGATACTTAAATTCTGTCCCAGCCATTTGCTACTTCCTTACAAGAGTATCCTATTGAAGCAGGGACAATAATAATTTTAAATAATAATAATAATTAAAACAAATATTTGAAAATAATATTATAATTTTGAGTAGTCTATCATAATATAAACACAGCCAGTTTTACTCATTGAGAGAATTATTTGTGAGGAATAATTACCTAACAATTTTATTGGAGTCTTACACACTTAATGCACAGTTTAGTCTATGCCATGCATTAGGCAAGGCAAGGCAAGTTTATTTATATAGCACATTTCATACACAATGGCAATTCAAAGTGCTTTACATAGAAGAAATTAAAATAATAAAAAGAAATAAGAAATATAGCTGCGAGCAGCGATGGAGGGCCCAAGCCGGTGACACTGCCACCCCGGTGCCTTTAGTGTAACTAAAGGCATCAGGGTGGCGGTGCCACCGGCTTGGGCCCGCAATATATTTATATATATATATATTTATATATTTATTTTTATATATATTTATATATTTATTTTTATATATATTTATATATATATATGTATATATATATGTATATATATATATATATATATATATATATATATATATATATATATATAAATAAACACACTTATAAAATTATAATTATAAAATTATATATATATATTCCATTATTGAATAATAATCCTGGAGATCCGTTCCACTATTGAAGGGAAAAATTATCCTCTTCACATGCGCAACAATGAACAGACTACGATGTCAAGATTGCATTTCTGGAATGTGTGTGACTTCTTAAGACACAACTTTTTAGTCAAGATTTTAATTTATAAACTGTGTATTTTTTTATACCTATTTTTTTACTGCAATGTTTGATTGTTTAAACTCTTTTGTTCTGTATGCTATAGCGCTTTGAGTATGTGAAAGGTGCATTATAAATAAAATGTATTATTATTATTATTATTCATAACTGTGCGTGCCCAGGGCAAGGAACGAGCAGACCAAAGCGAACGTTTTTTAGTTAATTCCTACTTAATTCATTGAATATGCTTGCTCTACTCAGCACCATTATTAATATCTGTGCGGGCGTCCGTATTTTACTTTTAACATAGCGATTTAAAAGCCCCCAGCGGTGTCACACGTCGATTAACCGGTGGGAAAATTTTCCCACAGTCACATCCCTATATATTTATATATAAATACAATAGGCCTACCTGAAAGAGAATTTTATTTGCCCGACCAGAGTAGCCTGATTAGAACGTCAATGACAAAAAGATTATTCTAATTTTATTACATTCATTTTAAGTTGCAATCAACAGTTGATAATAAATGTATTACTGATTTGATAACAAGAAATGTATTACTGATTTGGCAAGGTTGCGCTGCTGAGGCTCGTGCAGCTTCTCCAGGAGAAATGTAAACAATTGAGTGCAGAACACAAAAAAGAAACTCGGTTAACAACTTACTGACTATAAAAAAATATAAATAGTGAGTTTTTATACATTTTATAAGAGTTAACGTTAAGAAACCTCACTTGACGAGAAGGCTGTTTCCTGAATACAATCACGATTGAAACTGTGACATTGATTTCATACAACAGGTTAAAAACAGTTACAATCAAGTCACTTACATTTTAGATGCAATATTGACAGTTTTTGTTCTGTTTCAGCAGCGAAAATAGTTAAACAAAGATCACAGAAGAACCATCACGCGCATCTCTCAGCAACGTGTTTTCTCATTTCTGAATGATTCAGCATTTTGAACAAATCGGTTGACTCAAAGATTAAATGATCAATCCATAAACATAATGTCTTAATCATTAATGACTCAGTCATTCAAACGAATCGTTTGAACGAATGAATCAATGACTCACTCATTAAGACGGTCGCCTGGCGACACCTATTGGCGGTTTAGTGTTATGTAAGTATCATTCTTTCCAACGTGTGTGTGATTTGTGTGTGCACCAACAATGTCCGTGCGGACGTCCGTATATTACTTTCAATTTTATATTAACGATTTAAAAGCGTCCGCTCGTGTCACATGTCGATTAACCGGTGGGAAAATATCCTCAGACACATACCTAATAAATGTATATTTAAATACAATATTGGCCTACCTGGTAAAAAGTTTTATATACTATTTTGATGTCCTTTTGGACACAAGAGGGCAGTATAGCCCTATGTTTGCTTTTTTGTTTAACCAAATAGCACTAAATAGCCTGTTTTGAACTTTTTCATTCTTCTTGAATTGCAAAAACAGAATAAAATGGGTTTAGTTGTGATATTTGTATACTTTTATATAGAAATAAATGGTATATAATTACATTTTTAGAAAATTTGAGGCTTTTAGTGTTTACTTTTTGGACATTACTTTAATCCCTCGCCATAGCAAAACCGTTTGAGATATTTATTATCCGTTCACAATTTAGCATATTTAATGTATTTTCATAATGTTGAAAAAGTTTGGTGGGAATAAAATAAATAGTTTAAGAGGAGTGGCTAAAAATTCAGAGGCTGATTTTGCAAAAAAATCCACATTCAGACCAAAATATCTGACTTCCTGATGGCTGGAGCTTATGAATGTAAATTAGAAAGTTGTCCGGCTTGATGAGAAAAATATACAAACTATTTTTTTTTTACTGTATTTAAAACTAACCCCCCCACTTTTGTCAAAAGCATGTTGAAAGTGACACACTTCCTGCTGCCAGTTGGTAGTACTATAACTTTGACTCACAATAGTTACATCCATCTGATCGGCCTCTTACCACGAACACACTGCTAAAGTTTCATCAAGATCAGTTAATGTATGCAGAAGTTATAACACTTCGTCTCCTCTCTTTTCTCGCCATAAATTTGTTTCCTCGCCACGGCCAAACCGTTCGAGATATCAAAAATCCGTCCGCAATTTAGCATCCTCAATGTCTTGACTTCATGCTGACTGAGTTTGGAGGTGATTGAATGAATTCTCTAGGAGGAGTACATCACATTCCACAGCAAGCGTTTTCCAAACAACCCATAATAGCCGACTTCCTGTTGGGCTGGCGTGAAACTTGACAGAGGGAAAGTTGTTCGGCCCGATGAAATCTATATGTGTACCGAGTTTCATATTAATTCATGCAAGCGTGTTTGATATATGAACCAAGTTTTTCAGACCCTGTTCAAGAGGGCGCTGTTGAGCCCCCCTGCCACGCCCGTTTCTGAAACTTTTCACATGTCTACTGGCTAATAAGTGTGATGTGTCTGTCGAGTTTCATGCAATTTCAAGTATGTTAAGAGTCTCAAAAGCATCAAAAAAGAATATTAAAGTTTGATGCGTTGCCATGGCAACAGTATCTAAGATATCAATAATCCTTTCACAGGTCTACATCTGCCATGTGTCTACATTATACACATAAAGTTTGAAACAAATCGGGTAAAAATAAGAGAGTGATTTCAAAGCATTTTGAAAGTGACACACTTCCTGCTGCCAGTTGGTGGCGCTATAACTTTGACTCACAATAGTCACATCCTTGTGTTCGGCCTCTTACAACGAACACACTGCTGAAGTTTCATCAAGATCAGATAATGTATGCTGAAGTTATAACACACTTCCTGTGTCCCTTATTCGCCATAAATTCGTTTCCTTGCCACGGCCAAACCGTTCGAGATATCAAAAATCCGTCTGCAATTTAGCATCCTCAATGTCTTGACTTCATGCTGACCGAGTTTGGAGGCGATTGGATGAATTCTCTAGGAGGAGTACATTAAATTCCACAGCATGCGTTTCAAAACAACCCATAATAGCCAACTTCCTGTTGGGCTGGCGTAAAAAGTAAAAGTACGAAAGTTGTTCGGCCCGATGAGATCTATATGTGTACTGAGTTTCATATTATTGCATGCAAGCGTGCCTGATTTATGTACCAAGTTTTCGGACCCTGTTCAAGGGGGCACTGTCGAGCCCCCCTGCCACGCCCGGGTACCAGCTTCAGCCCGGCCCTGATGGCCGCGGGTTCTGACCCGTGTGCAAAGTTTCAAGAGTTTTCGAGCATGTTAAGGGTCTCAAAAGTGCCCGAAAGGTTGACAGAAAAATAAGAATAATAATAAATATAGCTGCGAGCAGCGATTACGGGCCCAAGCCGGTGGCACCGCAACCCCGGTGCCTTTAGTTACCTAAAGGCACCGGGGTGGCGGTACCGCCGGCTTTGGCCCTCCATCGCTGCTCGCAGCTATATTTATATATATTTATATATATATATATATATATATATATATATATATATATATATATATATATATATATATATATATATATATATATATATATATATATATATATATATATACATACATACATACATACACACACATACATATATATGTGTGTATATATATATATATTATTGTTCAAAGGTTTGGGGTCAGTAAGATTTTTAATGTTTTTAGGAGAAGTCTCTTCTGCTCACCAAGGCTGCATTTATTGATTAAAAATACAAACAAAAACAGTAATATTGTGAAATATAATTCCAATTTAAAACAGCTGTTTTCAATTTTTAAATATTTTACATAGTAATTCATTTCTGTGATCAAAGTTGAGTTTTCAGCATCATTACTCCAGTCTTCAGTGTCACATGATCCTTCAGAAATCATACTAATATGATGATTGATGCTCAATAAATATTCATTATTATTTTCAATGTTGAAAACAGTTGTGTACAGATTTTTTTTTTTCAAAATGCTTTGATGAATGTAAAGTTCAAAAGAACAGCATATATTTCAAATATATATATTTTTAACATTATAAATGTCTTTACTGTAACTGTTGATCAGTTTAACTCATCCTTCATAAATAAAAGTCGATAAAATTCGATTCCTCGCCACGGCCTTACCGTTCGAGATATCAAAAATCCGTCCGCAATTTAGCATCCTCAAAGTCTTGACTACATGCACACCGAGTTTGGAGGGGACACGGTGAATTTTCTAGGAGGAGTACTTCACATTCCACAGCAAGCGTTTTCCAAACAACCCATAATAGCCGACTTCCTGTTGGGCTGGCGTGAAACTTGACAGAGGGAAAGTTGTTCGGCCCGATGAGATCTATATGTGTACCGAGTTTCATATTATTTCATGCAAGCGTGTTTGATATATGGACCAAGTTTTCAAACCCCGTTCAAGGGGGCGCTGTTGATCCCCCCTGCCACACCCCTTTCTGAAACTTTTCACATGTCTACTGGCTAATAAGTGTTATGTTTCTATCGAGTTTCATCCAATTTCAAGCATGCTAAGAGTCTCAAAAGCATCAAAAAAGAATATTAAATTTTGAAGCGTTGCCACGGCAACAGTATCTAAGATATCAATCATCCTTTCGCAGGTCTACATCTGCAGTGTGTCTACATTATACACATAAAGTTTGAAGCAAATCGGGTAAAAATAAGAGGGTGATTTCAAATTATTTTGAAAGTGACACACTTCCTGCTGCCAGTTGGTGGCGCTATAACTTAGACTCACAATAGTCACATCAGTGTGATCGGCCTCTTACAACGAACACACTGCTGAAGTTTCATCAAGATCAGTTAATGTATGCAGAAGTTATAACACACTTCCTGTGTCCCATTATTCGCCATAAATTCGTTTCCTCGCCATGGCCAAACCGTTCGAGATATCAAAAATCCGTTCGCAATTTAGCATCCTCAATGTCTTGACTTCATTTACACCTAGTTTGGTGGCGATCGGATGAATTCCCTAGGAGGAGTATTTCACATTCCATTGTATGCATTTTCCAAACAACGTATAATAACCGACTTCCTGTTGGGCTGGTGTAAAACTTAGAGCACGAAAGTTGTTCGGCCCGATGAGATCTATATGTGTACTGAGTTTCATATTATTACATGCAAGCGTGTTTGATTTATGGACCAATTTTTCCGACATAATTCCAGGGGGCGCTGTCGAGCCCCCGTGCCACGCCCGGGTACCAGCTTTAGTGCGGCCCTGATGGCCGCAGGTTCTGACGTGTGTGCAAAATTTCAAGAGTTTTTGAGCATGTTAAGGGCCCCAAAAGTGCCAGAGAAGTAGAAAAAAATAATAATAATAATAATAATAATAATAATAATAATAAACAATAATCCTACCGAAAACAATAGGGCCTTCGCCCTTTCAGGGCTTGGGCCCTAAATATAGCTGCGAGCAAAGATTACGGGCCCAAGCCGGTGGCACCGCAACCCCGGTGCCTTTAGTCACCTAAAGGCACCGGGGTGGCAGTACCGCCGGCTTTGGCCCTTCATCGCTGCTCGCAGCTATATTTATATATATATATACATTTCTAACCGTAAACACAGCCATGTTGAAGACTGAGGTAATGTTTTTCATTTATGTTATGGTAGTCCATTCTGCTTATTGTTTTTCGAGAATGTTGCACTCCTGTTTGTCATTGTGCACGAAACTTCGCACCAATAAATCATCAGGAATATTTGCTGACTTGTGCGCGTCTCAAGCGCCGTCTTTACGTTCGTCCTAATGCCTATTAGTTGTCCGTGGATTTGCCCATATTTGGCGTTTAAAATGGAAACGTCTTTAGACATGTGGAAAATCGATTTTACAATCGATTCAATGAACACTTATGTCTCAAAAATCGAACAGGATTTTTTCACAAAAGTGACAGCCCTAATATATATAAAAGACCAAAAATATTGCTTGACTTACCTTATTCTGATTTTATGATACACTCAAAATATTCCACAACAAATCCTTTAAATTTAATGTAAAAATAAAAATGAAAGAAAGCAGTGTTGGGCTCACGTAACCCTCTCATTAGAATCAAAATGTTTCAACATTTGCCATGTATTTGGATGCTAAACTATTCTTTATTATAGGCTTTGTTCTTCACTCGTGTTCCAATATCGACGCAAAAATGTGCTTGGAAACACCACAGTGGAGCGGTGCTTACTGTGAATGTATGAATTGTACTACTGACTATTTAGAGCAGTGTAATTGTTATATGTTAGGTTGACTATTTTATTATTATATTTTATGAAGGCCATAATGAACAGGCTGCGATGTCAAGATTACAATGCTGGAATGTGTGTGTGTGTGTGTGTTCATGTTTTTCTATCCCGGTGGGGACTTCAACCTGAATGCATACAGACTCATGGGGACTCGTGTCACAGTGGGGACCTAAATAGAGGTCCCCATGGGTAAACAAGCTTATAAATCATACAGAATGAGTTTTTTTGGAAATGTAAAAATGCAGAAAGTTTTCTGTGATAGGTAGGTTTAGGGGTAGGGTTAGTGTGAGGAGATAGCATATACAGTTTATGCAGTATAAAAAAATTAAGGCTATGGAGAGTCCCCACAAAGATAGTAAACCGTGTGTGTGTGTGTGTGTGTGTGTGTGTGTGTGTGTGTGTGGCGTGGGCGCGTTTGAACAGTGGACACATAAAAACATACTCCGTCATTATACAGGACGACATTCAAACTGCAAAGTGTTAACTTATATTTGTGTACAGTCGCAATAAAACACAACATTGTGCTTTTGTAAAATAATTTCAAGCAATCCACCCCCCGAAAGGCGCTAATTTTAAAATTAAACTAAAATGCTCACGGCTGCACGGGCATTCATAACGGTGCGCGTCCACGGCGAGGAATGAGCGAGGAATGTTTTTCAGTTAATTCCTACTTCCATAGGAATTCTTTTGAAATGCTTGCTCAACCACTATCAATGTCAGTGCGGACGAACATATTTTACTTTCGTTTTTAAGTTGGCGATTCAAAAGCCCCCAGTGGTGTCACACGTCGATTAACCGGTGGTAAAATATTCTCAAAGTCACATATTACCTAGTATATTTTTATATAGATACAATAGGCCTACCTGATTTTGAACACAAGAGGGCAGTATAGCCCTATGTATAAGCAGGAGTAACTAAAAACTCAGAGTCTGAAATATCCAGAAAATCCACATTCAGACCAAAATATCTGACTTCCAGATGGCCGGAGCTAATGAATGTTAATTAGAAAGTTGTCCGGCTTGATGAGTACAATATAAAACTTTTTTTTTTTTTTACTGTAGTTAAAACTAACCCGCCCACTTTTGTCAAAAGCATGTTGAAAGTGACACACTTCCTGCTGCCAGTTGGTGGCGCTATAACTTTGACTCACAATAGTTACATCCATGTGATCGGCCTCTTACCACAAACACACTGCTGAAGTTTCATCAAGATCAGTTAATGTATGCATAAGTTATTCCACTTCGTGTTTCTCTTTTCTCGCCATAAATTCGTTTCCTCGCCACGGCCAAACCGTTCGAGATATCAAAAATCCGTCCGCAATTTAGAATCCTCAATGTCTTGACTTCATGCACACCGAGTTTGGTGGGGATTGGATGAATTCTCTAGGAGGAGTACTTCGCATTCCACAGCAAGCGTTTTCCAAACAACCCATAATAGCCGACTTCCTGTTGGGCTGGCGTAAAACTTGACCGGGGGAAAGTTGTTCGGCCCGATGAGATCTATATGTCTACCGAGTTTCATATTAATTCATGCAGCATGCGTTTCCAAACAACCCATAATAGCCGACTTCCTGTTGGGCTGGCGTAAAAAGTAAAAGTACGAAAGTTGTTTGGCCCGATGAGATCTATATGTGTATTGAGTTTCATATTATTACATGCAAGCGTGTCTGATTTATGGACCAAGTTTTCGGACCCCGTTCAAGGGGGCGCTGTTGAGCCCCCTTGCCACGCCCAGGTACCAGCTTCAGCCCGGCCCTGATGGCCGCAGGTTCTGACCTGTGTGCAAAATTTCAAGAGTTTTCGAGCATGTTAAAGGCCCCAAAAGTGCCCGAAAGGTTGACAGAAAAATAAGAATAATAATAAATATAGCTGCGAGCAGCGATTACGGGCCCAAGCCGGTGGCACCGCAACCCCGGTGCCTTTAGTTACCTAAAGGCACCGGGGTGGCGGTACGGCCGGCTTGGGCCCTCCATCGCTGCTCGCAGCTATATTTATATATATATATATATATATATATATATATATATATATTAGGGCTGTCAATCGGGTGGGAAAATATCCTCAGACACATACCTAATAAATGTATATTTAAATACAATATTGGCCTACCTGGTAAAAAGTTTTATATACTATTTTGATGTCCTTTTGGACACAAGAGGGCAGTATAGCCCTATGTTTGCTTTTTTGTTGAACCAAATAGCACTAAATAGCCTGTTTTAACTTTTTCATTCTTCTTGAATTGCAAAAACAGAATAAAATGGGTTTAGTTGTGATATTTGTATTCTTTTATATAGAAATAAATGGTATATAATTACATTTTTAGAAGATTTTTAGTGTTTCCTTTTTGGACATTACTTTAATCCCTCGCCATAGCAAAACCGTTTGAGATATTTATTATCCATTCACAATTTAGCATATTTAATGTAGTTTCATCATGTTGAAAAAGTTTGGTACGAATAAAATAAATAGTTTAAGAGGAGTGGCTAAAAATTCAGAGGCTGATTTTGCAAAAAAAATCACATTCAGACCAAAATATCTGACTTCCTGATGGCCAGAGCTATTGAATGTAAATTAGAAAGTTGTCCGGCTTGATGAGAACAATATACAAAATTTTTTTTCTTTACTGTAGTTAAAACTAACCCCCCCCACTTTTGTCAAAAGCATGTTGAAAGTGACACACTTCCTGCTGCCAGTTGGTGGCGCTATAACTTTGACTCACAATAGCTATATCCATCTGATCGGCCTCTTACCACGAACACACTGCTGAAGTTTCATCAAGATCAGTTAATGTATGCAGAAGTTATTCCACTTCCGTGTTTCTCTTTTCTCGCCATAAATTCGATTCCTCGCCACAGCCAAACCGTTCGAGATATCAAAAATCCGTCCGCAATTCCGCAAAATTTCAAGAGTTTTCGAGCATGTTAAGGGCCCCAAAAGTGCCCGAAAGGTTGACAAAATAATAATAATAATAATAATAATAATAATAAATTTAGCTGCGAGCAGCGATTACGGGCCCAAGCCGGTGGCACCGCAACCCCGGTGCCTTTAGTTACCTAAAGGCACCGGGGTGGCGGTACCGCCGGCTTTGGCCCTCCATCGCTGCTCGCAGCTATATTTACATATATACATACATACATACATACATACATACACACACACACACACACACACACACACACATATACATATATATGTATATATATATATTATTGTTCAAAAGTTTGGGGTCAGTAAGATTTTTAATGTTTTTAGGAGAAGTCTCTTCTGCTCACCAAGGCTGCATTTATTGATTAAAAATACAAACAAAAACAGTAATATTGTGAAATATTATTCCAATTTAAAACAGCTGTTTTCAATTTTTAAATATTTTACATAGTAATTCATTTCTGTGATCAAAGTTGAGTTTTCAGCATCATTACTCCAGTCTTCAGTGTCACATGATCCTTCAGAAATCATACTAATATGATGATTGATGCTCAATAAATATTCATTATTATTTTCAAAGTTGAAAACAGTTGTGTACAGATTTTTTTTTTCAAAATGCTTTGATGAATATAAAGTTCAAAAGAACAGCATATATTTCAAATATATATATTTTTAACATTATAAATGTCTTTGCTGTAACTGTTGATCAGTTTAACTCATCCTTCATAAATAAAAGTACTGATTTATTTTATTTATTTCCCCAAAAAATAAAATTTTAATTATTACTAACCCAAAACTTTTGAGCGGTAGTGTTTAACGTTACAAAAGCTTTAGATTTCAGATAAATGCTGTTCTTTTGAACTTTCTATTCATCAAAGACTGTACACAACTGTTTTCGACATTTAAAATAATAATGAATGTTTCTTGAGTATCAATCATCATATTAGAATAATTTCTGAAGGATCATGTGACAGTGACGACTGGAGTAATGATGCTGAAAACTCAGCTTTGATCACAGGAATAAATAACAGTTTAAAATATATTTATTTAAATAGAAAGCAGCTGTTTTAAATTGGAATAATATTTTACAATATTACTGTTTTTGTTTGTATTTTTAATCAAATAAATGCAGCCTTGGTGAGCAGAAGAAACTTCTCTGTTATGTGCGCGCCACAGACTGCACGCACGTCCGCTTAGAGTTCCGCCTTTTGCCTTCCGTCAATATTACGTTATTAGAAAAATATTTTTTTAGAGAATCGATTTTTTGACATTTGTGAATCGATTCAGAATCGTCCACGTCCGCATCGCGATGCATCTAAGAATAAATTGTTTCTCCCACCCCTAGATTTCATACAACAGGTTAATAAACAGTTACAATTAAGTCACTTACATTTTAGATGCAATGTTGACTGTTTTTGTTCTGTTTCAGCAGCGAAAATAGTTAAACAAAGATCACGGCAGAACCATCACGCATCACGTGTTTTCTCATAACTGAACGATTCAGCATTTTTAACGAATCGGTTGACTCAAAGATTGAATGATCAATCCATAAACATCTGTCTTAATCATGATCGACTCATTCGAACAAATCGTTTGAACGAATGAATCAATGACTCGCTTATTAAGATGGATGCCTGGCGACACCTAATGGCGGTTTAGTGTTGTTTAAGAGCATCATTCTTTCCCACATGTGTGTGATTTGTGTGTGCAACATTATCATTATTTTTCATACACTATTATATTAGCGATTTAAAAGCACCCACTCGTGTCACACGTCGATTAACCGGTGGGAAAATATCCTCAGACACATACCTAATAAATGTATATTTAAATACAATATTGGCCTACCTGGTAAAAAGTTTTATATACTATTCTGATGTCCTTTTGGACACAAGAGGGCAGTATAGCCCTATGTTTGCTTTTTTGTTGAACCAAATAGCACTAAATAGCCTGTTTTAACTTTTTCATTCTTCTTGAATTGCAAAAACAGAATAAAATGGGTTTAGTTGTGATATTTGTATACTTTTATATAGAAATAAATGGTAATTACATTTTTAGAAGATTTTTAGTGTTTCCTTTTTGGACATTATTTAATCCCTCGCCATTGCAAAACCGTTTGAGATATTTATTATCCATTCACAATTTAGCATATTTAATGTAGTTTCATCATGTTGAAAAAGTTTGGTACGAATAAAATAAATAGTTTAAGAGGAGTGGCTAAAAATTCAGAGGCTGATTTTGCAAAAAAAATTCACATTCAGACCAAAATATCTGACTGCCTGATGGCCAGAGCTATTGAATATAAATTAGAAAGTTGTCCGGCTTGATGAGAACAATATACAAACTATTTTTTCTTTACTGTAGTTAAAACTAACCCCCCCACTTTTTTCAAAAGCATGTTGAAAGTGACACACTTCCTGCTGCCAGTTGGTGGCGCTATAACTTTGACTCACAATAGCTACATCCATCTGATCGGCCTCTTACCACGAACACACTGCTGAAGTTTCATCAAGATCAGTTAATGTATGCAGAAGTTATTCCACTTCCGTGTTTCTCTTTTCTCGCCATAAATTCGATTCCTCGCCACAGCCAAACCGTTCGAGATATCAAAAATCTGTCCGCAATTTAGCATCCTCAAAGTCTTGACTACATGCACACCGAGTTTGAAGGGGACACGGTGAATTTTCTAGGAGGAGTATTTCACATTCCACAGCAAGCGTTTTCCAAACAACCCATAATAGCCGACTTCCTGTTGGGCTGGCGTAAAACTTGACCGGGGTAAAGTTGTTCGGCTCGATGAGATCTATATGTGTACCGAGTTTCATATTAATTCATGCCAGCGTGTTTGATATATGGATCAAGTTTTAGAACCCCGTTCAAGGGGGCGCTGTTGAGCCCCCCAGCCACGCCCGGGTACCAGCTTCAGCCCGGCCCTGATGGCCGTGGGTTCTGACCTGTGTGCAAAGTTTCAAGAGTTTTTGAGCACGTTAAGGACCCCAAAAGCCCCTGAAACCTTGATAAACAATATAAAAGCAATAGTCAAATCCCCCCCTCCCCTCACACACACACAGACACAGAGAGAGGGAGAGAAAATTCTTCAGAAAATCCACATTCAAACCAAAATATCTCTCTTCCTGTTGGTCGGAGATGGTTCATGTAAATTAGAAAGTTGTCCGTCTTGATGAGAACAATACACATACCAAGTTTTGTTGCTGTTGATAAAACTAACCCCCCCCACTTATGACTAAAGGTGGCGCTACTGAGCCCCTCACCACGCCCGTTTCTGAAACTTTGCACATGTCTACTGGATAATAAATGTGATGTGTCTGTCGAGTTTCATGCAATTTCAAGTATGTTAAGAGTCTCAAAAGCATAAAAAAAGAATATTAAAGTTTGATGCGTTGCCACGGCAACAGTATCTAAGATATCAATAATCCTTTCACAGGTTTACATCTGCCGTGTGTCTACATTGTACACATAAAGTTTGAAGCAAATCTGGTAAAAATAAGACAGTGATTTCAAAGCATTTTAATAGTGATGTACTTCCTGCTGCCTGTTGGTGGCGCTATAACTTTGACTCACAATAGTCACATCAATGTGATCGGCCTCTTACAACGAACACACTGCTGAAGTTTCATCAAGATCAGTTAATGTATGCAGAAGTTATAACACACTTCCTGTGTCCCATTATTCGCCATAAATTCGTTTCCTCGCCACGGCCAAACCGTTCGAGATATCAAAAATCCGTTCGCAATTTAGCATCCTCAATGTCTTGACTTCATTCACACCTAGTTTGGTGGCGATCGGATGAATTCCCTAGGAGAAGTATTTCACATTCCATTGTATGCATTTTCCAAACAACGTATAATAACCGACTTCCTGTTGGGCTGGTGTAAAACTTAGAGCACGAAAGTTGTTCGGCCCGATGAGATCTATATGTGTACTGAGTTTCATATTATTACATGCAAGCGTGTTTGATTTATGTACCAATTTTTCCGACATAATTCCAGGGGGCGCTGTCGAGCCCCCGTGCCACGCCCGGGTACCAGCTTCAGTCCGGCCCTGATGGCCGCAGGTTCTGACGTGTGTGCAAAATTTCAAGAGTTTTTGAGCATGTTAAGGGCCCCAAAAGTGCCCGAGAAGTAGAAAAAAAAAAAAATAATAATAATAATAATAATAATAAACAATAATCCTACCGAAAACAATAGGGCCTTCGCCCTTTCAGGGCTTGGGCCCTAATAATCCTACCGAAAACAATAGGGCCTTCGCCCTTTCAGGGCTTGGGCCCTAATAATCCTACCGAAAACAATAGGGCCTTCGCCCTTTCAGGGCTTGGGCCCTAATAATCCTACCGAAAACAATAGGGCCTTCGCCCTTTCAGGGCTTGGGCCCTAATAATAATAATCCTACCGGAAACAATAGGGCCTTCGCCCTTTCAGGGCTTGGGCCCTAATAATAATCCTACCGGAAACAATAGGGCCTTCGCCCTTTCAGGGCTTGGGCCCTAAATATAGCTGCGAGCAGCGATTACGGGCCCAAGCCGGTGGCACCGCAATCCTGGTGCCAGGGTGGCGGTGCCGGCGGCTTTGGCCCTCCATCGCTGCTCGCAGCTATATTTATATTTATATATATATATATATATATATATATATATATATATATATATATATATATATATATACACACACACACATACATATATATATATATATATATATATATATATATATATATATATATATATATAAATAAATAAATTTAAGGGACAAGACACAGATAATTTTACTTGCCTGACCTAATTAGAACAAAGAAAAAAATAAAATAAAATAAAATAATAAGTAGGGGATCACTAAATCGAGAGAATTATTCTGATTTTATGATACACTCAAAATATTCCACAACAAATCCTTTAAATGTAATGACATTCTGAACGGAGCAAGAATAAAAAATAAAAAATAAACTATAAACAAAGCCAAAACGAAAAAATAAATATAATAAAAAAAATTAATTTCAAGCAATCCATGGCATGATTTATTTATTTTTTGGACTAAAACATTCTGGCTTTTTTTAAACTCAAACATAATTCTTAAATTGAATAATAATAATAATAAAAGAATAAAATGGGTTTAGTTCTGATTTCGTTGAAATCGCTCGCTCTCCGTACCTAACTTTTCCTGAATACAATCACTATTGAAACTGTGACATTGATTTCATACAACAGGTTATTAACAGTTAAAATGAAGTCATTTACATTTTAGATGCAATATTGACTGTTTTTGTTCTGTTTCAGCAGCGAAAATAGTTAAACAAAGATCACAGAAGAACGCATCTCACAGGAACGTGTTTTCTCATAACTGAATGATTCAGCATTTTGAACGAATTGGTTGACTCAAAGATTGAATGATCAATCCATAAACATCTGTTTATGTTTATGGATTGGATGTTTATGGATCCATGTTTATGGATCTGTATATCGTCGTTGTCTGATGAAAACCGCGTATGTCCATTTTGCCGATTTTGAGATTTTTCGACGGATAGAATGTCCAGGTTCATTTCCGTATACAGTATGCTTCACATATCTAAATGACCAATGAAAAGTTGTGAAATCATGTCATCTGATTTTCACGTATATCCATTTGGTGTCAAAGCTGTCAATCACGCCGCGTATCTCCCGCCCAATGGAGGCATCGCGCGGTCTAAGCGTCTCTGGAAGCTCAGCATTGGATAGCCGAATAACTCTGTGAGGTAAAGTATCAGCAAACGTTTGTTTTGACAACTGTTCAAGTTTATTATATATTCGCAATATATTTACAACTGTTATTTACCGGTAAATAGACGAAGTAGGCTAATTGTCACTGTTTATTGTGGAGATGTAAACGCACGGGCCTGTTAACTCAAGCAATACTTTTAAGGTAGTCTAATATTTTTCTGACTAATAAATTACTGACACAGTAAAGGGTAGATTTAAATAAACAATAACGAATTTTAAATAAAGAAAAACAAAATTTAAATGAAGAAACTAAATTTAAAAAAAGAACAAATTAAATTTAAATAAAGAAAAATGACATTTAAAGAAAGAAAAAACGAAAATTAAATAAAGAAAAAAACGAAATTTAAATAAAGAAAAACGAAATTTAAATAAAGAAAAACGAAATTAAGTTAAATTAAAAACGAGATTAATTTAGACTGATAACGGGTAAAAAGGCTAATAGCCTACATGTTGGGTCCGTGTACTTTTTCGTTCATTCATTATTCTATTTCGGAATGAAAGATGAAATGTAAAAAAAAAGGGTGCAGCTTGTTTTTTTTTTTTTTTTTTAAGAAAAATCTTTGTTATGATTTTAGTATCATAATGATTAATAAATGCAAGCACAATTATCCGTGAACTTGATTTGAAGCCTTTCAACTTGTGTGTGCAAAATTCAGAATTAAATGAATGTGCAGCAATTTGTACAAATAGAGTCTGTAGGTCTATTGTTGAAAGTATGAAAAGTGAACAGCACGAGTAATAGGATTCACAATTTGAGACGGATCAGACATGATTTTGACCACTTCATTAAGTCTGGTTTTGTAGAAAGCCTTTCTTTAAAGTGAATTTCGTTTTGTATAAATTGTATCTTAATTTTAATAAATTGCCTGGAGTGGATTTAATAAATAAGAGGCAAATATATAGCAGACAATATAATCATGGAGGCGCCCGTGCGGTCACTTGCATTGCACGTTAACTGGAGCTCATCTCATCCTAACTTAACGAAACTCAGTGTATGCCTCACACAGACATGAGAAAGACATCAAATACACAAAGCTTGAAAAGTCTTTTAACTAAATAATTCAAAACGAAAAGAAAAAGGCTACTCTCTGATTATGTATGATTATATGATCATATAGCCTAGCCTATTTTGTGAATTGTTCATTCCCGGTTGGCACACATTTTGCCTTTACAAAAGTGCCGCTCTAGGCAATTGCCTAGTTCACCTATATGGACGCGCCGGCCCTGGGGTCAGCAATGAGTGTATTGATTCATTGTCCCTTCATAGTTTGCAAGAGACATTTAATAAACTGAGCGTATTTAATAAACTGAGACGTAGGCCATTTAATAAACTGAGCGTAGCCTATTCATCTGTCAATATGAAACGCGACTTGGCCATTCTAATTAATGATTGGAAGAACGCGTATCGACCACCGTTACTGTAAAATATGCACGTATGTCCATTTAAACTCGATTTTGGTCAAATGTCGATTATATCATTACACTGGCAAGAATATGGTTACATTTAAAGATGCCGTAACAAGTATGACAACGCTACGTTCAACTGATTTTGAAAGTAGCTGTTTTTTTCACTTCCTGAAAAGTAACCGTTTTGGACATACGTGAGTTTCATCGGGCAGCGACGATATATATATATATATATATATATATATATACATACATACACACACATACATATATATGTATATATATATATATATATATATATATATATATATATACACATATATATATATATATATATATATATATATATATATATATATATATATATATATATATATATATTATTGTTCAAAAGTTTGGGGTCAGTAAGATTTTTAATGTTTTCAGGAGAAGTCTCTTCTGCTCACCAAGGCTGCATTTATTGATTAAAAATACAAACAAAAACAGTAATATTGTGAAATATTTTTCCAATTTAAAACAGCTGTTTTCAATTTTTAAATATTTTACATAGTAATTCATTTCTGTGATCGAAGTTGAGTTTTCAGCATCATTACTCCAGTCTTCAGTGTCACATGATCCTTCAGAAATCATACTAATATGATGATTGATGCTCAATAAATATTCATTATTATTTTCAATGTTGAAAACAGTTGTGTACAGATTTTTTTTTTCAAAATGCTTTGATGAATGTAAAGTTCAAAAGAACAGCATATATTTCAAATATATATATTTTTAACATTATAAATGTCTTTACTGTAACTGTTGATCAGTTTAACTCATCCTTCATAAATAAAAGTACTGATTTATTTTATTTATTTCCCCCAAAAATAAAATTGTAATTATTACTAACCCAAAACTTTTGAGCGGTAGTGTTTAACGTTACAAAAGCTTTAGATTTCAGATAAATGCTGTTCTTTTGAACTTTCTATCCATCAAAGACTGTACACAACTGTTTTCGACATTTAAAATAATAATGAATGTTTCTTGAGTATCAATCATCATATTAGAATAATTTCTGAAGGATCATGTGACAGTGACGACTGGAGTAATGATGCTGAAAACTCAGCTTTGATCACAGGAATAAATAACAGCTGCTTTCTATTTTAATATATTTTAAACTGTTTTAAATTGGAATAATATTTTACAATATTACTGTTTTTGTTTGTATTTTTAATCAAATAAATGCAGCCTTGGTGAGCAGAAGAAACTTCTCTGTTATGTGCGCGCCACAGACTGCACGCACGTCCGCTTAGAGTTCCGCCTTTTGCCTTCCGTCAATATTACGTTATTAGAAAAATATTTTTTTAGAGAATCGATTTTTTGACATTTGTGAATCGATTCAGAATCGTCCACGTCCGCATCGCGATGCATCTAAGAATAAATTTTTTCTCCCACCCCTAGATTTCATACAACAGGTTAATAAACAGTTACAATTAAGTCACTTACATTTTAGATGCAGTGTTGACTGTTTTTGTTCTGTTTCAGCAGCGAAAATAGTTAAACAAAGATCACGGCAGAACCATCACGCATCACGTGTTTTCTCATAACTGAACGATTCAGCATTTTTAACGAATCGGTTGACTCAAAGATTGAATGATCAATCCATAAACATCTGTCTTAATCATGATCGACTCATTCGAACGAATCGTTTGAACGAATGAATCAATGACTCGCTTATTAAGATGGATGCCTGGCGACACCTAATGGCGGTTTAGTGTTGTTTAAAAGCATCATTCTTTCCCACATGTGTGTGATTTGTGTGTGCAACATTATCATTATTTTTCTTTCACTATTATATTAGGGATTTAAAAGCACCCACTCGTGTCACACGTCGATTAACCGGTGGGAAAATATCCTCAGACACATACCTAATAAATGTATATTTAAATACAATATTGGCCTACCTGGTAAAAAGTTTTATATACTATTTTGATGTCCTTTTGGACACAAGAGGGCAGTATAGCCCTATGTTTGCTTTTTTGTTGAACCAAATAGCACTAAATAGCCTGTTTTAACTTTTTCATTCTTCTTGAATTGCAAAAACAGAATAAAATGGGTTTAGTTGTGATATTTGTATTCTTTTATGTAGAAATAAATGGTATATAATTACATTTTTAGAAGATTTTTAGTGTTTCCTTTTTGGACATTACTTTAATCCCTCGCCATAGCAAAACCGTTTGAGATATTTATTATCCATTCACAATTTAGCATATTTAATGTAGTTTCATCATTTTGAAAAAGTTTGGTACGAATAAAATAAATAGTTTAAGAGGAGTGGCTAAAAATTCAGAGGCTGATTTTGCCAAAAAATTCACATTCAGACCAAAATATCTGACTTCCTGATGGCCAGAGCTATTGAATGTAAATTAGAGAGTTGTCCGGCTTGATGAGAACAATATACAAACTGTTTTTTCTTTACTGTAGTTAAAACTAACCCCCCCACTTTTGTCAAAAGCATGTTGAAAGTGACACACTTCCTGCTGCCAGTTGGTGGCGCTATAACTTTGACTCACAATAGCTACATCCATCTGATCGGCCTCTTACCACGAACACACTGCTGAAGTTTCATCAAGATCAGTTAATGTATGCAGAAGTTATTCCACTTCGTGATTCTCTTTTCTCGCCATAAATTCGATTCCTCGCCACAGCCAAACCGTTCGATATATCAAAAATCCGTCCGCAATTTAGCATCCTCAAAGTCTTGACTACATGCACACCGAGTTTGAAGGGGACACGGTGAATTTTCTAGGAGGAGTATTTCACATTCCACAGCAAGTGTTTTCCAAACAACCCATAATAGCCGACTTCCTGTTGGGCTGGCGTAAAACTTGACCGGGGTAAAGTTGTTCGGCCCGATGAGATCTATATGTGTACCGAGTTTCATATTAATTCATGCGAGCGTGTTTGATATATGGATCAAGTTTTAGAACCCCGTTCAAGGGGGCGCTGTTGAGCCCCCCAGCCACGCCCGGGTACCAGCTTCAGCCCGGCCCTGATGGCCGTGGGTTCTGACCTGTGTGCAAAGTTTCAAGAGTTTTTGAGCACGTTAAGGGCCCCAAAAGCCCCTGAAACCTTGATTAACAATATAAAAGCAATAGTCAAATCCCCCCCTCCCCTCACACACACACAGACACAGAGAGAGGGAGAGAAAATTCTTCAGAAAATCCACATTCAAACCAAAATATCTCTCTTCCTGTTGGTCGGAGATGGTTCATGTAAATTAGAAAGTTGTCCGTCTTGATGAGATAAATACACATACCAAGTTTTGTGATTCTAGCAAAAACTAAGCCCCCATTTTTGACTAAAGGTGGCGCTACTGAGCCATTCCACCACGCCCGTTTCTGAAACTTTGCACATGTCTACGGGCTAATAAATGTGATGTGTCTGTTGAGTTTCATGCAATTTCAAGTATGTTAAGAGTCTCAAAAGCATCAAAAAATAATATTAAAGTTTGATGCGTTGCCACGGCAACAGTATCTAAGATATCAATAATCCTTTCACAGGTTTACATCTGCCGTGTGTCTACATTGTACACATAAAGTTTGAAGCAAATCGGGTAAAAATAAGACACTGATTTCAAAGCATTTTGAAAGTGATGTACTTCCTGCTGCCTGTTGGTGGCGCTATAACTTTGACTCACAATAGTCACATCCATGTGATCGGCCTCTTACAACGAACACACTGCTGAAGTTTCATCAAGATCAGTTAATGTATGCAGAAGTTATAACACACTTCCGGTTTCATTTTTTCGCCATAAATTTGTTCCCTCGCCACGGCCAAACCGTTCGAGATATCAAAAATCCGTCCGCAATTTAGCATCCTCAATGTCTTGACTTCATGCACACCGAGTTTGGAGGCGAATCGATGAATTCCCTAGGAGGAGTACATTAAATTCCACAGCATGCGTTTCCAAACAACGCTAAATAGCCAACTTCCTGTTTGGCTGGCGTAAAACTTAGAGCACGAAAGTTGTTCGGCCCGATGAGATCTATATGTGTACCGAGTTTCATATTATTACATGCAAGCGTGTTTGATTTATGGACACGTGTTTGGATCCCGTTCCAGGGGGCGCTGTCGAGCCCCCCTGCCACGCCCGGGTACCAGCTTCAGTCCGGCCCTGATGGCCGCAGGTTCTGACGTGTGTGCAAAATTTCAAGAGTTTTCGAGCATGTTAAGGGCCCCAAAAGTGCCCGAAAGGTTGACAAAATAATAATAATAATAATAATAATAAATATAGCTGCGAGCAGCGATTACGGGCCCAAGCCGGTGGTACCGCAACCCCGGTGCCTTTAGTTACCTAAAGGCACCGGGGTGGCGGTACCGCCGGCTTGGGCCCTTCATCGCTGCTCGCAGCTATATTTATATATATATATATATATATATATATATATATATATATATATATATATATACATACACACACATACATATATATGTGTATATATATATATATATATATATATATATATATATATATATATATATATATATATATATATATATATATATATATATATATATATATATATATATATATATATATATTATTGTTCAAAAGTTTGAGGTCAGTAAGATTTTTAATGTTTTTAGGAGAAGTCTCTTCTGCTCACCAAGGCTGCATTTATTGATTAAAAATACAAACAAAAACAGTAATATTGTGAAATATTATTCCAATTTAAAACAGCTGTTTTCAATTTTTAAATATTGTACATAGTAATTCATTTCTGTGATCAAAGTTGAGTTTTCAGCATCATTACTCCAGTCTTCAGTGTCACATGATCCTTCAGAAATCATACTAATATGATGATTGATGCTCAATTCATTATTATTTTCAATGTTGAAAACAGTTGTGTACAGATTTTTTTTTTTTCAAAATGCTTTGATGAATGTAAAGTTCAAAAGAACAGCATATATTTCAAATATATATATTTTTAACATTATAAATGTCTTTACTGTAACTGTTGATCAGTTTAACTCATCCTTCATAAATAAAAGTACTGATTTATTTTATTTATTTCCCCCCAAAATAAAATTTTAATTATTACTAACCCAAAACTTTTGAGCGGTAGTGTTTAACGTTACAAAAGCTTTAGATTTCAGATAAATGCTGTTCTTTTGAACTTTCTATTCATCAAAGACTGTACACAACTGTTTTCGACATTTAAAAAAATAATGAATGTTTCTTGAGTATCAATCATCATATTAGAATAATTTCTGAAGGATCATGTGACAGTGACGACTGGAGTAATGATGCTGAAAACTCAGCTTTGATCACAGGAATAAATAACAGCTGCTTTCTATTTTAATATATTTTAAACTATTTTAAATTGAAATGATATTTTACAATATTACTGTTTTTGTTTGTATTTTTAATCAAATAAATGCAGCCTTGGTGAGCAGAAGAAACTTATGTTATGTGCGCGCCACAGACTGCACGCACGTCCGCTTAGAGTTCCGCCTTTTGCCTTCCGTCAATATTACGTTATTAGAAAAATATTTTTTTAGAGAATCGATTTTTTGACATTTGTGAATCGATTCAGAATCGTCCACGTCCGCATCGCGATGCATCTAAGAATACATTTTTTCTCCCACCCCTAGATTTCATACAACAGGTTAATAAACAGTTACAATTAAGTCACTTACTGTACATTTTAGATGCAATGTTGACTGTTTTTGTTCTGTTTCAGCAGCGAAAATAGTTAAACAAAGATCACGGCAGAACCATCACGCATCACGTGTTTTCTCATAACTGAACGATTCAGCATTTTTAACGAATCGGTTGACTCAAAGATTGAATGATCAATCCATAAACATCTGTCTTAATCATGATCGACTCATTCGAACGAATCGTTTGAACGAATGAATCAATGACTCGCTTATTAAGATGGATGCCTGGCGACACCTAATGGCGGTTTAGTGTTGTTTAAAAGCATCATTCTTTCCCACATGTGTGTGATTTGTGTGTGCAACATTATCATTATTTTTCTTTCACTATTATATTAGCGATTTAAAAGCACCCACTCGTGTCACACGTCGATTAACCGGTGGGAAAATATCCTCAGACACATACCTAATAAATGTATATTTAAATACAATATTGGCCTACCTGGTAAAAAGTTTTATATACTATTTTGATGTCCTTTTGGACACAAGAGGGCAGTATAGCCCTATGTTTGCTTTTTTGTTGAACCAAATAGCACTAAATAGCCTGTTTTAACTTTTTCATTCTTCTTGAATTGCAAAAACAGAATAAAATGGGTTTAGTTGTGATATTTGTATTCTTTTATATAGAAATAAATGGTATATAATTACATTTTTAGAAGATTTTTAGTGTTTCCTTTTTGGACATTACTTTAATCCCTCGCCATAGCAAAACCGTTTGAGATATTTATTATCCATTCACAATTTAGCATATTTAATGTAGTTTCATCATGTTGAAAAAGTTTGGTACGAATAAAATAAATAGTTTAAGAGGAGTGGCTAAAAATTCAGAGGCTGATTTTGCAAAAAAATTCACATTCAGACCAAAATATCTGACTTCCTGATGGCCAGAGCTATTGAATGTAAATTAGAAAGTTGTCCGGCTTGATGAGAACAATATACAAACTGTTTTTTCTTTACTGTAGTTAAAACTAACCCCCCCACTTTTGTCAAAAGCATGTTGAAAGTGACACACTTCCTGCTGCCAGTTGGTGGCGCTATAACTTTGACTCACAATAGCTACATCCATCTAATCGGCCTCTTACCACGAACACACTGCTGAAGTTTCATCAAGATCAGTTAATGTATGCAGAAGTTATTCCACTTCCGTGTTTCTCTTTTCTCGCCATAAATTCGATTCCTCGCCACAGCCAAACCGTTCGAGATATCAAAAATCCGTCCGCAATTTAGCATCCTCAAAGTCTTGACTACATGCACACCGAGTTTGAAGGGGACACGGTGAATTTTCTAGGAGGAGTATTTCACATTCCACAGCAAGCGTTTTCCAAACAACCCATAATAGCCGACTTCCTGTTGGGCTGGCGTAAAACTTGACCGGGGTAAAGTTGTTCGGCCCGATGAGATCTATATGTGTACCGAGTTTCATATTAATTCATGCGAGCGTGTTTGATATATGGATCAAGTTTTAGAACCCAGTTCAAGGGGGCGCTGTTGAGCCCCCCAGCCACGCCGGGTACCAGCTTCAGCCCGTCCCTGATGGCCGTGGGTTCTGACCTGTGTGCAAAGTTTCAAGAGTTTTTGAGCACGTTAAGGACCCCAAAAGCCCCTGAAACCTTGATTAACAATATAAAAGCAATAGTCAAATCCCCCCCTCCCCTCACACACACACAGACACAGAGAGAGGGAGAGAAAATTCTTCAGAAAATCCACATTCAAACCAAAATATCTCTCTTCCTGTTGGTCGGAGATGGTTCATGTAAATTAGAAAGTTGTCCGTCTTGATGAGAACAATACACATACCAAGTTTTGTGATTCTAGGAAAAACTAAGCCCCCATTTTTGACTAAAGGTGGCGCTACTGAGCCATTCCACCACGCCCGTTTCTGAAACTTTGCACATGTCTACGGGCTAATAAATGTGATGTGTCTGTTGAGTTTCATGCAATTTCAAGTATGTTAAGAGTCTCAAAAGCATCAAAAAATAATATTAAAGTTTGATGCGTTGCCACGGCAACAGTATCTAAGATATCAATAATCCTTTCACAGGTTTACATCTGCCGTGTGTCTACATTGTACACATAAAGTTTGAAGCAAATCGGGTAAAAATAAGACACTGATTTCAAAGCATTTTGAAAGTGATGTACTTCCTGCTGCCTGTTGGTGGCGCTATAACTTTGACTCACAATAGTCACATCCATGTGATCGGCCTCTTACAACGGACACACTGCTGAAGTTTCATCAAGATCAGTTAATGTATGCAGAAGTTATAACACACTTCCTGTTTCATTTTTTCGCCATAAATTTGTTTCCTCGCCACGGCCAAACCGTTCGAGATATCAAAAATCCGTCCGCAATTTAGCATCCTCAATGTCTTGACTTCATGCACACCGAGTTTGGAGGCGAATCGATGAATTCCCTAGGAGGAGTACATTAAATTCCACAGCATGCGTTTCCAAACAACGCTAAATAGCCAACTTCCTGTTTGGCTGGCGTAAAACTTAGAGCACGAAAGTTGTTCGGCCCGATGAGATCTATATGTGTACCGAGTTTCATATTATTACATGCAAGCGTGTTTGATTTATGGACACGTGTTTGGATCCCGTTCCAGGGGGCGCTGTCGAGCCCCCCTGCCACGCCCGGGTACCAGCTTCAGTCCGGCCCTGATGGCCGCGGGTTCTGACGTGTGTGCAAAATTTCAAGAGTTTTCGAGCATGTTAAGGGCCCCAAAAGTGCCCGAAAGGTTGACAAAATAATAATAATAATAATAAATATAGCTGCGAGCAGCGATTGCGGGCCCAAGCCAGTGGCACCGCCACCCCGGTGCCTTTAGTTACCTAAAGGCACCGGGGATGGCGGTGCCACCGGCTTTGGCCCTCCATCGCTGCTCGCAGCTATATTTATATATATATATATATATATATATATATATATATATATATATATACACACACACACACACACACACACACACATATATATATATATATATATTTATAAGACAGAAAATATTACTTGTATCACCTTATTCTGATTTTATGATACACTCAAAATATTCCACAACAAATCCTTTAAATTTAATGTAAAAATAAAAACGAAAGTAAGCAGTGTTGGTCTCACGTAACCCTCTCATTAGAATCAAAATGTTTCAATTTTTGCGATGTATTTGGATGCTAAACTATTCTTTATTATAGGCTTTGTACTTCACTCGTGTTCCAATATCGATGGAAAAAATCATCCTCTTCACGCGCGCAAAAATGTGCTTGGAAACATCACAGTGGAGCTCTGCTTACTGTGAATGGTACAGATTGTACTACTGACTATTTAAACAGAGCAGTGTAATTCGTTTATGTTAGGTTGACTATTTTTATTATTATATTGTATTAGGGCTATAATGAATGTCAAGATTGCAATTCTGGAATGTGTGTGTGTGACGCGGTTGCGGTTGAACAGTGGACACAAAAACATAAATAAAATGTTTTAGTTAATTCCTACATCCATAGGAATACATTGAAAATGCTCGCTCTACTCCGCACCATTATCAATGTCTGTGCGGACATCTGTATTTTACTAGTATATAGTATACTATAGTTAGCGATTTAAAAGCCCTCAGCGGTGTCACATGTCGATTAACCGGTGGGAAAATGTTATCACAGTCACATCCCTAATATATTTATATATAAATACAATAGGCCTACCTGAAAGAGAATTTTACTTGCGCGACCAAAGTATAGCCTGATTAGAACGTCAATAACAAAAAAATAACTTGGGAATCACTAAAACGAGAGATTATTCTAATTTCATTACATTCATTTTAAGTTGCAATCAGCAGTTAATAATAAATGTATTACTGATCAATGGTAACAAGGTTGCACTGCTGAGGCTCATGCTGCTTCTCCAGGAGAATTGTAAACAAATGAGCGCAGCACACAAAAAAGCAACCCAGTTAACAACATACTGACTATAAAAATTACAAATATGGAGTTTTTATATATTTTATAACATATGATAGAGTTAAGCAACCTCACTTGACGAGTAGGCAACTATTTCCTGAATACAATCACAATTGAAACTGTGACAATGATTTCATACAACAGGTTAATAAACAGTTACAATTAAGTCACTTACATTTTAGATGCAATATTGACTGTTTTTGTTCTGTTTCAGCAGCAAAAATAGTTAAACAAAGATCACAGCAACTTGTTTTCTCATTACTGAATGATTCAGCACTTTGAAACGAATCGCTTGACTCAAAGATTCAATGGTCAATCCATAAACATCTGTCTCAATCATGAATGACTCAGTCATTGGAATGAATCGTTTGAACGAATGAATCAATGACTCGCTCATTAAGATGGTCGCCTGGCGACACCTAATGGCGGTTTAGTGTTATGTTTAAAAGTATCATTCTTTCCAACGTGCACCATTATCAATGTCCGTGCGGACGTCCGTTTTTTTACTTTCACTTTTATATTAGCGATTTAAAAGCACCCGCTCGTGTCACACGTCGCTTAACCGATGGGAAAATATCCTCACAGTCATATGCCTAATAAATTTATATTTAAATACAATAGGCCTACCTAGTAAAACGTTTTATATACTATTTTGATATCCTTTTGGACACAAGAGGGCAGTATAGCCCTATGTTTGCTTTTTTGTTGAAACAAATAGCACTAAATAGCCTGTTTTTAACTTTTTCATACTTCTTGAATTGCAAAAACAGAATAAAATAGGTTTAGTTCTAATATTTGTATTATTTTATATAAAAATAAATGGTGTATAATTAAATTTTAAGAATATATGAGATGTTTTCTGATTCCTTTTTTGACATTATTTTAATCCCTCGCCATGTCAAAACCGTTTGAGATATTCAATATCCGTTCTCAATTTAGCATCTTTAATGTATTTTCATCATGTTGAAAAAGTTTGGTGTGAATAAAAAAAAAAAACACTTAGCAGGAGTGGGTAAAAAGCAGAGGCTGAATTTGCAAATAAATCCACATTCAAACCAAAATATCTGACTTCCTGTTGGTCCAAGCTAATGACCTCAAATTAGAAAGTTGTCCAGCTCGATGAGACCAATATACTTACTGATTTTTGTAATTGTGGGTAAACCTAACCCCCCCACTTTTGTCAAAAACATTTTGAAAGTGACACACTTCCTGCTGCCAGTTGGTGGCGCTATAACTTTGACTCACAATAGTTACATCCATCTGATCGGCCTCTTACCACGAACACACTGGTGAAGTTTCATCAAGATCCGTTAATGTATGCAGAAGTTATACCACTTCCGTGTTTCTCTTTTCTCGCCATAAATTCGTTTCCTCGCCACGGCCAAACCGTTCGAGATATCAAAAATCCGTCCGCAATTTAGAATCCTCAATGTCTTGACTTCATGCACACCGAGTTTGGTGGGGATTGGATGAATTCTCTAGGAGGAGTACTTCGCATTCCACAGCAAGCGTTCTCCAAACAACCCATAATAGCCGACTTCCTGTTGGGCTGGCGTAAAACTTAGAGCACGAAAGTTGTTCAGCCCGATGTGATCTATATGTGTACCGAGTTTCATATCATTACATGCAAGTGTGTTTGATTTATGGACAAGTGTTCGGATCCCATTCCAGGGGGCGCTGTTGAGCCCCCCTGCCACGCCCGGGTACCAGCTTCAGCCCGGCCCTGATGGCCGCGGGGTCTGACCTGTGTGCAAAGTTTCAAGAGTTTTCGAGCACGTTAAAGGCCCCAAAAGCCCCTGAAACCTTGAAAAACAGGAATTTTAAACAAATCTCACTCAAAAGACAAATCCCCCCACCCCTCACACACACAGAGACGCAGAGGCAGAGAGAGAGAGGGAGAGAATTCTACAAAAAATCACATTCAAACCAAAATATCTCACTTCCTGTTGGTCACAGCTTATGACTATAAATTAGAAAGTTGTCCGGCTTGATGAGAACAATATACATAACGATTTTTGTGACTCTACTTAAAACTAAGCCCCCATTTTTGACTAAAGGTGGCGCTACTGAGCCCCTCACCACGCCCGTTTCTGAAACTTTGCACATGTCTACTGGCTAATAAATGTGATGTGTCTGTCGAGTTTCATCCAATTTCAAGTATGTTAAGAGTCTCAAAAGCATCAAAAAAGAATATTAAAGTTTGAAGCGTTGCCACGGCAACAGTATTAAAGATATCAAAAATCCTTTCACAAGTCTACATCTGCCGTGTGTTTACATTATACACATAAAGTTTGAAGCAAATCGGGTAAAAATAAGAGGGTGATTTCAAAGCATTTTGAAAGTGACACACTTCCTGCTGCCAGTTGGTGGCGCTATAACTTTGACTCACAATAGTCACATCCATGTGATCGGCCTCTTACAACGAACACACTGCGGAAGTTTCATCAAGATCAGTTAATGTATGCAGAAGTTATAACACACTTCCTGTTTATCTTTTCTCGCTATAAATTCGTTTCATCGCCACGGCCAAACCGTTCGAGATATCAAAAATCCGTCCGCAATTTAGCATCCTCAATGGCTTGACTTCATGCTGACCGAGTTTGGTGTGGATCGGATCAATTCCCTCGGAGGAGTACATTAAATTCCACAGCATGCGTTTTTCAAACAACCCATAATAGCTGACTTCCTGTTGGGCAGAGCTAATAACTTAGAGTGCGAAAGTTGTTCGGCCCGATGAGATCTATATGTGTACCGAGTTTCATACTAATACGTTCTTGTATGTGTCCAAGATTTAAGATTGTGTTCTAGGGGGCGCTGTTGAGCCCCCCTGCCACGCCCGGGTACCAGCTTCAGCCCGGCCCTAATGGCCGCGGGTTCTGACCTGCGTGCAAAGTTTCATGAGTTTTTGAGCACGTTAAAGGCCCCAAAAGCCCCCGAACCCTTGAAGAACTATAATAATAATAATAAATATAGCTGCGAGCAGCGATTACGGGCCCAAGCCGGTGGCACCGCAACCCCGGTGCCTTTAGTTACCTAAAGGCACCGGGGTGGCGGTACCGCCGGCTTTGGCCCTCCATCGCTGCTCGCAGCTATATTTATATATATATATATATATATATATATATATATATATATATATATATATATATATATATATATATATACATACATACATACACACACATACATATATATATATATATATATATATATATATATATATATATATATATACATATATATATATATATATATATATATATATATATATATATATATATATATATATATTATTGTTCAAAAGTTTGGGGTCAGTAAGATTTTTAATGTTTTTAGGAGAAGTCTCTTCTGCTCACCAAGGCTGCATTTATTGATTAAAAATACAAACAAAAACAGTAATATTGTGAAATATTATTCCAATTTAAAACAGCTGTTTTCAATTTTAAAATATTTTACATAGTAATTCATTTCTGTGATCAAAGTTGAGTTTTCAGCATCATTACTCCAGTCTTCAGTGTCACATGATGATCCTTCAGAAATCATACTAATATGATGATTGATGCTCAATAAATATTCATTATTATTTTCAATGTTGAAAACAGTTGATACAGATTTTTTTTTTAAAATGCTTTGATGAATGTAAAGTTCAAAAGAACAGCATATATTTCAAATATATATATTTTTAACATTATAAATGTCTTTACTGTAACTGTTGATCAGTTTAACTCATCCTTCATAAATAAAAGTACTGATTTATTTTATTTCTTTCCCCCAAAAATAAAATTTTAATTATTACTAACCACAAACTTTTGAGCGGTAGTGTTTAACGTTACAAAAGCTTTAGATTTCAGATAAATGCTGTTCTTTTGAACTTTCTATTCATCAAAGACTGTACACAACTGTTTTCGACATTTAAAATAATAATGAATGTTTCTTGAGTATCAATCATCATATTAGAATAATTTCTGAAGGATCATGTGACAGTGACGACTGGAGTAATGATGCTGAAAACTCAGCTTTGATCACAGGAATAAATAACAGTTTAAAATATATTAAAATAGAAAGCAGCTGTTTTAAATTGGAATACTATTTTACAATATTACTGTTTTTGTTTGTATTTTTAATCAAATAAATGCAGCCTTGGTGAGCAGAAGAAACTTCTCTGTTATGTGCGCGCCACAGACTGCACGCACGTCCGCTTAGAGTTCCGCCTTTTGCCTTCCGTCAATATTACGTTATTAGAAAAATATTTTTTTAGGGAATCGATTTTTTGACATTTGTGAATCGATTCAGAATCGTCCACGTCCGCATCGCGATGCATCTAAGAATACATTTTTTCTCCCACCCCTAGATTTCATACAACAGGTTAATAAACAGTTACAATTAAGTCACTTACATTTTAGATGCAATGTTGACTGTTTTTGTTCTGTTTTAGCAGCGAAAATAGTTAAACAAAGATCACGGCAGAACCATCACGCATCACGTGTTTTCTCATAACTGAACGATTCAGCATTTTTAACGAATCGGTTGACTCAAAGATTGAATGATCAATCCATAAACATCTGTCTTAATCATGATCGACTCATTCGAACGAATCGTTTGAACGAATGAATCAATGACTCGCTTATTAAGATGGATGCCTGGCGACACCTAATGGCGGTTTAGTGTTGTTTAAAAGCATCATTCTTTCCTACATGTGTGTGATTTGTGTGTGCAACATTATCATTATTTTTCTTTCACTATTATATTAGCGATTTAAAAGCACCCACTCGTGTCACACGTCGATTAACCGGTGGGAAAATATCCTCAGACACATACCTAATAAATGTATATTTAAATACAATATTGGCCTAGCTGGTAAAAAGTTTTATATACTATTTTGATGTCCTTTTGGACACAAGAGGGCAGTATAGCCCTATGTTTGCTTTTTTGTTGAACCAAATAGCACTAAATAGCCTGTTTTTAACTTTTTCATTCTTCTTGAATTGCAAAAACAGAATAAAATGGGTTTAGTTGTGATATTTGTATACTTTTATATAGAAATAAATGGTATATAATTACATTTTTAGAAGATTTTTACTTTAATCCCTCGCCATAGCAAAACCGTTTGAGATATTTATTATCCATTCACAATTTAGCATATTTAATGTAGTTTCATCATGTTGAAAAAGTTTGGTAGGCTACGAATAAAATAAATAGTTTAAGAGGAGTGGCTAAAAATTCAGAGGCTGATTTTGCAAAAAAATTCACATTCAGACCAAAATATCTGACTTCCTGATGGCCAGAGCTATTGAATGTAAATTAGAAAGTTGTCCGGCTTGATGAGAACAATATAGAAACTATTTTTTCTTTACTGTAGTTAAAAGTAACCCCCCCACTTTTGTCAAAAGCATGTTGAAAGTGACACACTTCCTGCTGCCAGTTGGTGGCGCTATTACTTTGACTCACAATAGCTACATCCATCTGATCGGCCTCTTACCACGAACACACTGCTGAAGTTTCATCAAGATCAGTTAATGTATGCAGAAGTTATTCCACTTCCGTGTTTCTCTTTTCTCGCCATAAATTCGATTCCTCGCCACAGCCAAACCGTTCGAGATATCAAAAATCCGTCCGCAATTTAGCATCCTCAAAGTCTTGACTACATGCACACCGAGTTTGAAGGGGACACAGTGAATTTTCTAGGAGGAGTATTTCACATTCCACAGCAAGCGTTTTCCAAACAACCCATAATAGCCGACTTCCTGTTGGGCTGGCGTAAAACTTGACCGGGGTAAAGTTGTTCGGCCCGATGAGATCTATATGTGTACCGAGTTTCATATTAATTCATGCGAGCGTGTTTGATATATGGATCAAGTTTTAGAACCCCGTTCAAGGGGGCGCTGTTGAGCCCCCCAGCCACGCCCGGGTACCAGCTTCAGCCCGGCCCTGATGTCCGTGGGTTCTGACCTGTGTGCAAAGTTTCAAGAGTTTTTGAGCACATTAAGGACCCCAAAAGCCCCAGAAACCTTGAAAAACAATTGAAAAAGTAAAATCTCACTCAACTGACAAATCACCCCCACCCCTCACACACTCAGAGACAGAGAGAGAGAGAAAATTCTCCAAAAAAATCACATTCAAACCAAAATATCTGACTTTCTGTTGCTTTGAGCTATTAAGTGTAAATTAGAAAGTTGTCCGGCTCGATGAGAACAATATACATACCGATTTTGGTGATTCTAGGCAAAACTAAGGCCCCATTTTTGACTAAAGGTGGCGCTACTGAGCCATTCCACCACGCCCGTTTTTGAAACTTTGCACATGTCTACTGGCTAATAAGTGTGATGTGTCTGTTGAGTTTCATGCAATTTCAAGTATGTTAAGAGTCTCAAAAGCATCAAAAAAGAATAATAAAGTTTGATGCGTTGCCATGGCAACAGTATCTAAGATATCAATAATCCTTTCACAGGTCTACATCTGCCGTGTGTCTACATTATACACATAAAGTTTGAAGCAAATCGGGTAAAAATAAGAGAGTGATTTCAAAGCATTTTGAAAGTGACACACTTCCTGCTGCCAGTTGGTGGCGCTATAACTTTGACTCACAATAGTCACATCCTTGTGATCGGCCTCTTACAACGAACACACTGCTGAAGTTTCATCAAGATCAGTTAATGTATGCAGAAGTTATAACACACTTCCTGTGTCCCATTATTCGCCATAAATTCGTTTCCTCGCCACGGCCAAACCGTTCGAGATATCAAAAATCCGTTCGCAATTTAGCATCCTCAATGTCTTGACTTCATTCACACCTAGTTTGGTGGCGATCGGATGAATTCCCTAGGAGGAGTATTTCACATTCCATTGTATGCATTTTCCAAACAACGTATAATAACCGACTTCCTGTTGGGCTGGTGTAAAACTTAGAGCACGAAAGTTGTTCGGCCCGATGAGATCTATATGTGTACTGAGTTTCATATTATTACATACAAGCGTGTTTGATTTATGGACCAATTTTTCTGACATAATTCCAGGGGGCGCTGTCGAGCCCCCTTGCCACGCCCGGGTACCAGCTTCAGTCCGGCCCTGATGGCCGCAGGTTCTGACGTGTGTGCAAAATTTCAAGAGTTTTTGAGCATGTTAAGGGCCCCAAAAGTGCCCGAGAAGTAGAAAAAAAAAATAATAATAATAATAATAATAAACAATAATCCTACCGAAAACAATAGGGCCTTCGCCCTTTCAGGGCTTGGGCCCTAATAATCCTAACGAAAACAATAGGGCCTTCGCCCCTTCAGGGCTTGGGCCCTAAATATAGCTGCGAGCAGCGATTACGGGCCCAAGCCGGTGGCACCGCAACCCCGGTGCCTTTAGTTACCTAAAGGCACCGGGGTGGCGGTACCGCCGGCTTTGGCCCTCCATCGCTGCTCGCAGCTATATTTATATATATATATATATATATATATATATATATATATACATACATACACACACATACATATATATATATATATATATATATATATATATATATATATATTATTGTTCAAAAGTTTGGGGTCAGTAAGATTTTTAATGTTTTTAGGAGAAGTCTCTTCTGCTCACCAAGGCTGCATTTATTGATTAAAAATACAAACAAAAACAGTAATATTGTGAAATATTATTCCAATTTAAAACAGCTGTTTTCAATTTTTCAATATTTTACATAGTAATTCATTTCTGTGATCAAAGTTGAGTTTTCAGCATCATTACTCCAGTCTTCAGTGTCACATGATCCTTCAGAAATCATACTGATATGATGATTGATGCTCAATAAATATTCATTATTATTTTCAATGTTGAAAACAGTTGTGTACAGATTTTTTTTTTTCAAAATGCTTTGATGAATGTAAAGTTCAAAAGAACAGCATATATTTCAAATATATATATTTTTAACATTATAAATGTCTTGAAAGTACTGATTTATTTTATTTATTTCCCCAAAAAATAAAATTTTAATTATTACTAACCCAAAACTTTTGAGCGGTAGTGTTTAACGTTACAAAAGCTTTAGATTTCAGATAAATGCTGTTCTTTTGAACTTTCTATTCATCAAAGACTGTACACAACTGTTTTCGACATTTAAAATAATAATGAATGTTTCTTGAGTATCAATCATCATATTAGAATAATTTCTGAAGGATCATGTGACAGTGACGACTGGAGTAATGATGCTGAAAACTCAGCTTTGATCACAGGAATAAATAACAGTTTAAAATATATTAAAATAGAAAGCAGCTGTTTTAAATTGGAATACTATTTTACAATATTACTGTTTTTGTTTGTATTTTTAATCAAATAAATGCAGCCTTGGTGAGCAGAAGAAACTTCTCTGTTATGTGTGCGCCACAGACTGCACGCACGTCCGCTTAGAGTTCCGCCTTTTGCCTTCCGTCAATATTACGTTATTAGAAAAATATTTTTTTAGAGAATCGATTTTTTGACATTTGTGAATCGATTCAGAATCGTCCACGTCCGCATCGCGATGCATCTAAGAATAAATTTTTTCTCCCACCCCTAGATTTCATACAACAGGTTAATAAACAGTTACAATTAAGTCACTTACATTTTAGATGCAATGTTGACTGTTTTTGTTCTGTTTCAGCAGCGAAAATAGTTAAACAAAGATCACGGCAGAACCATCACGCATCACGTGTTTTCTAATAACTGAACGATTCAGCATTTTTAACGAATCGGTTGACTCAAAGATTGAATGATCAATCCATAAACATCTGTCTTAATCATGATCGACTCATTCGAACAAATCGTTTGAACGAATGAATCAATGACTCGCTTATTAAGATGGATGCCTGGCGACACCTAATGGCGGTTTAGTGTTGTTTAAAAGCATCATTCTTTCCCACATGTGTGTGATTTGTGTGTGCAACATTATCATTATTTTTCTTACACTATTATATTAGCGATTTAAAAGCACCCACTCGTGTCACACGTCGATTAACCGGTGGGAAAATATCCTCAGACACATACCTAATAAATGTATATTTAAATACAATATTGGCCTACCTGGTAAAAAGTTTTATATAGTATTTTGATGTCCTTTTGGACACAAGAGGGCAGTATAGCCCTATGTTTGCTTTTTTGTTGAACCAAATAGCACTAAATAGCCTGTTTTAACTTTTTCATTCTTCTTGATTGCAAAAACAGAATAAAATGGGTTTAGTTGTGATATTTGTATACTTTTATATAGAAATAAATGGTATATAATTACATTTTTAGAAGATTTTTAGTGTTTCCTTTTTGGACATTATTTAATCCCTCGCCATAGAAAAACCGTTTGAGATATTTATTATCCATTCACAATTTAGCATATTTAATGTAGTTTCATCATGTTGAAAAAGTTTGGTACGAATAAAATAAATAGTTTAAGAGGAGTGGCTAAAAATTCAGAGGCTGATTTTGCAAAAAAAATCACATTCAGACCAAAATATCTGACTTCCTGATGGCCAGAGCTATTGAATGTAAATTAGAAAGTTGTCCGGCTTGATGAGAACAATATACAAACTATTTTTTCTTTACTGTAGTTAAAACTAACCCCCCCACTTTTGTCAAAAGCATGTTGAAAGTGACACACTTCCTGCTGCCAGTTGGTGGCGCTATAACTTTGACTCACAATAGCTACATCCATCTGATCGGCCTCTTACCACGAACACACTGCTGAAGTTTCATCAAGATCAGTTAATGTATGCAGAAGTTATTCCACTTCCGTGTTTCTCTTTTCTCGCCATAAATTCGATTCCTCGCCACAGCCAAACCGTTCGAGATATCAAAAATCCGTCTGCAATTTAGCATCCTCAAAGTCTTGACTACATGCACACCGAGTTTGAAGGGGACACGGTGAATTTTCTAGGAGGAGTATTTCACATTCCACAGCAAGCGTTTTCCAAACAACCCATAATAGCCGACTTCCTGTTGGGCTGGCGTAAAACTTGACTGGGGTAAAGTTGTTCGGCCCGATGAGATCTATATGTGTACCGAGTTTCATATTAATTCATGCGAGCGTGTTTGATATATGGATCAAGTTTTAGAACCCCGTTCAAGGGGGCGCTGTTGAGCCCCCCAGCCACGCCCGGGTACCAGCTTCAGCCCGGCCCTGATGGCCGTGGGTTCTGACCTGTGTGCAAAGTTTCAAGAGTTTTTGAGCACGTTAAGGACCCCAAAAGCCCCTGAAACCTTGATTAACAATATAAAAGCAATAGTCAAATCCCCCCCTCCCCTCACACACACACAGACACAGAGAGAGGGAGAGAAAATTCTTCAGAAAATCCACATTCAAACCAAAATATCTCTCTTCCTGTTGGTCGGAGATGGTTCATGTAAATTAGAAAGTTGTCCGTCTTGATGAGAACAATACACATACCAAGTTTTGTTGCTGTTGATAAAACTAACCCCCCCACTTATGACTAAAGGTGGCGCTACTGAGCCCCTCACCACGCCCGTTTCTGAAACTTTGCACATGTCTACTGGATAATAAATGTGATGTGTCTGTCGAGTTTCATGCAATTTCAAGTATGTTAAGAGTCTCAAAAGCATAAAAAAAGAATATTAAAGTTTGATGCGTTGCCACGGCAACAGTATCTAAGATATCAATAATCCTTTCACAAGTTTACATCTGTCGTGTGTTTACATTGTACACATAAAGTTTGAAGCAAATCTGGTAAAAATAAGACAGTGATTTCAAAGCATTTTAATAGTGATGTACTTCCTGCTGCCTGTTGGTGGCGCTATAACTTTGACTCACAATAGTCACATCTGTGCGATCGGCCTCTTACAACGAACACACTGCTGAAGTTTCATCAAGATCAGTTAATGTATGCAGAAGTTATAACACACTTCCTGTTTCATTTTTTCGCCATAAATTCGTTTCCTCGCCACGGCCAAACCGTTCGAGATATCAAAAATCCGTCCGCAATTTAGCATCCTCAATGTCTTGACTTCATGCACACCGAGTTTGGAGGCGAATCGATGAATTCCCTAGGAGGAGTACATTAAATTCCACAGCATGCGTTTCCAAACAACCCTAAATAGCCGACTTCCTGTTGGGCTGGCGTAAAACTTAGAGCACGAAAGTTGTTCGGCCCGATGAGATCTATATGTGTACAGAGTTTCATATTATTACATGCAAGCGTGTTTGATTTATGGACACGTGTTCGGATCCCGTTCCAGGGGGCGCTGTTGAGCCCCCCTGCCACGCCCGGGTACCAGCCTCAGCCCGGCCCTGATGGCCGCGGGTTCTGACCTGTGTGCAAAGTTTCAAGAGTTTTCGAGCATGTTAAGGGCCCCAAAAGTGGCCGAAAGGTTGACAAAATAATAATAATAATAAATATAGCTGCGAGCAGCGATTACGGGCCCCAGCCGGTGGCACCGCAACCCCGGTGCCTTTAGTTACCTAAAGGCACCGGGGTGGCGGTACCGCCGGCTTGGGCCCTCCATCGCTGCTCGCAGCTATATTTATATATATATATATATATATATATATATATATATATATATATATATATATATATATATACATACATACATACACATACATATATATGTATATATATATATATATATATATATATATATATATATATATATATATATATATATATATATATTATTGTTCAAAAGTTTGGGGTCAGTAAGATTTTTAATGTTTTTAGGAGAAGTCTCTTCTGCTCACCAAGGCTGCATTTATTGATTAAAAATACAAACAAAAACAGTAATATTGTGAAATATTATTCCAATTTAAAACAGCTGTTTTCAATTTTTAAATATTTTACATAGTAATTTATTTCTGTGATCAAAGTTGAGTTTTCAGCATCATTACTCCAGTCTTCAGTGTCACATGATCCTTCAGAAATCATACTAATATGATGATTGATGCTCAATAAATATTCATTATTATTTTCAATGTTGAAAACAGTTGTGTACAGATTTTTTTTTTCAAAATGCTTTGATGAATGTAAAGTTCAAAAGAACAGCATATATTTCAAATATATATATTTTTAACATTATAGATGTCTTTACTGTAACTGTTGATCAGTTTAACTCATCCTTCATAAATAAAAGTACTGATTTATTTTATTTATTTCCCCCAAAAATAAAATTTTAATTATTACTAACCCAAAACTTTTGAGCGGTACTGTTTAACGTTACAAAAGCTTTAGATTTCAGATAAATGCTGTTCTTTTGAACTTTCTATTCATCAAAGACTGTACACAACTGTTTTCGACATTTAAAATAATAATGAATGTTTCTTGAGTATCAATCATCATATTAGAATAATTTCTGAAGGATCATGTGACAGTGACGACTGGAGTAATGATGCTGAAAACTCAGCTTTGATCACAGGAATACATAACAGCTGCTTTCTATTTTAATATATTTTAAACTGTTTTAAATTGGAATAATATTTTACAATATTACTGTTTTTGTTTGTATTTTTAATCAAATAAATGCAGCCTTGGTGAGCAGAAGAAACTTCTCTGTTATGTGCGCGCCACAGACTGCACGCACGTCCGCTTAGAGTTCCGCCTTTTGCCTTCCGTCAATATTACGTTATTGGAAAAATATTTTTTTAGAGAATCGATTTTTTGACATTTGTGAATCGATTCAGAATCGTCCACGTCCGCATCGCGATGCATCTAAGAATACATTTTTTCTCCCACCCCTAGATTTCATACAACAGGTTAATAAACAGTTACAATTAAGTCACTTACATTTTAGATGCAATGTTGACTGTTTTTGTTCTGTTTCAGCAGCGAAAATAGTTAAACAAAGATCACGGCAGATTCAGAACCATCACGCATCACGTGTTTTCTCATAACTGAACGATTCAGCATTTTTAACGAATCGGTTGACTCAAAGATTGAATGATCAATCCATAAACATCTGTCTTAATCATGATCGACTCATTCGAACGAATCGTTTGAACGAATGAATCAATGACTCGCTTATTAAGATGGATGCCTGGCGACACCTAATGGCGGTTTAGTGTTGTTTAAAAGCATCATTCTTTCCCACATGAGTGTGATTTGTGTGTGCAACATTATCATTATTTTTCTTTCACTATTATATTAGCGATTTAAAAGCACCCACTCGTGTCACACGTCGATTAACCGGTGGGAAAATATCCTCAGACACATACCTAATACATGTATATTTAAATACAATATTGGCCTACCTGGTAAAAAGTTTTATATACTATTTTGATGTCCTTTTGGACACAAGAGGGCAGTATAGCCCTATGTTTGCTTTTTTGTTGAACCAAATAGCACTAAATAGCCTGTTTTAACTTTTTCATTCTTCTTGAATTGCAAAAACAGAATAAAATGGGTTTAGTTGTGATATTTGTATTCTTTTATATAGAAATAAATGGTATATAATTACATTTTTAGAAGATTTTTAGTGTTTCCTTTTTGGACATTACTTTAATCCCTCGCCATTGCAAAACCGTTTGAGATATTTATTATCCATTCACAATTTAGCATATATAATGTAGTTTCATCATGTTGAAAAAGTTTGGTACGAATAAAATAAATAGTTTAAGAGGAGTGGCTAAAAATTCAGAGGCTGATTTTGCAAAAAAATTCACATTCAGACCAAAATATCTGACTTCCTGATGGCCAGAGCTATTGAATGTAAATTAGAAAGTTGTCCGACTTGATGAGAACAATATACAAACTGTTTTTTCTTTACTGTAGTTAAAACTAACCCCCCCACTTTTGTCAAAAGCATGTTGAAAGTGACACACTTCCTGCTGCCAGTTGGTGGCGCTATAACTTTGACTCACAATAGCTACATCCATCTGATCGGCCTCTTACCACGAACACACTGCTGAAGTTTCATCAAGATCAGTTAATGTATGCAGAAGTTATTCCACTTCCGTGTTTCTCTTTTCTCGCCATAAATTCGATTCCTCGCCACAGCCAAACCGTTCGAGATATCAAAAATCCGTCCGCAATTTAGCATCCTCAAAGTCTTGACTACATGCACACCGAGTTTGAAGGGGACACGGTGAATTTTCTAGGAGGAGTATTTCACATTCCACAGCAAGCGTTTTCCAAACAACCCATAATAGCCGACTTCCTGTTGGGCTGGCGTAAAACTTGACTGGGGTAAAGTTGTTCGGCCCGATGAGATCTATATGTGTACCGAGTTTCATATTAATTCATGCGAGCGTGTTTGATATATGGATCAAGTTTTAGAACCCCGTTCAAGGGGGCGCTGTTGAGCCCCCCAGCCACGCCCGGGTACCAGCTTCAGCCCGGCCCTAATGGCCGTGGGTTCTGACCTGTGTGCAAAGTTTCAAGAGTTTTTGAGCACGTTAAGGACCCCAAAAGCCCCTGAAACCTTGATTATAATAATATAATAATAATATAATATAATAATAATAATAATAATAATAATAATCCTACCGAAAACAATAGGGCCTTCGCCCTTTCAGGGCTTGGGCCCTAATAATAATAATAATCCTACCGAAAACAATAGGGCCTTCGCCCTTTCAGGGCTTGGGCCCTAATAATCCTACCGAAAACAATAGGGCTCTGCGCCCTTTCAGGGCTTGGGCCCTAATAATAATCCTTACGGAAACAATAGGGCCTTCGCCCTTTCAGGGCTTGGGCCCTAATAAATAATCCTACCGGAAAAAATAGGGCCTTCGCCCTTTCAGGGCTTGGGCCCTAATAATTAAAACAGTTTAGAAAAATAAAATAAAATACAGTACAAACAGTCGGACGAACAGCGTCACAGTGCTCATTCAGTAAATGCATAGCTAAACAGATGTGTTTTGAGTCTGGATTTGAATGTGACTACAGTAGGAGCACATCTGATCTCCTCTGGAAGCTGGTTCCAGCTGCGGCTGGCATAATAGCTAAAAGCGGACTCGCCATGCTTAGAGTGAACCCTTGGTATTTCTAGCTGATATGATCCTAATGATCTGAGTGATCTGTTGGGTTTATATTCAGTGAGCATATCTGCAATATATTGAGGTCCTAGGCCATTGAATGATTTATATACCAGTAATAATACTTTAAAATCAATCCTAAATTTAACTGGGAGCCAGTGTAAAGACCTGAGGACTGGTGTGATATGTTCATATTTTCTGGTTCTGCTCAGAATCCTGGCGGCAGCGTTCTGTATGAGCTGACACTGTCTTATGGTCTTTTTGGGAAGGCCAGTGAGGAGTCCATTACAATAATTCACCCTGCTGGTGATGAAAGCATGCACAAGTTTCTCTAAGTCTTGTCTGGAAACAAAGCATCTTATTCTTGCAATATTTTTCAGATGATAGTATGCTGATTTAGTTATTGCTTTGACATGACTACTGAAACGAATGTCTGACTCGTGTCACACCGAGATTCCTCACTTGATGTTTAGTTGTTTGACCCCCTAGAGTGAAGTTATGTGTTCACCTTGAGAACTTCATCTTTGTTTCCAAACACAATGACTTCAGTTTTGTCTTTGTTTAACTGAAGAAAGTTTTGACACATCCAACTGTTGACTTCGTCAATGCATTGGCACAGGGAGTCAATGGGGCTGTAATCGTTAGGCGATAGGGCTAAGTAGAGCTGTGTGTCGTCTGCATAGCTGTGGTAAGCAATTTGGTTCTTTCTCATTATTTGGCTCATTGGGAGCATATACAGGTTGAACAGGAGTGGCGCAATAATTGAGCCTTGAGGGACTCCGCATGTCATGGATGTCCACTCAGACTTATGGTCTCCTATACTCACATAATAACCTCTCCCATCTAAGTATGACCTGAACCATTTTAGGGCTATCCCAGAAAGCCCCACCCAGTTTTCCAGCCTGTCAAGAAGTATGTTATGATCGACAGTGTCAAATGCAGCACTGAGGTCGAGTAGTACCAGCACTGATAATTTGCCTGAATCAGTATTTAAGCGAATATCGTTTATTATCTTTATGAGCGCTGTCTCTGTGCTGTGGTGCGGTCGGAAACCAGATTGAAAATTGTCAAAGGATCCATTCAAGCTCAAGAATTTGTTCAGCTGATTGAAGACAACTTTTTCAATGATCTTGCCTATGAAATGAAGATTTGAGATCGGTCTGTAGTTGCTTAATATGGTCTTATCCAGATTGCTCTTTTTCAGGAGGGGCTTGACAACTGCAGTTTTCAGGGAGTTTGGAAAACTCCCAGAGAGAAGTGAGGCATTTACCACTTCTAGAAGATCTGCTTCTAAACTGTTTAACACACTTTTGAAAAAAGATGTGGGAAGTGTGTCAAGGGCGCAGGTTGATGTTTTAAGGTGCTGTACGGTTTCTTCCAAAATTTTGCCATCAATTTCTTTGAAATCAGACATAGTAACTACTTTCTCAGGTGGTCTGATCTGTCTGACCCCAGCGCAACTCAAGGATGTGCTGATCACCTTTCTGATATTATTGATTTTCTCAGAGAAGAAAGAAGCAAACTCACTGCACTTGCTGTCTGAGAGCATTTCACTGGGAATCTGGCTTGGGGGGTTGTCAGTCTCTCTACAGTAGCAAAAAGAGTGCGTGTGTTGTTTAAATTGCTGTTTATAATATTTGAGAAGAAAGTCTGTCTAGCTTTGCCTAGTTCCATATTGAAAGCATGAAGGCTGTCTTTGTAGATGTTATAATGGACTACAAGTTTAGTCTTCCGCCACATGCGCTCTGTTTTTTCTGCATTGTCTTTTCATATTTTGCACTGCTGTTGAGTTTCTCCAAGGTGCTTTTTGTCTGCCACTCTTCTTCCTGACTTTCACAGGAGCAATATCATCAATTACACTTTTAACTTTTGAGTTAAAAGAATCAAGGAGAAAATCAACAGAGTCCGCAGATATGCTTGGTGTTAAGGATATAGCCTTCATAAATAGTACACTAGTGTTCTCATTTAAGCATCTCTTCTTGACAGACACAGATCTAGCTTCAGTGGCAGGAGAGATCAATGTATCAAAGAAAATACAGAAATGATCAGACAGTGCTACATCCTTAATAACAATCAGTGAAATGTTTAGACCCTTACTGATAAGTAAATCTAGAGTGTGTCCACGATTGTGTGTGGGTCCATGTACATGCTGAGTCAGATCAAAAGTTTTTAAAACAGTTTTGATTTCTTTTGCCATATTGTTTTCTGCACTATCTATGTGGATGTTAAAATCTCCAGCAATGGCAAAACAGTCAAACTTTGAGGTAATTGCTGATAACAGTTCTGTAAAGTCCTCAGCAAAGGCTGGCGAGTATTTTGGAGGCCTGTAAATAATAAGTAAAATGCGTGGAGCACCTTTTAACACAATACCCAGATATTCGAAAGAAGGGTAATTCCCAAATGATATTTGCTTACATTGATAGATATCTTTAAAAAGAGCAGCTAGACCCCCACCTCTCTTAACAGCTCTGCAGACACTCATAAAAGTAAAGTTAGGAGGGGCTGCTTCATTGAGGATTGTTGCACTGCAGCTGTCTTCTAGCCAGGTTTCATTTAGAAGCATAAAATCCTGGTTGTTTGTGGTTAAGTTGTTGACTAGAAGTGATTTATTTTTAAGTGAACAAGTGTTTAAAAGTGCTAACTTAACAATCGTACTTTTTGTCCCCACATCAATCTTAGTTTGACGTGTAATAGGCACCAGATTAGTTGGGTTTGCTGTACGGCTATTGAAGGCCTTAGACTTTCTATCTTGTAATAGAACAGCAATAGATAAGTGAAAGTGAAAGTGAAAGTGAAAGTGACACGTGACGGCCAAGTATGGTAACCCATACTTGGAATTTGACCTCTGCATTTAACCCATCCAAGTTAATGCACACACATTAGGAGCAGAGTAGTGAGTAGTTAACACACACACACTGCAAACGTGGATACACACACCCAGAGCAGCGGGCAGCCTTTTGTGTGGCGCCCGGGGAGCGATTAGGGGTTAGGTGCCTTGCTCAAGGGCACCTCAGTCATTTCCCACCGGTTCTGGAATCGAACCAGCAACCTTTGGGTTACCAGTCCAACTCCCTAACCACTAGGCCATGACTGCCCAATAGAGAAAGATACAGGCACACTGGGTTCCCGCTTGTTCTGTAAACATTTGAGAAAGTTACTGTTATCATAGCAGGGACCCAACACACATCACTGAGAGCTGGTATCAGTTGTTTTTGGTTTACCTCGAGCAGATGGAGGAGGGTGTGGGCCCTGGCGTTGTGGCAGAGGCCGAAGAGCTCTCACCGGAGGGGGAGGGCGAGCTGGGCCCGCAGGCTTTGGTGGTAGCGGTGCCTGTCGTTTTTTGGTTGGTATCTTGGGGCTTGCAGCAAAAGAGTGGGATAGTTTGGTTCCAGCAAACACCAGTTCTTCCATTTTCTGTGAGAAGCACAGAAGTGGCGATGCTGGAGAGAGGGAAAAAGTGTCTGGTGAGAGGGGCTGTTGCTCTGGTGTTATCGGAGGCTGTGATATGCTGTCCTGGCTTCCCTGGCTGTTTTTCAGGAAGTCGTCCTTGGGTGCTGAATCTTGGAGCAGTTCTGATATGTCTGTCTGTGGTGAGCTCTGTGGGCAGGGCTCAGCTGAGATTGAGTCCGTGAGCAGAGGTTGTTGTGGCGGAGTGGTGTTATCATTGTCCTTGTGTGTTATGTCAATCGCATGTCCATTTTGCTGCTGAAGTGAAGTCCCGTGGTCATTCATACTGTGTCCAGGTGTGTGTGTGCCGTTCAGATTGAGTGGATTGGCACACACTGCAGAAGGATGATTGAGGGAGAAGTAGATATTGTCCTTTAACACTCTTGAACCAAGTTTGTTTGGGTGATGGCCATCCCGATGAAAAAGTTGTCTCTGACTCCAGAAAAGATTGAAATTGTCAATGAAGTTCACTCCTTTTATATTGCAGGTTTTTTGCAGCCATGTATTTAGCCCAAGCAACCGTGTAAACCTGTTTGTTCCTCTTGCTGGGAGTGGTCCACTGATGAATGTTTGAACTTTCAGTCTTTTAAGTGTTTCAAAAAGTTCATTGAAATCCTTCTTAAGGAGTTCTGACTGCTCTTTATGAATATCATTCTTCCCCACATGAATGATGAGTCGATTTGCAGTCTTATGTTTCATCAGAATGTTCTGAAGTTCCCTGTTTACATCAGAAGTTGTTGCTTGTGGAAGGCAGCACGTAGTTGTATCTCTGCTGCTAATGTTTCTGATTATGGAGTCCCCCACTATCAGAGTCCTGGGCTCGGGTGCGCTCTGAGCTGAGTGCCACTGTCTGCTCGACCTTGAGAGCCAGTTAGCATCAGTGTTAGCTACTGGCCCATTCAGTCTGTGTTCGATCACATTCATCACATTTGGGGATTCCTCATTTACATTCATTAGTACTTCAAATCTGTTCTCAAGATGTATAGGCGGTGGTAGGAGACCAGTGTTTGCAATCCTTGTCAGAGCTGTATCTGGGGTAGAGGATACTACTGTGGCAATATGTGATGCTCGTGACAATCTGATGTCTCGAGTGCCTTTGGGTCTCGCTCCCTGTTTGTGCCATCGATTTGTAAGTCGATCGGCCTGTTTCTCTACCTGTCGAGGAGCACTAGTTTTATGGGACTCACCGGCTATATGCTGAGGGTGTCCATGACGAAGCTCTGTTGTGTGCTCCGTCTGGTTTGGTGGTCCCGTAAGTAACTTTGTTTCAAGAACTGCAATCCTTTGTAAAAGTCTGTGGCAGTTGGTGCAGCAAGTAGATTCTTGAACCAGAAGAGGCATTTTCTCTTATCCTTGTAGGCAGTTGTGTTTTCCTTTCCCGGAATGTAAGCTGGTCGGGTAAAAGAATTCTGCGTTTTTGTAGTAATCCAAACTTTGTCGTATGAGTCGCACTGTGCTGATTTGCTGAAGTTAAAATTAGGTGATAAAAGGAAATAAAATATAAAAATATAGGAGATAAAATGTAAAAGCGATAGAGCAAAGCGCGGAGCAGTAAGCAAGGGCGTCAGAACAGTAGCTGATCAGGAAGTCACCCACCCATTATTAATTTAAATGGTGACATTATTATGGGAGTGGCTTGATGCAATGCAGATTAAGATTCAAATAAAAAAATGCTGTCTGCTGTGCATTAGAAAAATATTCTTGACTGAATAAACTTTCATTAATGCTGTCACTTAACAAATCTGCTTCACAGGTAAAATTAAATGAATTGCTAATTACAATATTGTAATGAAAATGTACAGCCTGAACAAATACTAGAAATTGAGAAATAATGGAAATAATTTGGAATCATGTAACAAACATTACACATTTAATATATCTATTATAACTTTTATGCCGTTTTGGTGGCTTGGCTGTTTCCATTGTTACAGCCGGCTCTTAGGCTGCAACAAGAAGGGAGACCAGACACGTCAATTCTTAACAAAAACATTTATTTTAATGCAAGAACAACAAACGTGAACAAAAAGAAACGTGTCAGGGCCAAGCAGAACACTCAGCATAGCACGATAGTCGAACTTCATACCAGAGACGATCGACCAAGCAACACTCCCACACAAACAGTTTCAGCTACATTTAACTCTGCGTCCAACAAGTGTCAGGTGTGTCATCCATGCCCCCTCCAAACGACATCTAAAAACACACACAAACCACACGCACAGCTCTAAGCTGGGATGTCACATTATAAAGGTCCAGAAGTTTTTCATCAGGTGTGTGTGTGGTGTAGCAAATTAGCTCAATGAAATATTAGTAATCAATAATAACTGGTTATAATTTATTATGAATATTTGGATCAGTTAATATAATTAACTTAATGTTGTAAATTAATATTACAATCAATTAACCTGTTTGTCCCGTGAACACTTGTTTATTAATTCTAAGAAATGTACATTTCCGGGGCATGGGAAATGTCTTTATTACTTTACAGTACTACTAAGAGCAAGTAGTCAAGATCTATGATTAGGGACTACAGATATGAGCTTGAGACACGGACAACTTTACGTGTGACATGAACAAGACTTTATTAACTAGACTAAACACGTAAACTACTCTAACATACCGGTACACATACATACAGTTTACCAAAAGAAAGAGAGCTGAAGCAGAATACAGGAAAGCAAGAAGTTATAGCATTGTTTGAAATTCAGCAGATCAAAAGCCTTGAGCAAACCATCAGTTTAGTTCTAACATGCCCTTCTTTAAAAGGGGTAAGGATACTTAATGTATCAAATAATGAGACTAAGTTTGATACTTGTATGTCTCGCCCATTTGAATTAAACTTCCCTGATTCAATTTGTTGAGGCTCCAGTTGATCTTTGCTGAGGTGGTCTTGATGAGAGAGAACCAGTGGTAGTCAGAGAATCTTTGGTGAATGGAAAGACAAGGCCGCAGCCTGGCACAAGCTTGGGGGTCCTTAGAAACTTCTAGTTCAGCATCATCTTCACATTAGGATTCCAGAAGAGAGTAAGAGAGCTGATCTTGTGATCAGTGATTTTTAAAGCGTGAAGATGTCACACCCTCTGGAGGTGTGTGAGCCAATAAGAAGTTTTTTCCATTGGAGGGAATTTCTTTACGACCCATTGTTCAAGCAGGCCTTTGAACATGTAGTTTGATTGGATGTTTAACACAAGAATCTTCCTAGATTCTTATAATACTAATGCGTCACAAAGTTAGCAAAATGTAATGTAAATTAACAAATGGGGGATGAAGATTGGAGTTTTTAGAGACTAAACATGCCACACACATGATTTTGGTTAACCATAGTATGCAACAAAGTCTGAAACATTATCAGTCTTATCAATCTCAATGTGTCCTGTAACAGGTTCTGCCAGTGTGTTAGCCTCATTTGGGATGTTAGTTTTGGGGGAAGTTTCATAGGCCTCATTTAATTGTTGGGAGAGTGAGTTTGCTGGATTATTCATTAAATATAATGAATAATTTGAATAATTTGGTCCAGATGCTACAGTGGTATTCTTTTTTTTAATATCCTCCTGGGACCCAAGAATAGACTTTTGTCCACTGTAGTGGACATTATATTTTAGTGAATTTCTCTGACATCATACATGTCACATGACACAACCTGGGTGTCCTGTAAAGAGCACATTCAGGACTTTTCAGAGATACGAAATGTTTGGAGGTTTCACCATGAAAACAACTTCTCCTTGGTCTTTAAAAATGTCTGACATTAATTCAGTGATCAAATGTAGCATTCTTATGGAAATATGATAATATATTGTTATTATAATTTAAATTGGACTACTTTTCAAATTGTATTTCATAAAACAACATCTCAGGAAAATGTTATGGGGTTTCAAATAAAAAAAAATATTTTCTGTTACAGAACAGGGCATTGATTTCATACATGTCCACTGTAGAGGACACCAGGACTTAAATCATGTTTATCAGGCATTTTGTGAGACACAACAAGTGAATATGGAAATAAATTATACATCAATATTCCTATGAAATATTAGATATTATTATTAAAATATTGCCAATTATTACTCCAATTATTACACTTCTTTTTTCATTAAATGTTGCTCCAAGAACACATTAAGGTGCAAATTAGATACAGTTTATATATACATTGCATTGAATGGGAATATTAATTTATGGACATTTTACCAACATATTGCATAAAGTAAAATGGTGTATCAATTCATTCCGTTATTTCTTTCATAACATAGTTGAGAATAATCTTTATACAAATTTTGGTTGAAAAAATCCTGAAACCCCCAAATTTATTGGTGATTAAAAAAAAAGTCCCATTGTTTTTGCCTATACATATAATTTCATGTCATTTTATTTTTTAAACAACTTAGTCCTGGTGTCCATTACAGAGGACATAGCATAACTCAGTGGTTCTCAAACTTTTTTGGTCGCGCCCCCCTTTAAACCTTTAAAAAAATCTGACGCCCCCCTCCCAAATTTTTTTAATAATAATATATATATATATATATATATATATATATATATATATATATATATATATATATATATATATATATATATATATATATATATATGCGGAACTTTTTTTTGCAATGAAAAACGTGCAATGATAAACTTACAAGTGTCTTTGATTTAGGAAATTATTGAAGGCCTGCTTTCTGTATTTCTCCTTGAAAAATGAAAAATAAAAAATTACAAAATAAAATAAAAACGTGCAATGAAAAACAGGAATAGTTTTAATTTGTCATGTCATTGAATCAACAGTAAGAGAGAATAATAAACCAGAACTTTAACTTTTAATTTATAATTAAAAGTTAATATATAGCAGCTTTGGAGAGTGCCTCACGAGCTCAGCTTCTGGTTGGTCTTCTCACCAGAGCGCGCACAGCAGCGGAGTGCCGCGTTCACAATAGCAGCTCGTGATTCGGTCCGCTGAAGAGGTTTTTTTCTTTGGCGAGCAACTTCTATGTTGGGCTTGTTCCAACGGTCTGAAGAAGAACGATTCATTGCCATTCGTTGCCGCTTTATAAAAGAAGAGCGCTATCACTACTGCTTTCACGCACTTGAACGCCGTAGTAACGTAACGGCTGTATTTTTATTTATTTATTTTTTGCTGATCTCCCGCGCCCCCCCTGCAGTAACCTTGAGCCCCACACTTTGAGAACCACTGGCATAACTTATGAATAAAATATTATTTTGCAAAAATGTTTTTTACCATTTGTTTATTGTGCTCTAAACAGTGTGATGACATGGAAAAAAACTAAATTCAAAAAAAAAAAAATTCTGGGTCCCAGGAGGATATGATGCAATTACATTGCTGTCTTGCCGCCAGCCAATCGTTGCATTGCTGATCATGGTTTCGAATATCGATATATCTGCCTTTTCCAATGAACGCAAGAACGAGCAGTAACCTCAGATTACTTAATCCAGATATTTTAATCAAATCCGCAAATTCATTCCGCAAAACTAAATTATCCAGAGATCAGTTTATCACGATTAGAAGAGCTGGCATCTGTCAAATCATATTATATATTAAGCAAGGTACAACGAATGTACCCCAGGTACTGTTTCCTGTTTGTTTCTTATTTTGTATATATTTCACAGAGTACCAGTTTGGAGTCCATGTATGGAGGAATTCTATGGAGCTATTCTTGTGCCAATAAAAATGAACGTAGCTTTTCAAGAAACTAATGAAAATATAAATTGAAACTAAATAAATTATCTCTAAAACTGAAAAAGAATAAATCGCAGGCAAATTTTTTGACTTCGTTTTTAATACACTGCATGTTTTGCTAACTATTTCTCATATTTCAATCGCTGATCTGAACTTACAAATGCGCTTCCAGAGTTTTCATTTACGCTTCTGAAGTTTTCGTTTGCGCTCCCAGAGTTTTCGTTCGCCGTTCTGACACATTTCTCTCGTGGGGGTGGGGCTAGTAGCAGTGTGTTCTCGTTGGTTACTGAGCTTTTGATTGATAGCTTCGTGACCTGGAAGTGAAGACGTCAGTGGTGTGTTTATGTGTGGATGTGAGGGTCTGTAATCGCAGCTTTCTATTTCATTTTAGTGATATTAAGTTTATATCTGTATTTATTTGCTGCTACACTATATTGTTGAGATGATCTCTTATAGAAGGAATAGTACAGACGAATGATATTTATCATTAGTCATCGTCGCTATATCAGGAGGATACTGGATAACGTTAGCCTACTCGTGGTAAGTCTGATTTTTTTTTTTTAATACTATACTAATACTATTTATAATACAGTACTGGCTTTTTTCAGGTGGAGAGGCATTTTAGAGCTCAGTGAGAGCCCATAACATTATACAGCTGAGCTGTGTTGTCTTGATTTAACTGTTAGCCCAATCATTACATGACTTGTTTATCTACATTCGGTTACAGTCTTCGATTAGATCATATTTGCTTCGATTAGATCATATTTCCCCCCAGCCACCCCAAACAACATTGAGCTAGAGTACTGTACAGTAGCCTGTCTGTACCAGTCAATGACTGATGCCATAGGACCAGAGCGCTGTCAATCACTGCCTGATTCAACTTTGGCAATGTAAAGCCTTTTTACCATGCCAATGAAGCTATTTAAACCTGAATTTCTCAATTGCTGATTAATTTGCGATGCAGAGTTTTTGAAAGAGGAGAGACACGACTTGACCACAGAACACGTCTCTGTTCGTAATATGTAAACACTCAATTATTTTGAAGTATCGCCCTGGTTGTAGTATTTATTCTGATTACTTTTGTGTGATAAAGATGACTGATAAAGCTATTATATGTATCTAGTATGAGTAACAAATTGCTTTTTCTGTGTCCATATTTGACTTCAAATGAACATTTCTTTGACAAATGTTAAATCTTTAATAGTCTTTAATAATAAATATATGTCCACATTAAAAACTTAATACATGCAAGTAATTATGACTGAAAATATCCAGCTACTAGGGAATACACATCCATATGTTTATATATAGGGCAATACAGCCATCTACTGGTTACACAACAGTATTACAGATGATAAATGCTGCTTGAGTCCGAGGTAAATATTTAGTACTGTAAAATCCCTTAAATATATAATAAATATTTTAAGTCTGCAAATTGTTACTGTATGGGGAGTTCAAAGCAGTTTGTATTGTTAGATTATAATACATTTCTTCTCTCATTTTCCAGAGTGGAGCAGCTTTTCCATAAACAAAATTGTGATGCTGACACAGAGGATGGAGTGATAGTACCAGAGATCCACTGTCCCTGTCAGAAAATAATCTTACTTTGTTCAGACACATCACCTTTGAATGACTGGGATCTTGATCTTCAGACACCTGATTTATTTTAATATAAAAATATTTCAATTTCCTCTAGATTAAAACAAACATAGTTCGCAAGTACACAAGAGGTTTCACTTTATTCTTATTAAACTATTATTATTATATCTTGGATTAGCATACCAATAGCATATGAATGTTGAGGTGATAGTTTACCCAAAAATAAAATTCTCACTTATTTTACTCACCCTCATGCTGTCCCAGATGCATTTTACTTTCTTTCTACAGATAAACACGAATTAAGTTTGTAAGGAAAGTAATCCATCTCTGCGAGTCCTAAAGACGCTTTAAAAACCACACACAGTGAGCGTGACGGTAATCCATGCGACCTCAGTGGATGAATCAATGCCTTCTGAAGTCAAACAATAGGCTAGATAAAATAAGAATAATGTAAACTGTTTTAACTATTAAAAATCTTACGTACATGGGTTACAATCCACTTGTATTATATGGACTCACAGAGATGGATTATTTCCTTAAAACTCTTTGTCTATGTTTATATGAAGAAGAAAGTCATATACATCTGGGATGGCATGAAGGAGAGTAAATGATGAGAGAATGCTCATGTTTTGGGTGGACAATACTTGTACTGCTTGTGTCCAGTCACTGCTTTGTTACTTGAACTGCAACAGGAACTGTTTAAAGAATCATTGCAACATTTAAAATGTATATGAATTTTTAAAATGTATTCTGTATTTGTAATTGTGCATTTTGTATAGTAATGTATATCATGAGAATACTGTGCATTACATGTATATTATGCAGTTAATGTTTTGTGGATTCTGGTCTTTCAACCATAATTGCATCCAAGACCTTCACTCTGATACTTGTGTATATGCTTTAGTGACAATAAAGAATGTACATTTATTTGAATTCATATTTTCAATTACATTAATTTAACTGGTTGTATAAGTCACGATTGAAACGGTTGATGATTGTTAAAATATATTTAAATTAAATGAAAATGTTAATTAAATGAAATAACTAAATATAATTATCAATTTTTAAAAAATGGCAATAAGAACATTCTTTGTGTGACATATGTAATGAAATGCCCTTTGAGGTCTGTATCTGACAGCAGGCCACGACTGTAATTTTCATATAGTTTAAATTCCTCTTATTTAAGTGATCATTAATTTTGATGGTGTAAACGTATATCATGCTAACAATGAGTAGTGTGATGGCCATGGCTGCCAACCTTGATTACCTGGTTGAAGTTTGACTTTCTTGACGGCTGAATATATTACACACGTTTGCTAATATTCTCTTTAAATTGTAACAGCTGAACCTAATCAGAGCCTAATATGCAAAATAATCATCAGAAATAAACAAATATTCTCCGAAAACATTGGACAGTACAATATTTTAAGTATTATATACAGACAGTACTTTAATGTGCAATTACACCTGAATAGACTGAATAGATCCCTTGTGAGTAGTAGTAAGTAGTAGTAACTAAGTAGTAGCAGCAGGTAAATACAGATAAAATTAAAAAACAAACATAACTTGTCACTAAAATGAAATAGAAAGCTGCGATTACAGACGCTCACATCCACACATAAACACACCACTGACGTCTTCACTTCCAGGTCACGAACTTATCAATCAAAAGCTCAGTAACCAATGAGAACACACTGCTACTAGCCCCGCCCCCACGAGAGAAATGTGTCAGAGCGCGAACGAAAACTCTGGGAGTGAAAACGAAAACTTCAGAAGCGTAAATGAAAACTCTGGAAGCGCATTTGTAAGTTCAGATCAGCGATTGAAATATGAGAAATAGATAGCAAAACATGCAGTGTATTAAAAACGAAGTCAAGACATTTGCCTGCGATTTATTCTTTTTCAGTTTTAGAGATAATTTATTTAGTTTCAATTTATATTTTCATTAGTTTCTTGAAAAGCTACGTTCATTTTTATTGGCACAAGAATAGCTCCATAGAATTCCTACAGTTAAAGAAATAACAGAAACAGAATATTACTTTGGGAGCCATAAAGATTGACACCGGAACATGATGCATTCCAGATTAGGGGAACAAAATGTTTTGATCCTACGGTTACACTACAGCTATACAACCCCACATTTTTAGTTTCCCCTGTGAGGTTACAGTCTCTATCCACGTGATGATTAAAAAATCCTGATGGTTCAACAGCAAAATCAGTAATAGCATCCAAAAGCCAGGTTTTGATGAGACCAATTATACTGCAGTCGCGTACTTCTGTTTGGAATGAGATGCGCCTTCTGAGGTCACAAACTCAGCAAAACTTTGTTCTGTTGTCATAAACTGCTCTGTTGTTTACCTGTGACAGGGGGTTTCCATAAGGAAGTTCAAAGTTACTTTCACAAGGTTTTACAAAATGAAAGGTGCAAAAATAGAAAAACATAAATACATACTCTAAGTTGCTGGAGCTCGTAACACGGAAGTAATTTTTGCCACCATCTTGCTTTTAAAAAGATTTCATGGATTGAACTTCTAAATGCTTCCCTCTAGCCCGCGTCTGCACAAACAATGGCCATGTTCAATATGGTTGTCAGTCTCGTATTTGAGTCCTTAATATGGTTACATTCACACACAGGTCAGTTATTTACGTGAGTGACAACTGCATTCAATAACCAAATTCCCACCCATACATTTTCAGGACTCGCGCTGCGTTTCCCAAAAGCATCGTAAGCCTAAGTTGATTGTGGAGACCATTGGTGGCAATTGTTTTACGATCAACCTAGGCTTACGATGCTTTTGGGAAACGCAGCCCTGGACAAGTTGTCCGTCACGTCATACAGTGTGAGAGAGCCGCTCTGCATTGCACAAACGTGTGTCCACCATGTGTTGTGGGTTCTCATGTGTGGTTTCGGTACGTTACAGCAATGGAGATACGAAGGCTTTAGATTCAGTCACTGTTCTCCACCAAAGCTGCACCTGTTATGTGTGCTACATGCGACTCAAATGCTCAGCTGTCCACTAAGGTATAAAAGCTGCTGTTGGTTAATGAAGATTTGACTGATGAACTCGTGACTTGAATGGACTCTTGCTGCATGTTGTGTTTCCTCTTTAATATTTCTTTGCCTCTCGGTTTCATTTAAACCATCAACATCCTCCAATAATGTTGTAGTTACATATTGACCTGGAATAAGATCATAAGGAATAAGGAATCAAGGAATCAACTCGGGTGCCATTTTGGAATACAGACAATAACTATACCCATTGTACACCAACCCTTTGTTTCTTTCCTCTCTCAATGATAGGGCTTTTACATCCTGGGTGTAGGCTGACTACCTGGTTATTACTCTGTTGCAGGATGTAGATGTGATTTTTGTGGGACAATGCGGGATATGTGGAAGAGGGATACATTTTGTACTAAAATACTTTGTAAATATTGATTTACCTTAGTTGTAAAGCCTATTTGTGATTGTGTTGGATGACAACATGTTTTAAATTGCCAATAAGCTTTGTTAATTGTGACTGGCAGTCAATTTGCAGAGGTTCGAGTGATGCAATGTAATTTACTTTTACTGGACCTAATCTGTCTACTAAATATAATCACTGAGTAACAGGCAGGCTAGTAGGTAAAAATCGAATTTTATACTAAAATACATTTCCTTAAGTAGCGACTAGTTTATTTTCCTTTATTAGACTATGCAAACATTAAATTAACTTTTTTGTTGGATCTGGCAGGTTTGATCAGGATGTTCTAATCCAGTATCTGTCTAGATGAAGTCCTGGCTAGTGTAGCTGTATTTACGGACTTTTGATGAGGTCCACACTAATTCCTTTGCTCCGTCCAGTCGTCATCAGCGGAAAAATCCCTTTCTACGATTGTGTTGGTTGGTTATTTTCCCTGCTCTAGCTAGAACTTTACGGCTGGGGAAATGGATTTTTGGTATTGAAATGTCAGGGAAAAAAAATACAGACATAATCTTTCTTGGCACTGGACCATGTTGCGAAAAAATGTCACATAGAATCAACTAATTTAACCCACAATTTGGATGTCGATCTCTATTTTAGGAGTCCGTCTTTGACTCACTTTCTTTTATTATTTCTATTAATATTCACTCTTCATTGTTAGTTGCCCTGTTCGGGGTCCTACCTCCTGATTACACTCTGCCATCTCATTTCCCTGAGCTGGTCGCTTTTTTCACACTGTTTGAGGCATATTATTTTGATGCTTTGGAGTACTCATCCTCATAGGGGTCTGTTGTTTGGTAGTGTTATGATTGTTTTCGTTGTTGTGAAAACTATAAATAAATCATTAAAAATAACTAAATTAAATCTACTTCGAAAACTGATTCCAGACAGGCTTTCCAGACACCATATTGTAATTTCTAATGATTTAGAACGAATTTAAGAGATCTAGACATAACCAAACAAATATCCTTCAATGCCAGTGCTTACTTCCTAGTTGAGAAAAATGGATGCATGGAACGGAGTCCGGACACAACAGACACAATTGTTATTATTTTCATCAACTGCTGAACTGCATGTGACAGATTGTGGGAAATAATAAGTCGCATTTTAGACTTTAAACAAGCATGCTAGTTTGTGCTAGGGCCAGTCGTGTTTCCACTCTCACATCTGGGGCTTGATCGGGCCTCCTCGGGGCCAATGGCCAGGGGTTTTTGGTCCGCCGAATACCTTGATCCAAAGCGGGCCAACTGGGGCTTGAGAAGTTGTCATGAACAAAGGTGGAGTTTATCTGAGGGTCAGGAGAGGGTCAACACCACTGTGCATTTTTGTGATCCCAAATAAATGGAAGCAGACTTTTTATGTGAGATAACGACAAATACCAGGGCTGGATTTCTCAAAATCTTCGTAATCCTAAATAGGTAGATCGTAGAACCATTGGCACCAATGGTCTCTATGATCAAATTAGATCACAATGCTTTTTGGAAACTCATCCCATTTTGATTCAGAATTATTGATGTGCACTCCTGGTGAAATATCAATGCTGGAGTCTTACGTGTTTAAAGGTGCAGTAAGCAATTTCTGAGAATCATTGTTGAACACTGTTGATATTTTAAGTCAACACAAACAAACACACCCCTGCCTTCAATGCTCTGCCCCCAAATTGCAAGAACACGCAGTGCAAAAGTGGATGTCTCTATATCATAGCAGAAGCAAAGCTTAATAAAGCTTTGCGAAAAATAAAGTGAAGATGATGAATAAACGACAAGGAAGAACAAAAAATTAACATGAAGTACACAAGTGTATACAAGCAAAAGTTTGTTGTTAGTTGTCAAGCAGCACACACCCAAAACCAATGTTACTCGGGTAAGGAGGAGAAATAATGCAACCTCAGTGTCCAGTGTCAGGCCTTACTGCTTAGGTCTTTCCAGTGCTGGAAAGCTTTACTGGGTCTTAAAACGTGGGCGTGGGTCCTAAAGCTCTTGCCTGATCATAACCCTTCTATTTCCAGTGATATTCCTCTGATCTTTTCTCTTTTGTAATGTCTCTTCCAACAGTCTTTCTACAAATCTACCTCTTACTTGCTCTCTCTCCTACCCCATCACAAGTGTGTACGCCCCTACTGCTGATTGGCTAGTTTGTTGTGGTGCTTGGTCCAATCCACTTTCAACAGCGTTTTCCAGAAATTGCTTACCGTGTCTTTAAGTAGACCAAATGTCTGCTTCTGTCATGTTCATTCAGCCAGGGTTGCCTGGTCTGCAGAACAAAACTACTGCAATGGGCCAATCAACCCACTGAATAAAAAATCAATTTAGCAACTCAAAAGTAGCCCAATTTTGCAGAAAAACCACAGACTTGACAACTCTGTAGTTAGCTATCCCCATGCTGGTGAAATGGTGGGGTTGTGTGACTCTGTTCTATGGAGGCGGGTTAAGGACGGGTTTAAGTGTAGCACTGCGGGGCTACTTCCCCCACAGTGGAATCACAACTTTATTTCAGCCTTGAGGCTCGAGGTCCAAGGCTATTGGCCCCACCCGGCACGTTGTTGGACTTGGCTTGCTCTGGCTCGACAATGGAAAATCACTATAGATTGTGAAGGATACATCTAAATTAACATCAACAAAACTGACAAAGGCATCTTAGTAAATGGGATGTTACACAAACATTCAGATTAGTCTTGATGCTCTTCTATATACTGCTTAGTTTTTTAATCTGCATGGGTTCATAATAAAGATGACTATTTTTCAGTAATATCATTAAAGTTAATGTTTATGTAGAAATATCATTACAAGTCGTGCACATAAGATTTCTGGTCTCAATTTCGCTTTGTTTTAAAACCTAAATGTCATATTCATTATTATTTTTTATAAATATGATTGTGCTTCCTTACTGTGTTGTTCGCCGTTTAACTGAATTTTTATTTTTTTTATAGACCTGAAAATCGGAATCACAATGTCATCTGAGGAAGAGGAGGCCTCAAACAGTAACAGTGGTCAATCAGAAAGTAAGCTGAAGAGCAAGAAGCCACCCAGTCTGATGATTGCAATTCCCAAACCTGAGTCTGACAAAAAGGTATGAGTCTAAAATAAAGGCTTGTGTGGGAAAAATAAATAAATAAATTCTGTTCAGCTGCAGCATGTCTCACACAGAATGCCATGGATCTTAGGTTTACAGTGCTGGTCAGAATCATTTGCCCCTTTGGTAAAGATGGCTGTAAAAAAAGAAAAGAAAAAAAAAAGCTTTTTGGCAGCAAACACTTAATATGGGTTTGGTTCATACAGGGCTATTAAAGTACCCCATGTGTAAAATGAAAAACTCTGCTGTATCTTTAATGCTCTGGGCCTAATTTTCTGCCAGAGGTCCTGGACATCCTTTTCAGATACATGGCATCATGGATTCGATCAAATACCAACAGATAAAAAATCTAAACCTGACAACCTCTGCTAGAAATCTTATAACGGGCCATGTTTGGATCTTCTAACAGGACAGTGATCCAAAAACAAACATCAAAATCAAAACAAAAATGGGTCACTGAGCACAAAACCAAGCATCTGCAATGGCCATCCCAGTCCCTGACCTGAACCCTATAGAAAATGAGTGGGCTGAACTGAAGAGAAGAAGCGTCAACATGGATCTGGGAATCTGAAGGATCTGGAGAGATTCTGTATGGAGGAATGGTCTCTGATCTCTTGTCAGGTGTTCTCCAAACTCATTGGGCATTATAGGAGAAAACTGAGAGCTTTTATCTTGGAAAAAGGAGGTTGCAAAAAGTATTTAATAAAAGGGGGCAAATAAAACGTGTTTTGGAGAAAAACATTTATTTCATAATGTGATTTCCCCCCCACTTTCAATTATTTTACTTCAATTAAAGGTTAGAATTTTGCAATTTAAAAAAAAAATAAAATATCAAAAGGATTAACAATGCAGATTTATTTTTTACAGCCATCTTTTATCATATTTACCAAGGGGGCAAATTATTCTGACCAGCACTGTATGTGTATTGTATATTTGCATTTTGATCATCGGTTGTGACTCGTGAGTTTTGTGTTGTGTTTGAGTTTTGAAAAAGGGCATTAAGGTTCTGATATTAGTGCAAAAATGATTGTAAAAAAAACTGTAAATGCTTTCTGAAAATAATGCACACATAGCTGAAATGATAAATATTTCAAGAAAGCTTAATGCAAATAATGACTATTATTTAGTCATTTAAGGATTAATGACTGGAGTCACACGACAGCTTGTGTGACTGAAGAGGAACATGTTTTTTTTCTTATACATTTAAAAACATACAAGAACGTTTTGATTATTAATGTGTAATGAACACAAACTGAAACTTACATTTCATCATGAGGCATTTTCAATGACAAACAGTGGATGAATATAGATTTTTTTTAATGACTTCATTGCAAGGTTTGTCAAGACTAAATAAGACTAACAATTTAAAGTATTACAAAAATACATGCATTTTTCCTGCTTTTTTGCTTCATGGTCTTGGGACTTTTTCCTTTTTTTTTTTCTTTTTTTTTTTTTCTGCTACTTATAGCTTCATTTGGAATCCAAAGCCATACATCAAGACACATGTCATTACCTGTGGCACCGCATAATGCTTGACATTTCCACATGACTGAATCAGTTGAGGTCGCATATTATTGTCGTGTTTACATTATATAGTGATACGCTACTTAAATCATCTTTGAGAGCAATGGGGCCTCACGCAACTTGTGTATTTTGCGTATAAGGAGGACTGGCACTGGATGCATCCAAGCTAAATTTAAATTGTCTAGTACAGAGTCTGAATACTTGTTATATTACATTTTTTTCTTTTTTAATAAATTTGCAAATTTATCACACCTCTGTGATTTACATTGTTATTTAAAATAAATAGAGTAAAATAGAGTGCATTGTGAAAAAAATAATTTAAAGCATTTTAGGAAACACAGTGTTAGCAAAAAAGGGGGACTTAAATGCTCAACTTAAAGAATGAATAGATATAGATTAATAAACAAAATAGATAATCTATGGTGTTTATCAATATATTAATGAAATAAGGCATTAGATTAAATATGTTATTCTAAAGGTTTAAATAAAAAAGCTGGTTGATTAAATAAAACTTTCTTTTAGTTGCTGAACACTAAAAAGTTAAGAAAGGTAGATTTTAAAAAATATGTTTTTTCTTCTTTCTGCATGCCCACAGACCATTCACAGCTTTTTAGTAATTCTTGAACGTAAAATGGCGGAAGCTGGCGGAAAATTGTCAGCATCTTGTGCATATCAGGGCTGCAGACTTTTATTAGTTCAATAGTCTTTAAGAGATATCCAAGTGTTTTGTTTAAAGTTGACCGAGGCAATACAGCTATACCGCTCTAACTGAGTTTTAACTGCATGAGAGTATTTGTGTGGTTTATAGTCCCTGCAGCCATCTTTAAAGAAGAGTGTGAGTCTACAGCAGTCAAGTGAAGTATTATCGGACAGCAGTCCATCTACAAGGGACAGAAGAACGCTCAGGAGGCAAACATCACTCTCTCAGAGCATACGCAGGTAAACTTACTGTAACTATCACAGATGAATGCGTGGATAAAGAAATAATTATTCATTTTCTTTATTGATCTCAAGTGGAAATTCAGGTCTCTATAGCTGCCGGATCATGGATGGATGGATGGATGGAGATAGCAAGATAGACAGACAGACAGACAGTCCGACCGATCGATCTCTGGTTTATTTATCCTTAATAAACATATTTATACCGATCATTTTATAACACACCTCTCCATTATATGAGGGTTTTTATCTTATTTTCACTTTAAATAAAATGCCACCATTTTCACTTTTCTACTGTCCAAGTGACCATTCGGAAAGAAAACTTGATGGATGCCTACTGTTGCTATGGTAAGGAACGCAACTTTAATGCGTAAATACAACCTCAGATAAACAACAACGCATGAAATATTACACAGTGTCATAGTTTATTAAACAAAAACTAGGCCAAAATGGAGAAGCCATGTGTGACAACCTAAGCGCACCCTTACTGCTTCCATAGGAAGGGTAAGTAGCAGTCAGGCGCTGCTAATCAAATGCCTTTGATTAATCGATCATCAGCAAGTGTGACTAACTCTATAAAAGCAGAAGTTTTGGCGGTTTGCTGGGCTAGAGCATTCAGGTGTGATCTACAGCAATGATCTTAGAGAAGCAATTGCTGCCCATCAATCTAGGAAGGGTTACAGGAACATTTCTAAACAATTTGAATGTTACTCGGGTAATCACTCTACAGTGAGGAAGATTATTCACAAGTGGAAAACATTCAAGACGGTTGCCAATCTTCCTAGGAGTGATCGTCCCACAAAATTCACCCCAAGGTCAGAACACACACTGCTCAGAGAAACAGCCAAACACCTAAGAACTACACCTCAGACTCTACAGACCTCAGTTAACATGTTAAATGTTAAATTTCATGACAGAACAAATAGAAAAATATAGCTGCGAGCAGCGATTACGGGCCCAAGCCGGTGGCACCGCAACCCTGGTGCCTTTAGTTACCTAAGGCACCGGGGTGGCGGTGCCACCGGCTTTGGCCCTTCATCGCTGCTCGCAGCTATATTTATATATATATATATATATATTAGGGATGGTAAGATTAACCGATTTGCATCGGTGCATCGGCATAAAAGCTAACGATGCGATGCATCGATTTAAATAAGTGTGCATCGGATAAGTTGGCATTTGTATCGCGATGCATCGTTTCTAACATATTTGCATCGGTTAAAAATGATTTATTCATTTATATTTATTATACTTCTACTATTTATAAAGTGATCAATCATTTGTGACCAATATTTTATTATGTAACTGCTGCGTCCACAACGAACGCGAATAGAGCGTCTGGAGCTAGTGGTTTCCATATTAAAAAGACGCGTTGACGCGCGTCTGGTGGTCTTGCGGCGCGATAGACACGTTTAGCACGGCGCGATGGACGCGATTTCCCCTTATTCGCGCCTCATCACCATCACTCAACTGTTGCTCAAGCGTGTTCTCTCATCACCACTTCTGCAGCTGCTACGTGAATATGATGCATCACAACACTGCGGAGTGCGAGGCGTGTCATGAGAGTCACCTACAACCTTAAAGGAGGATATATATATATATATATATTTGCATTTGAATACAGTTATGAATGTTTATTTGTTATTATTGTTTGTTAAAACAGCATCTTCTTTCAGCTGAATTTTTTTTTTTTTTTTTTTGTGAAAACCAAATCTTTTGTTTTGTGAAAGAGCCATTAAAAGTCAGGCACTTAACTCTCTGAGGTCGACAAACGCGCCGGCGCGTTTTGCTGGATTTTCTCCACATTGTAGCACTATAAACTTAAATTTCTCCGTCATTTATGGTCATACAGAAAAAATAAATATAAAAAAAGAATCTGTGGTATTTCTACTTTTGTATGTGTCCACTTCCAATCAAATCAAAACATTGTGCTTTTGTAAAATAAAGAAAATAAACAGTGTGTGCGTTCTGCCTCTCCGTCGCGGTGAACTTTTTTTTCTTGAGCACGTCTATAAACTGAAACAAAACTCAGCGAATACTTGTCACACATTTATGAGCCATACACCTTTATAAACATTTAAGTGTGTACTTTTAAATGATCGGATTCAAAACGAAAACAAATATTCTCTGTTTAAGTAATTTGTATAAAACCAACAAGATTTCCAGCTTCTCAAACGCTTCCTAATTATTTTTAATTCGGCCACGCCCACTCGCGCAAAAGATATTCACATGCAAATCTCCACATGGAACGCGATCGCCCTCATTACCTCAACAACAAAACACTTCACTTCACTTTTCGTCGAGTTTGAAAGACGTGCCTGAGCTTACATTGGATTTACATCAGAAGAAGAAGAAGAACGATATTTGAAGACAAGAAAGATAAGGTAAGTAATTCTTACATATTAGTTTGCTATTGTTGCATAAATTTCACATTGCAGTTGAACTGTTGCTAGATATATGGTGAATATTATAATATTTAGACCCGTGTTTACTGTTACTGTGTTTGTGGATATCTGCTCAAACGTAGATAGGCTATGTATATGGTAGGCCTAACCATAATGTTTTATATTTGATCGCAATCGCGTTTTAATGTATCATATTTTTGATCGCGATCGCGTTTTAATGTATCATATTTTTGATCGCGATCGCGTTTGAATGTATCATATTTTGGAAAAGCAAAACGCTCCAAACGGCTTCATGTTTTTACTATTATCTCATTTCATATCATCATAACGAATGGAAACATTTGAAGTAACATGATAATCAATATATTTTTCTCTAGCTTAGTTGTTACTGAAATCTTTTTGAAAATATATATAGGCTGCTATATTGTTATTATTTTATGCAGCACTGCGCATAGCCTATACCTACAAGGCACAACAAACCTGGTGTTCATTATATATTGTTGGAAACATTTGTGTGTGTGTGTGTGTGTGTGTATTCTGTGAATTTTAAAAAGCAATTTTAACAAGAAAAATCTAAAATGTATTCCCAAAATCGTGCAGGCCTTTCTCTTGATATCAGTATGTTCACTTTTTTTTTTTTTCAGGGCCCAGATGCCACTGAGTCCTGCTGACTTCAACATTCACAGTACATGTCTCTGTACATGAACATGGTAAAGTGAAAATCAAACACCTTAGAAAATGAAAGGTATGTACAATGTTTTTAGGAATGGCACAAAGGTCTCTTTCTTCAATAAGTGCTTTTTTGTTGTGTATCTTTGGATTATGTTGTGTTGTAAATAAATCCAAACAATTTTAAAAGCCATTCTTTTTTAAATCTCCTCATTCTTTGTGCAAGGGTGGTCAGAATGATGGGCCCTGATAAGCTCCTAATAGGGCCATTAGGGAGGTTCTTTGTCTTTCTCAGGTGTGGAAAGCTTTCATATTAATGAGGTGATCCGCCTCTTCGCATATTGCTTTCTAACACAAAACACGTCGTAAAATTTTTAAATCAATATATTGTCTTCTCTGAATGAGCAGTCAGGGTGATTCTCACATAGTTTTAGAGCAAATATTCTAGGCTACGTGATACAATTTTCAAAAGTCTTGTGAAGAAATAATCAGTATGGGTTTCATGACCTTATTTCAGTGAGAATTTATTTTTGTATTTTCACAAACCACGCATAAATGTCATTATCTCAAAACTACAAACTTTTACATACATTCTGCTGATATATTATTGTAGCAGAGTTTGTGCTGAATACAGTGTAATTAGACTTTAGCCATGAAAATGTCACAAGTAACAGAAATAACCACAAATGTCAGAGCATGTCAGAACACCTCCAGGGCCCAGAAAACAGCTCAGACCTCAGAGGGTTAAGCTACTTTATGATTTGCTGTATGTCTGATTTATTTTAAAATAAATAAAAGTTAACTATCTATAATTGCATAGCATCATATTACATTGAATCACATCGCGCTGAATCGCATCGAAATCGTATCGCGCTGCATCGTAATAGTAGTGAATCGTATCGCATCGCATCGCATCGGTAGCTGGTTATATGTATCTTTAATGTATCGTATCGTTGGCTATGCATCGAGATGCGTATCGTATCGGCCTAGTTTTGGAGATGCCCATCCCAAATATATATATATATATATATATATAAAAGACAGAAACCTTATTACCTTATTCTGATTTTATGATACACTCAAAATATTCCACAACAAATCTTTTAAATTTAATGTAAAAATAAAAACGAAAGTAAGCACTGTTGGGCTCACGTAACCCTCTCATTAGAATCAAAATGTTTCAGCATTTGCGATGTATTTGGATGCTAAACTATTCTTTATTATAGGCTTTGTTCTTCACTCGTGTTCCAATATCGACGGAAAAAATCATCCTCTTCACACGCGCAAAAATGTGCTTGAAACATCACAGTGGAGCACAGTGCGGTGCTTACTGTGAATGTACGAATTGTACTACTGACTATTTAGAGCAGTGTAATTTTATATGTTAGGTTAACTATTTTATTATTATATTTTATTAGGCTATAATGAACAGGCTGCGATGTCAAGATTGCAATGCTGGAATGTGTGTTTGTGTGTGTGTGTGTGTGTGTGTGTGTGTGTGTGTGTGTGTGTGTGTGTGTGTGTGTGTGTGTGTGTGTGTGTGTGTGTGTGTGTGTGTGTGTGTGTGTGTGTGTGTGTGTGTGTGTGTGTGTGTGTGTATATATGTGTGTTCATGTTTTTCTATCCCGGTGGGGACTTCAACCTGAATGCACACAGACTCATGGGGACTCATGTCACAGTGGGGACCTAAATAGAGGTCCCCATGGGTAAACAAGCTTATAAATCATACAGAATGAGTTTTTTTGGAAATGTAAAAATGCAGAAAGTTTTCTGGAATAGGTAGGTTTAGGGGTAGGGTTAGTGTGAGGAGATAGAATATACAGTTTGTACAGTATAAAACCATTAAGTCTATGGAGAGTCCCCACAAAGATAGTAAACCGAGTGTGTGTGTGTGGCGTGGGCGCGATTGAACAGTGGACACATAAAAACATACTCCGTCATTATACAGGACGACATTAAAACTGCAAAGTGTTAACTTATATTTGTGTACAGTCGCAATAAAACACAACATTGTGCTTTTGTAAAATAATTTCAAGCAATCCACCCCCCGAAAGGCGCTCATTTTAAAATTAAACTAAAATGCTCATGGCTGCACGGGCATTCATAACGGTGCGCATCCACGGCGAGGAACGAGCAGAACAGAGTGAACGTTTTTCAGTTAATTCCTACTTCCATAGGAATTCATTTGAAAAGCTCGCTCAACCACTATCAATGTCAGTGCGGACGAGCATATTTTACTTTCGTTTTTAAGTTGGCAATTCAAAAGCCCCCAGCGGTGTCACACATAGATTAACCAGTGGTAAAATATTCTCACCGTCACAAACCTAGTATATTTTTATGTAGATACAAAAGGCCTACCTGATTTTGAACACAAGAGGACAGTATAGCCCTATGTATGACTTGACTTTTATGGGACTAAATAGTACAATTACTATTTTTAAACTTATAAATAATTATTAAATTGAAAAAAAAAAGAATAAAATGGGTTTAGTTGTGATATTTGTATACTTTTATATAGAAATAAATGTTTTTTAATTACATTTTTAGAAGATGAGGCTTTTAGTTTCCTTTTTGTACATTACTTTAGTCCCTCACTATAGCAAAACCGTTTGAGATGTTTAATATCCGTTCACAATTTAGCATCTTTAATGTATTTTCATCATTTTGAAAAAGTTTGGTGTGAATAAAATAAACCAGTTAGGAAGAGTAGCTAAAAACTCAGAGTCTGAAATATCCAAAAAATCCACATTCAAACCAAAATATCTGACTTCCTTTTGCTCTGAGCTAATAACTGTAAATTAGAAAGTTGTCTGACTCGATGAGACCAATATATATACTGATTTTTGGAACTGTTGGTAAAACTAACCCCCCCACTTTTGTCAAAAGCATGTTGAAAGTGACACACTTCCTGCTGCCAGTTGGTGGCGCTATAACTTTGGCTCACAATAGTTACATCCATCTGATCGGCCTCTTACCACGAACACACTGGTGAAGTTTCATGAAGATCAGTTAATGTATGCAGAAGTTATACCACTTCGTGTTTCTCTTTTCTCGCCATAATTTCGTTTCCTCGCCACGGCCAAACCGTTCGAGATATCAAAAATCCGTCCGCAATTTAGAATCCTCAATGTCTTGACTTCATGCACACCGAGTTTGGTGGGGATTGGATGAATTCTCTAGGAGGAGTACTTCGCATTCCACAGCAAGCGTTTTCCAAACAACCCATAATAGCCGACTTCCTGTTGGGCTGGCGTAAAACTTGACTGGGCGAAAGTTGTTCGGCCCGATGAGATCTATATGTGTACCGAGTTTCATATTAATTCATGCAAGCGTGTTTGATCTATGGACCAAGTTTTGGGACCCCTTTCAAGGGGGCGCTGTTGAGCCCCCCTGCCACGCCTGGGTACCAGCTTCAGCCCGTCCCTGATGGCAGGGGGTTCTGACTTGTGTGCAAAGTTTCAAGAGTTTTTGAGCATGTTAAGGACCCCAAAAGCCCCTGAAACCTTGATTAACAATATAAAAGCAATAGTCAAATCCCCCCTCCCCTCACACACACAGAGACACAGAGAGAGGGAGAGAAAATTCTTCAGAAAATCCACATTCAAACCAAAATATCTCTCTTCCTGTTGGTCGGAGATAGATTATGTAAATTAGAAAGTTGTCCGTCTTGATGAGAACAATACACATACCAAGTTTTGTTGCTGTTGATAAAACTAACCCCCCAACTTATGACTAAAGGTGGCGCTACAGAGCCCCTCACCACGCCCGTTTCTGAAACTTTGCACATGTCTACGGGCTAATAAATGTGATGTGTCTGTCGAGTTTCATGCAATTTCAAGTATGTTAAGAGTCTCAAAAGCATAAAAAAAGAATATTAAAGTTTGATGCGTTGCCACGGCAACAGTATCTAAGATATCAATAATCCTTTCACAGGTTTACATCTGCCGTGTGTCTACATTGTACACATAAAGTTTGAAGCAAATCTGGTAATAATAAGACAGTGATTTCAAAGCATTTTAATAGTGATGTATTTCCTGCTGCCTGTTGGTGGCGCTATAACTTTGACTCACAATAGTCACATCTGTGCGATCGGCCTCTTACAACGAACACACTGCTGAAGTTTCATCAAGATCAGTTAATGTATGCAGAAGTTATAACACACTTCCTGTTTCATTTTTTCGCCATAAATTCGTTTCCTCGCCACGGCCAAACCGTTCGAGATATCAAAAATCCGTCCGCAATTTAGCATCCTCAAAGTCTTGACTTCATGCTGACCGAGTTTGGAGGAGATTGGATGAATTCTCTAGGAGGAGTACATTAAATTCCACAGCATGCGTTTCCAAACAACCCTAAATAGCCGACTTCCTGTTGGGCTGGCGTAAAACTTAGAGCACGAAATTTGTTCGGCCCGATGAGATCTATATGTGTACCGAATTTCATATTATTACATGCAAGCGTGTTTGATTTATGGACGTGTTCGGATCCCGTTCAAGGGGGCGCTGTCGAGCCCCCCTGCCACGCCCGGGTACCAGCCTCAGCCCGGCCCTGATGGCCGCGGGTTCTGACCTGTGTGCAAAGTTTCAAGAGTTTTCGAGCATGTTAAGGGCCCCAAAAGTGCCCGAAAGGTTGACAAAATAATAATAATAATAATAAATATAGCTGCGAGCAGCGATTACGGGCCCAAGCCGGTGGCACCGCAACCCCAGTGCCTTTAGTAACCTAAAGGCACCGGGGATGGCGGGGCCGCCGGCTTTGGCCCTCCATCGCTGCTCGCAGCTATATTTATATATATATATATATAAATATATATATATATATATATATATATATATATATATATATATCTTTCTATCTATCTATGTCTATATATATATATATATATATATATATATATATATATTTACACACACACACATATATATATAAGACAGAAAATATTACTTGTCTTACCTTATTCTGATTTTATGATACACTCAAAATATTCCACAACAAATCATTTAAATTTAATGTAAAAATAAAAACGAAAGTAAGCAGTGTTGGTCTCACGTAACCCTCTCATTAGAATAAAAAATTTCAATATTTGCGATGTATTTGGATGTTAAACTGTTCTTTATTATAGGCTTTGTACTTCACTCATGTTCCAATATCGATAGAAAAAATCATCCTCTTCACACGCGCAAAAATGTGCTTGGAAACATCACAGTGGAGCTCTGCTTACTGTGAATGGTACAAATTGTACTACTGACTATTTAAACAGAGCAGTGTAATTCGTATATGTTAGGTTGACTATTTTTATTATTATATTGTATTAGGGCTATAATGAACAGGCTTGCAATTCTGGAATGTGTGTGTGTGTGTGACGCGGTTGCGGTTGAACAGTGGACATATAAAAACAAATAAAATGTTTAAGTTCATTCCTACTTCCATAGGCATACATTGAAAATGCTCGCTCTACTCAATGTCTGTGCGGACGTCTGTATTTTACTTTAGCTTTTAAGTTAGCGATTTAAAAGCCCTCAGCGGTGTCACACATCGATTAACTGGTGGGAAAATTTTATCACAGTCACATCCCTAATATATTTATATATAAATACAATAGGCCTACCTGAAAGAGAATTTTACTTGCCAGACCAGAGTATAGCCTGATTAGAACGTCAATAACAAAAAAATAACTTGGGAATCACTAAAACGAGAGATTATTCTAATTTCATTACATCCATTTTAAGTTGCAATCAGCAGTTAATAATAAATGTATTACTGATCAATGGTAACAAGGTTGCCCTGCTGAGGCTCATGCTGCTTCTCCAGGAGAATTGTAAACAAATGAGCGCAGCAAACTAAAACGCAACGCAGTTAACAACATACTGACTATAAAAATTACAAATATGGAGTTTTTATATATTTTCTAACATATGATAGAGTTAAGCAACCTCATTTGACGAGTAGGCAACTATTTCCTGAATACAATCACAATTGAAACTGTGACATTGATTTCATACAACAGGTTAATTATCAGTTACAATTAAGTCACTTACATTTTAGATGCAATATTGACTGTTTTTGTTCTGTTTCAGCAGCAAAAATAGTTAAACAAAGATCAGCAGAACCATCGCGCATCTCACAGCAACTTGTTTTCTCATTACTTAATGATTCAGCATTTTGAAACGAATCGGTTGACTCAAAGATTCAATGGTCAATCCATAAACATCTGTCTCAATCATGAATGACTCAGTCATTCGAACGAATCGTTTGAACGAATGAATCAATGACTCGCTCATTAAGATGGTCGCCTGGCGACACCTGATGGCGGTTTAGTGTTATGTTTAAAAGTATCATTTTTTCCAACGTGCACCATTATCAATGTCCGTGCGGACCTCCGTTTTTTACTTTCACTTTTATATTAGCGATTTAAAAGCACCCGCTCGTGTCACACGTCGATTAACCGATGGGAAAATATACTCACACAGTCATATACCTAATAAATTTATATTTAAATACAATAGGCCTACCTAGTAAAACGTTTTATATACTATTTTAATATCCTTTTGGACACAAGAGGGCAGTATAGCCCTATGTTTGATTTTTTGTTGAACCAAATAGCACTAAATAGCCTGTTTTTAACTTTTTCATACTCCTTGAATTGCAAAAACAGAATGAAATGGGTTTAGTTGTAATATTTGTATCATTTTACATAAAAATAAATGGTGTATAATTACATTTTTAGAAGTTATGTTGAGATGTTTCCTGCTTCCTTTTTGACATTATAATCCCTCGCCATAGCAAAACCGTTTGAGATATTCAATATCCGTTTACAATTTAGCATCATTAATATATTTTAATCATGTTGAAAAAGTTTGGTGGGAATAAAATAAACCTTTTTGGAGGAGTAACTAAAAACTCAGAGGCTGATTTAGCAAAAAATCCATATTCAGACCAAAATATCTGACACCCTGTTGGTCATAGCAAATAACTGTCAATTAGAAAGTTGTCCGGCTTGATGAGAACAATACACCTACCAAGTTTTGTGATTCTAGGAAAAACTAAGCCCCCATTTTTGACTAAAGGTGGCGCTACTGAGCCATTTCACCACGCCCCTTTCTGAAACTTTTAACATGTCTACTGGCTAATAAGTGTTATGTGTCTGTCGAGTTTCATCCAATTTCAAGCATGCTAAGAGTCTCAAAAGCATCAAAAAAGAATATTAAAGTTTGAAGCGTTGCCACGGCAACAGTATCTAAGATATCAATCATCCTTTCACAGGTCTACATCTGCAGTGTGTCTACATTATAAACATAAAGTTTGAAGCAAATCAGGTAAAAAGAAGAGGGTGATTTCAAAGCATTTTGAAAGTGACACACTTCCTGCTGCCAGTTGGTGGCGCTATAACTTTGACTCACAAAGGTCACATCCATGTGATCGGCCTCTTACAACGAATACACTGCTGAAGTTTCATCAAGATCAGTCAATGTATGCAGAAGTTATAACACACTTCCTGTGTCCCATTATTCGCCATAAATTCGTTTCCTCGCCACGGCCAAACCGTTCGAGATATCAAAAATCCGTCCGCAATTTAGCATCCTCAATGTCTTGACTTCACGCTGACCGAGTTTGGTGGGGATCGGATGAATTCTGTAGGAGGAGTACATTAAATTCCACAGCATGCGTTTTTCAAACAACCCTGAATAGCCGACTTCCTGTTGGGCTGGCATAAAACTTAGAGCATGAAAGTTGTTCGGCCCAATGAGATCTATATGTGTACCGAGTTTCATATTATTACATGCAAGCGTGTTTGATTTATGGACCAAGTTTTTGGATGCTGTTCCAGGGGGCGCTGTTGAGCCCCCCTGCCTCGCCCGGGTACCAGCTTTAGCCCGGCCCTGATGGCCGCGGGTTCTGACCTGTGTGCAAAGTTTCAAGAGTTTTCGAGCATGTTAAGGGCCCCAAAAGTGCCCGAAAGGTTGACAAAAAATAAGAATAAATATAGCTGCGAGCAGCGATTACGGGCCCAAGCCGGTGGCACCGCAACCCCGGTGCCTTTAGTTACCTAAAGGCACCGGGGTGGCAGTACCGCCGGCTTTGGCCCTTTATCGCTGCTCGCAGCTATATATATATATATATATATATATATATATATATATATATATATATATATATATATATATATATATATATTAATTAGGGCTGCACGATATGAGGAAAAGCTGCGATGTGCGATAACATATGTTTATTATTGCGATGACGATATGACTTGCGATAAATATTCAAATGTAAATGTTAGCTATACTGTTCCCATGTTAGTGCTTTAATAGGTTCTTTGCGTGATAGGTCAAACGTTTATTACCTGCCTGGTTCAGATTACACGATTTTTGCACGATCCCTTTGACGTGGGTGTCGTGGGGATTCGTAAACGACAACGGGCGTCGGGACGCAAGATTCGATTGTTTCATCTCGACAACCTACGTCGTGTCTGCGATGCTTCACAACATTACTACAGAAAGACTATGTTTAATTTTTAACGGTCGGTCCTCCATGATGGGTTGAGTATGTGAGCAAGAGTGAGTGTGCGCGAGTGAGTGAGAGTGCGAGCAACAGTTTGTGCGCCAGTGAGCGAGTTTTTGTGTGTGCGAGTTTGTGTGTGTGTGAGTGTGTGTGTGTGTGTGTGTGTGTGTGTGTGTGTGTGTGTGTGTGTGTGTGTGTGTGTGTGTGAGTGTGTGTGTGTGTGCGAGTGTGTGAGTGTGTGTGTGTGCGAGTAAGTGCGAGTGAGTGAGTGAGCGAGGCACAGTGAGTGTGTGTGCGCGCGAGTGAGCGAGTGTGTGTGTGTGTGTGTGCGCGCACGTGCGAGTGAATGTTTGCGAGTGAATGTGTGCGTGTGGCGGCACGCGATGACTGGTCGGAAAGTGTAGTCTGACATGTTTCTTGTCCACAACACAACAGGCTGATTTTGCAAAAAAAATCCACATTCAGACCAAAATATCTGACTTCCTGATGGTCAGAGCTAATGACTTTAAATTAGAAAGTTGTCCGGGTCGATGAGATCAATATATTAACTGAGTTTTTTTTACTGTAGTTAAAACTAACCCCCCCACTTTTGTCAAAAGCATGTTGAAAGTGACACACTTCCTGCTGCCAGTTGGTGGCGCTATAAACTTTGACTCACAATAGTTACATCCATCTGATCGGCCTCTTACCACGAACACACTGCTGAAGTTTCAACAAGATCAGTTAATGTATGCAGAAGTTATTCCACTTCGTGATTCTCTTTTCTCGCCATAAATTCGATTCCTCGCCACAGCCAAACCGTTTGAGATATCAAAAATCCGTCCGCAATTTAGCATCCTCAAAGTCTTGACTACATGCACACCGAGTTTGGAGGGGACACGGTGAATTTTCTAGGAGGAGTATTTCACATTCCACAGCAAGCGTTTTCCAAACAACCCATAATAGCCGACTTCCTGTTGGGCTGGCGTGAAACTGGACAGAGGGAAAGTTGTTCGGCCCGATGAGATCTATATGTGTTTCGAGTTTCATATTAATTCATGCAAGCGTGTTTGATATATGGACCAAGTTTTGAGACCCCGTTCAAGGGGGCGCTGTTGAGCCCCCCTGCCACGCCCGTTTCTGAAACTTTTCACATGTCTACTGGCTAATAAGTGTTATGTGTCTGTCGAGTTTCATCCAATTTCAAGCATGCTAAGAGTCTCAAACGCATCCGAAAAGAATATTAAAGTTTGATGTGTTGCCACGGCAACAGTGTCTAAGATATCAATAATCCTTTCACAGGTCTACATCTGCCGTGTATTTTCATTATACACAAAGTTTGAAGCAAATCGGGTAAAAATAAGAGGGTGACTTCAAAGCATTTTGAAAGTGACACACTTCCTGCTGCCAGTTGGTGGCGCTATAACTTTGACTCACAATAGTCACATCAATGTGATCGGCCTTTTACCACGAACACACTGCTGAAGTTTCATCAAGATCAGTTAATGTATGCTGAAGTTATAACACACTTCCTGTTTCTATTTTCTCGCCATAAATTCGTTTCCTCGCCACGGCCAAACCGTTCGAGATATCAAAAATCCGTCCGCAATTTATTATCCTCAATGTCTTGACTTCATGCACACCGAGTTTGGAGGCGAATGGATGAATTTCCTAGGAGGAGTACATCAAATTCCACAGCATGCATTTTCCAAACAACGTATAATAACCGACTTCCTGTTGGGCTGGTGTAAAACTTAGAGCACGAAAGTTGTTCGGCCCGATGAGATCTATATGTGTACTGAGTTTCATATTATTACATGCAAGCGTGTTTGATTTATGGACCAAGTTTTCAGACACCATTCCAGGGGGCGCTGTCGAGCCCCCGTGCCACGCCCGGGTACCAGCTTCAGTCCGGCCCTGATGGCCGCAGGTTCTGAAGTGTGTGCAAAATTTCAAGAGTTTTTGAGCATGTTAAGGGCCCCAAAAGTGCCCGAAAGGTTGACAAAATAATAATAATAATAATAAATATAGCTGCGAGCAGCGATTACGGGCCCAAGCCGGTGGCACCGCAACCCCGGTGCCTTTACCTAAAGGCACCGGGGTGGCGGTACCGCCGGCTTTGGCCCTTCATCGCTGCTCGCAGCTATATTATATATATATATATATATATATATATATATATATATATATATATATATATATATATATATATATATACACATACACTCACCTAAAGGATTATTAGGAACACCATACTAATACTGTGTTTGACCCCCTTTCACCTTCAGAAGTGCCTTAATTCTACGTGGCATTGATTCAACAAGGTGCTGAAAGCATTCTTTAGAAATGTTGGCCCATATTGATAGGATAGCATCTTGCAGTTGATGGAGATTTGTGGGATGCACATCCAGGGCACGAAGCTCCCGTTCCACCACATCCCAAAGATGCTCTATTGGGTTGAGATCTGGTGACTGTGGGGGCCATTTTAGTACAGTGAACTCATTGTCATGTTCAAGAAACCAATTTGAAATGATTCGAGCTTTGTGACATGGTGCATTATCCTGCTGGAAGTAGCCATCAGAGGATGGGTACATGGTGGTCATAAAGGGATGGACATGGTCAGAAACAATGCTCAGGTAGGCCATGGCATTTAAACGATGCCCAATTGGCACTAAGGGGCCTAAAGTGTGCCAAGAAAACATCCCCCACACCATTACACCACCACCACCAGCCTGCACAGTGGTAACAAGGCATGATGGATCCATGTTCTCATTCTGTTTATGCCAAATTCTGACTCTACCATTTGAATGTCTCAACAGAAATCGAGACCAGGGCAACATTTTTCCAGTCTTCAACTGTCCAATTTTGGTGAGCTTGTGCAAATTGTAGCCTCTTTTTCCTATTTGTAGTGGAGATGAGTGGTACCCGGTGGGGTCTTCTGCTGTTGTAGCCCATCCGCCTCAAGGTTGTGCGTGTTGTGGCTTCACAAATGCTTTGCTGCATACCTCGGTTGTAACGAGTGGTTATTTCAGTCAAAGTTGCTCTTCTATCAGCTTGAATCAGTCGGCCCATTCTCCTCTGACCTCTAGCATCAACAAGCCATTTTCACCCACAGGACTGCCGCATACTGGATGTTTTTCCCTTTTCACACCATTCTTTGTAAACCCTAGAAATGGTTGTGCGTGAAAATCCCAGTAACTGAGCAGATTGTGAAATACTCAGACCGGCCCCGTCTGGCACCAACAACCATGCCATGCTCAAAATTGCTTAAATCACCTTTCTTTCCAATTCTGACATTCAGTTTGGAGTTCAGGAGATTGTCTTGACCAGGACCACACCCCTAAATGCATTGAAGCAACTGCCATGTGATTGGTTGATTAGATAATTGCATTAATGAGAAATTGAACAGGTGTTCCTAATAATCCTTTAGGTGAGTGTATATAAATATATAAAAGACAGAAAATATTACTTGACTTACCTTATTCTGATTTTACGATACACTCAAAATATTCCACAACAAATCCTTTAAATTTAATGTAAAAATAAAAATGAAAGTAAGCAGTGTTGGGTTCACGTAACCCTCTCATTAGAATCAAAATGTTTCAACATTTGCCATGTATTTGGATGCTAAACTATTCTTTATTATAGGCTTTGTTCTTCGCTCGTGTTCCAATATTGATGGAAAAAATCATCCTCTTCACATGCGCAAAAATGTGCTTGGAAACATCACAGTGGAGCTGTGCTTACTGTGTGAATGTACGAATTGTACTACTGACTATTTAGAGCAGTGTAATTTTTATATGTTAGGTTGACTATTTTATTATTATATTTTATTAAGGCTATAATGATCAGGCTGCGATGTCAAGATTGCAATGCTGGAATGTGTGTGTGTGTGTGTGTGTGTGTGTGTGTGTGTGTGTGTGTGTGTGTGTATGTGTGTTCATGTTTTTCTATCCCGGTGGGGACTTCAACCTGAATGCACACAGACTCATGGGGACTCGTGTCACAGTGGGGACCTAAATAGAGGTCCCCATGGGTAAACAAGCTTATAAATCATACAGAATGAGTTTTTTTGGAAATGTAAAAATGCAGAAAGTTTTCTGTGATGGGTAGGTTTAGGGGTAGGGTTAGTGTGAGGAGATAGAATATACAGTTTGTAAAGTATAACAACCATTAAGTCTATGGAGAGTCCCCACAAAGATAGTAAACCGTTTGTGTGTGTGTGTGTGTGTGTGTGTGTGGCGTGGGCGCGATGGCACAGTGGACCCATAAAAACATACTCCGTCATTATACAGGACGACATTCAAACTGCAAAGTGTTAACTTATATTTGTGTACAGTCGCAATAAAACACAACATTGGGCTTTTGTAAAATAATTTCAAGCAATCCACCCCCCGAAAGGCGCTAATTTTAAAATTAAACTAAAATGCTCATGGCTGCACGGGCATTCATAATGGTGCGCATCCACGACGAGGAACGAGCAGAACAGAGTGAACGTTTTTCAGTTAATTCCTACTTCAATAGGAATTCATTTGAAACGCCCGCTCAACCACTATCAATGTCAATGCGGACGAACATATTTTATTTTCGTTTTTAAGTTGGCGATTCAAAAGCCCACAGCGGTGTCACACGTCGATTAACCGGTGGTAAAATATTCTCACCGTCACATACCTAGTATATTTTTATGTAGATACAATAGGCCTACCTGATTTTGAACACAAGAGGGCAGTATAGCCTTATGTATGACTTGACTTTTATGGGACTAAATAGTACAATTACTATTTTTAAACTTATAAATAATTATTAAATTGAAAAAAAAAAAAAAGAATAAAATGGGTTTGGTTGTGATATTTGTATACTTTTATATATAAATAAATGGTGTATAATTACATTTTTAGAAGATGAGGCTTTTAGTGTTTCATTTTTGTACATTACTTTAGTCCCCCACTATAGCAAAACCGTTTGAGATGTTTAATATTCGTTCACAATTTAGCATCTTTAATGTATTTTCATCATTTTGAAAAAGTTTGGTGTAAATAAAATAAGCCAGTTTGGAAGAGTAGCTAAAAACTCAGAGTCTGAAATATCCAAAAAATCCACATTCAAACCAAAATATCTGACTTCCTTTTGCTCTGAGCTAATGACTGTAAATTAGAAAGTTGTCCGGCTCGGTGAGACCAATATATATACTGATGTTTGTAACTGTTGGTAAAACTAACCCCCCCACTTTTGTCAAAAGCATGTTGAAAGTGACACACTTCCTGCTGCCAGTTGGTGGCGCTATAACTTTGACTCACAATAGTTACATCCATCTGATCGGCCTCTTACCACGAACACACTGCTGAAGTTTCATCAAGATCAGTTAATGTATGCAGAAGTTATTCCACTTCGTGTTTCTCTTTTCTCGCCATAAATTTGTTTCCTCGCCACGGCCAAACCGTTCGAGATATCAAAAATCCGTCCGCAATTTAGCATCCTCAATGTCTTGACTTCATGCACACCGAGTTTGGTGGGGATGGGATGAATTCTCTAGGAGGAGTACTTCACATTCCACAGCAAGCGTTTTCCAAACAACCCATAATAGCCGACTTCCTGTTGGGCTGGCGTGAAACTTGACATAGGGAAAGTTGTTCGGCCTGATGAGATCTATATGTGTACCGAGTTTCATATTAATTCATGCAAGCATGTTTGATATATGGACCAAGTTTTCAGACCCCGTTCAAGGGGGCGCTGTTGAGCCCCCCTGCCACGCCCGTTTCTGAAACTTTTCACATGTCTACTGGCTAATAAATGTGATGTGTCTGTCGAGTTTCATGCATTTTCAAGAATGTGAAGAGTCTCAAAAGCATCCGAAAAGAATATTAAAGTTTGATGCGTTGCCACGGCAACAATATCTAAGGTATCAATAATCCTTTCACAGGTCTACATCTGCCGTGTGTTTACATTATACACATAAAGTTTGAAGCAAATCAGGTAAAAATAAGAGGGTGATTTCAAAGCATTTTGAAAGTGACAAACTTCCTGTTGCCAGTTGGTGGCGCTATAACTTTGACTCACAATAGTCACATCCATGTGTTCGGCCTCTTACAACGAACACACTGCTGAAGTTTAATCAAGATCAGTTAATGTATGCTGAAGTTATAACACACTTCCTGTTTCCCTTATTCGCCATAAATTCGTTTCCTCGCCACGGCCAAACCGTTCGAGATATCAAAAATCCGTCCGCAATTTAGCATCCTCAATGTCTTGACTTCATGCACACCGAGTTTGGAGGCGAATCGATGAATGCCCTAGGAGGAGTACATTAAATTCCACAGCATGCGTTTCCAAACAACCCATAATAGCCGACTTCCTGTTGGGCTGGCGTAAAACTTAGAGCACGAAAGTTGTTCGGCCCGATGAGATCTATATGTGTACCGAGTTTCATATTATTACATGCAAGTGTGTTTGATTTATGGACAAGTGTTCGGATCCCGTTCCAGGGGGCGCTGTCGAGCCCCCCTGCCACGCCCGGGTACCAGCTTCGGCCCGGCCCTGATGGCCGCGGGTTCTGACATGTGTGCAAAGTTTCAAGAGTTTTTGAGCATGTTAAGGGCCCCAAAAGTGCCCGAAAGGTAGACAAAATAATAATAATAATAATAATTAAAGCTGCAAGCAGCGATGAAAGGGCCCTCGCACCCGTGCCATCAACACTCGGTGGCTTTAGGAAGACAGAGCATGGTTGGGAAATGTACATTTAAGGAGGTATATATAGTAAGAGTATGTCAAAGTCAGTTACAAAATGTTTTGTATAATGGTGATAATAGCATGCTTCATGACTCAGCTAAGTGTTGCTAGCATGTTTAGTGTGTTTCTAGCATGCTTAGTACACAATAATTATGTGGTTAGTACTGCATTACTGTGTTAACCATGTCAGTTTCTGTTGCCAGTAGGTGGCGTTATGACTATAACTGAATATGAGCTTGGATGTGTGTTCAGGACAGAACTCTTATCAAACGTGTGAAGTTTGGTGCAAATTGGACATTGCCTTCTTGAGTAACAACAAAGTCATGTTTCATTGAATTAGCATGCTTTAGCACTTAGCTAAGCATTGTTAGCATGTTTTAACATGTTTCTAGCATGTTTAGAACTCAATGGCATTTTTAACATGTTGCTAGAACGGCATCAACGTGTTAAACATGTCACTTCCTGTTGCCAGTTGGTGGCGCTATTACTATAATTGAACATTCTCATGTAGATGTGTTCAGGCCATGACTCTTATCAAAAGTGTGAAGTTTGGGGCAGATTGGACATTCCATGCCTGAGTTACAGCAAATTCCTATTTAATTGCAATAATAGCATGCTTTAGCACTTGGCTAAGAGTTTGCTAGCATGTTTTAGCATGTTTCTAGTATGTTGTTAGCATGTTTAACACTTGCTGGCACTTTTTTATATGTTATTAGGAGTCCATAACAGTGTTAAACATGTCACTTCCTGTTGCCAGCAGGTGGCGCTATGACTGTAACTGAATATAAGCATGGTCATGTGTTCCGGACAGAACGCTTATCAAAAGTGTGAAGTTTGGGGCAGATTGGACATTCCATGCCTGAGTTACAGCAAATTCATATTTAATTGCAGTAATATCATTCTTTAGCACTTAGCTAAGTGTTTGCTAGTATGTTTTATCATGTCTATAGTATGTTGGTAGGATGTTTAGCACCTACTGGCATTTTTTTATATGTTATTAGGAGTCAAGAACAGTGTTAAACGTCACTTCCTGTTGCCAGCAGGTGGCGCTATGACTATAACTAAATATGAGCATGGACATGTGTTCAAGAGATAACTCTTATCAAACGTGTGACGTTTGGGGTAGATTGTACATTGCCTTCTTGAGTAACAACAAAGTCCTGTTTCATTGAATTAGCATGCTTTAGCACTTAGCTAAGTATTGCTAGTATGTTTTAACATGTTTCTAGCATGTTTAGAAGTCAATGGCATTTTTAACATGTTGCTAGAATGGCATCAACGTGTTAAACATGACACTTCCTGTTACCAGTAGGTGGCGCTATTACTATAACTGAATATTCTCATGTAGATATGTTCAGGACAGAACGCTTATCAAAAGTGTGAAGTTTGGGGCAGATTGGACATTCCATGCCTGAGTTACAGCAAATTCCTATTTAATTGCAATAATAGCATGCTTTAGCACTTAGCTAAGAGTTTGCTAGCATGTTTTAGCATGCTTCTAGTATGTTGTTAGCATGTTTAGCACTTGCTGGCACTTTTTTATATGTTATTAGGAGTCCATAACAGTGTTAAACATGTCACTTCCTGTTGCCAGCAGGTGGCGCTATGACTATAACTGAATATGAGCATGGTCATGTGTTCAGGACAGAACGTTTATTAAAAGGGTGAAGTTTGGCGCAGATTGGACATTGCCTTCTTGAGTAACAACAACATCCTGTTTCATTGAATTAGCATGCTTTAGCACTTAGCTAAGTATTGCTAGTATGTTTTAACATGTTTCTAGCATGTTTAGAAGTCAATGGCATTTTTAACATGTTGCTAGAATGGCATCAACGTGTTAAACATGACACTTCCTGTTACCAGTAGGTGGCGCTATTACTATAACTGAATATTCTCATGTAGATATGTTCAGGACAGAACGCTTATCAAAAGTGTGAAGTTTGGGGCAGATTGGACATTCCATGCCTGAGTTACAGCAAATTCCTATTTAATTGCAATAATAGCATGCTTTAGCACTTAGCTAAGAGTTTGCTAGCATGTTTTAGCATGCTTCTAGTATGTTGTTAGCATGTTTAACACTTGCTGGCACTTTTTTATATGTTATTAGGAGTCCATAACAGTGTTAAACATGTCACTTCCTGTTGCCAGCAGGTGGCGCTATGACTATAACTGAATATGAGCATGGTCATGTGTTCAGGACAGAACTCTTATCAAACGTATGAAGTTTGGGGCAGATTGGACATTCCATGCCTGAGTTACAGCAACTTCCTGTTTCATGGCGAAACATCAAAATTTGTCAGGCCGCCGAGGACCCGCCCTTCGACGAAAACTCAAGATCTTCGCAATTTAACGTCGCAAAGGCCTTAAGATTACACTCACCAAATTTGAAGATGATCAGATTAAAACTGTAGGAGGAGTTCGTTAAAGTATGAGGCCTGAAAATGTCAAAAACTGCACAAAAATCTGGGAGGAAGTTCAAAATGGCTGACTTCCTGTTGGGTTTAGGGCTATGCTCCAAGAGACTTTTTTGTAGGTATTAGGTCATTACATGTATGTACCGAATTTCGTGCACGTACGTGGAACGTTGCGGGAGGCGCACTCCGTTGAACTTTTATAGGTGGCGCTATCGAGCCGTTTTGCCCCGTCCAATTCTGAAACCTATATCAGATGTAAATTTTCGCCAGTTCTGACGCGTGTGCAAAGTTTCGTGAGTTTTCGCGCATGTTTAGGCCCTCAAAAATGCAATTCAATGCGGAGAAGAAGAATAATAATAATTAAAGCTGCAAGCAGCGATGAAAAGGGCCCTCGCACCCCTGCCACCGCCACCCGGCACCTTTAGGAAAGGCCTTAAGATTACACTCACCAAATTTGAAGAGGATCAGATCAAAACTGTAGGAGGAGTTTGTTAAAGTACAACATCAGGAAATGGCAAAAACTGCCCAAAATCTGACAGGAAGTTCAAAATAACTGACTTCCTGTTGTGTTTAGGGCTATGCTCCAAGAGACTTTTTTGTAGGTATTGGGTCCTTACATGTGTGTACCAAATTTCATACCTGTACGTGAAACGTCGAGCCGGGGTAAAATGTAGGGGCAATAAGTAAGCCATTTTGCCCCATCCAATTTTTAAAACCACATCACACGTAAATTGTCACCACTTCTGAAGCGTGTGCAAAGTTTCATGATTTTTCGAGCACGTTTTGTATTTGCCACACTTCCTGCTACCAGCAGGTGGCGCTATTGCTATAATCATAATGAGCATTGGCATGTGTTCAGGACAGGACTCTTATCAAACATGTGAAGTTTGGGGCAGATTGAAAATTGTATGCCTGAGTTACTGCAGGCTGTCTGTGGTTGCCTAGCAACATCAGAACTGCAAGCAACATTAATATTGAACTTATCTGATCATGCATATATCACCAAAAGGCCGAAATTGGGTGAACTAGTGCAAAAAATGCCCGTGCAAAATCAGTTTTTGTGTGTGTTTTTAGTAATTGTTGGTTTGGTGTGTGCTCATTGTTACAATTACACAGCAAAAGTTCAGTGATATTTTTATTTGTGCATGGTAAAAAGCACACAGTGAACTCCGAGAAAACGCTATGCTTGAGCAAACAGTTTGTGAATAGGCAACTACAAATGATGCCCGTGAAAGAGACTGTGAACGCATTGAATAGGATATGTTTAGTTGGTGAATAGCATAGGCTACTATTACACAGTAGCGACAACGTTAAGCGCACCAGAATGAAATATAATATTCAGAAGTAAACACTAACAGCATAGCTGACTTACAGATTCAGTTTACATCCACAAATGAATAAGCACCTCGATTCAGGGAGCAGTGCAAAGTGCCCGTGCAAAATCAGTTTTTGTGAGCTGATCGCCGTCAAAAAAGTTCAGGAGATATTTCTTGCGATGGCAATATGATCAAAAATAACTTTATATTGATTCAATGGATTAATAACATTTTGAAAAAAAAAAAAAAGTCATGAATTTATTGCATTTTTGGGAAAAAATAATCCGTTTTTATAATAAATCTTAAAAAATTCAAATCCAGATTTTGATTTTCAATGTTGTTATAACCTAAAGATGCTATGTGAAAGTTTGAAACAGAAAATAGTGGTTTTCACACATTTAGTGGTTATCTCACATTCGAGAGATATGCGAATAACACACAGACAGACAGACGGACGTTTCTGTAATTTATAGATAGATGGATTTATCACGTTCGGGAACCAAACTATAATATTCAGAAGTAAACAGTGTAGCTGACTGAGTGTTTATGTCAGAATGTTTATTTTTAAACCACAGCCTTCTTGGGGCTTCTTTGACCGATACAACTCTCTAATGTCAGAATGTTTATTTTTAAACCACAACCTTCTAAAAATGATATATTTAACGATATCTTTTGCATTTCTCATCCAAACAATGTAAAACTTGGCACTGCACTTACTCGTGCCCGTGGCGAGACACCTGTCGAGTTTGAAATCAATCGGACTAACGGTTCGAGAGATATGCGAGGAACAGACACACACACACACAGACAGACAGACAGACAGACGTTCCTGTAATTTATAGATAGATGTTTGTCAGGCCGCCGAGGGCACACCCTTCGACGAAAACTCTAGATCTTCGCAATTTAACGTCACAAAGGCCTTAAGATTACACTCACCAAATTTGAAGAGGATCAGATCAAATCTGTAGGAGGAGTTCGTTAAAGTACAACATCAGGAAATTACGAAAAATGCCCAAAATCCAGGAGGAAGTTCAAAATAGCTCACTTCCTGTTGTGTTTAGGGCTATGCTCCAAGAGACTTTTCTGTAGGTATTGGGTCATTACATGTATGTACCAAATTTCATACCTGTACGTGAAACCAGGAGCCGGGGCAAAATGTGGGGGCAATAATTTACCGAATTTGCCCCCCCCAATTCTGAAAACCATATCACACGTAAATTTTCACCACTTCTGAAGCGTGTGCAAAGTTTCATGAGTTTTCGAGCATGTTTAGGCCCTCTAAAAAGCGATTCACTTTGGAGAAGAAGAAGAAGAAGAAGAATAATAAACGGAGCAAAAACAATAGGGTCCTCTCACCATCGGTGCTCGGGCCCTAATAATAAACAGAGCAATTCCAAGAGGGTCCTCACACCATCGGTGCTCGGGCCCTAATAATAATAATAATAATTAAAGCTGCAAGCAGCGATGAAAGGGCCCTCGCACCCGTGCCATCAACACTCGGTGGCTTTAGGAAGACAGAGCATGGTTGGGAAATGTACATTTAAGGAGGTATATATAGTAAGAGTATGTCAAAGTTAGTAACAAAATGTTTTGTATAATGGTGATAATAGCATGCTTCATGACTCAGCTAAGTGTTGCTAGCATGTTTAGTCTGTTTCTAGCATGCTTAGTACACAATAATTATGTGGTTAGCACTGCATTACTGTGTTAACCATGTCAGTTTCTGTTGCCAGTAGGTGGCGTTATGACTATAGCTGAATATGAGCATGGATGTGTGTTCAGGACAGAACTCTTATCAAACGTGTGAAGTTTGGTGCAAATTGGAAATTGCCTTCTTGAGTAACAAAAAAGTCATGTTTCATTGAATTAGCATTCTTTAGCACTTAGCTAAGCATTGTTAGCATGTTTTAACATGTTTCTAGCATGTTTAGAACTCAATGTCATTTTTAACATGTTGCTAGAACGGCATCAACGTGTTAAACATGTCACTTCCTGTTGCCAGTAGGTGGCGCTATTACTAAAAATGAACATTCTCATGTAGATGTATTCAGGCCATGACTCTTATCAAAAGTGTGAAGTTTGGGGCAGATTGGACATTCCATGCCTGAGTTACAGCAAATTCCTATTTAATTGCAATAATAGCATGCTTTAGCACTTAGCTAAGAGTTTGCTAGCATGTTTTAGCATGTTTCTAGTATGTTGTTAGCATGTTTAACACTTGCTGGCACTTTTTTATATGTTATTAGGAGTCCATAACAGTGTTAAACATGTCACTTCCTGTTGCCAGCAGGTGGCGCTATGACTGTAACTGAATATAAGCATGGTCATGTGTTCAGGACAGAACGCTTATCAAAAGTGTGAAGTTTGGGGCAGATTGGACATTCCATGCCTGAGTTACAGCAAATTCATATTTAATTGCAGTAATATCATTCTTTAGCACTTAGCTAAGTGTTTGCTAGTATGTTTTAGCATGTCTCTAGTATGTTGGTAGGATGTTTAGCACCTACTGGCATTTTTTTTATATGTTATTAGGAGTCAAGAACAGTGTTAAACGTCACTTCCTGTTGCCAGCAGGTGGCGCTATGACTATAACTAAATATGAGCATGGACATGTGTTCAAGAGATAACTCTTATCAAACGTGTGAAGTTTGGGGTAGATTGTACATTGCCTTCTTGAGTAACAACAAAGTCCTGTTTCATTGAATTATCATGCTTTAGCACTTAGCTAAGTATTGCTAGCATGTTTTAATATGTTTCTAGCATGTTTAGAACTCAATGGCATTTTTAACATGTTGCTAGAACGGCATCAACGTGTTAAACATGTCACTTCCTGTTGCCAGTAGGTGGCGCTATTACTATAACTGAATTTGAGCATAGACATGTGTTCAGGCCATGATTCTTATCAAACGTGTGATGTTTGGGGCAGATTGGACATTCCATGCCTGGGTTACAGCAAATTCCTATTTAATTGCAGTGATAGCATGCTTTAGCACTTAGCTAAGTGTTTGCTAGCATGTTTCTAGTATGTTACTAACCTGTTTAGCACTTGCTGGCTCTTTTTTATATGTTATTAGGAGACCACAACAGTGTTAAACATGTCACTTCCTGTTGACAGCAGGTGGCGCTATTACTATAACTGAATATTCTCATGTAGATGTGTTCAGGCCATGACTCTTATCAAACGTGTGAAGTTTGAGGCAGATTGGACATTCCTTGCCTGTGTTACAGCAAATTCCTATTTAATTGCAGCAATAGCATGCTTTAGCACTTAGCTAAGTGTTTGCTAGCATGTTTTAGCATTTTTCTAGTATGTTGTTAGCATGTTTAGCACTTGCTGGCACTTTTTTTATATGTTTTTATGTCCACAACAGTGTTTAACATGTCACTTCCTGTTGCCAGCAGGTGGCACTATGACTGTAACTGAATATGAGCATGGTCATGTGTTCAGGACAGAACGTTTATTAAAAGTGTGAAGTTTGGCGCAGATTGGACATTGCCTTCTTGAGTAACAACAACATCCTGTTTCATTGAATTAGCATGCTTTAGCACTTAGCTAAGTATTGCTAGCATGTTTTAAAATGTTTCTAGCATGTTTAAAAGTCAATGGCATTTTTAACATGTTGCTAGAATGGCATCAACGTGTTAAACATGACACTTCCTGTTACCAGTAGGTGGCGCTATTACTATAACTGAATGTTCTCATGTAGATGTGTTCAGGACAGAACGCTTATCAAAAGTGTGAAGTTTGGGGCAGATTGGACATTCCATGCCTGAGTTACAGCAAATTCCTATTTAATTGCAATAATAGCATGCTTTAGCACTTAGCTAAGAGTTTGCTAGCATGTTTTAGCATGCTTCTAGTATGTTGTTAGCATGTTTAGCACTTGCTGGCACTTTTTTATATGTTATTAGGAGTCCATAACAGTGTTAAACATGTCACTTCCTGTTGCCAGCAGGTGGCGCTATGACTGTAACTGAATATGAGCATGGTCATGTGTTCAGGACAGAACGCTTATCAAAAGTGTGAAGTTTGGGGCAGATTGGACATTCCATGCCTGAGTTACAGCAACTTCCTGTTTCATGGCGAAACATCGAAATTTGTCAGGCCGCCGAGGACCCGCCCTTTGACGAAAACTCAAGATCTTCGCAATTTAACGTCGCAAAGGCCTTAAGATTACACTCACCAAATTTGAAGATGATCAGATTAAAACTGTAGGAGGAGTTCGTTAAAGTACGAGGCCTGAAAATGGCAAAAACTGCACAAAAATCTGAGAGGAAGTTCAAAATGGCTGACTTCCTGTTGTGTTTAGGGCTATGCTCCAAGAGACTTTTTTGTAGGTATTAGTTCATTACATGTATGTACCGAATTTCGTGCACGTACGTGGAACGTTGCGGGAGGCGCACTCCGTTGAACTTTTATAGGTGGCGCTATCGAGCCGTTTTGCCCCGTCCAATTCTGAAACCTATATCAGATGTAAATTTTCGCCAGTTCTGACGCGTGTGCAAAGTTTCGTGAGTTTTCGAGCATGTTTAGGCCCTCAAAAATGCAATTCAATGCGGAGAAGAATAATAATAATAATAATAATAAACAGAGCAATTCCAAGAGGGTCCTCACACCATCGGTGCTCGGGCCCTAATAAACAGAGCAATTCCAAGAGGGTCCTCACACCATCGGTGCTCGGGCCCTAATAATAATAATAATAAACAGAGCAATTCCAAGAGGGTCCTCACACCATCGGTGCTCGGGCCCTAATAATTGGCCCTCGCACCCGTGCCGCCGCCACCCGGTGGCTTTAGGAAGACAGAGCATGGTTGGACAATGTGCATTTAAGGAGGTATATATAGTAGTTGCTAGCAGGTTTAGTATGTTTTTAGCATGCTTAGTACACAATAGTTATGTGGTTAGTACTGCATTACTGTGTTAACCATGTCAGTTTCTGTTGCCAGTAGGTGGGGCTATGTCTATATCTGAATATCGCTATGTAGATGTGTTCAGTGCAGGACTTTTATCAAACATGTGGAGTTTGGGGCAGATTGGACATTGTATGCTTGAGTTACAACAACTTCCTTTAGCATTTCTAGCATGTTTTATGATGTTTCTAGCATATTACATATTAATTTTGGGGTAGATTGGACATTGAATGCCTGAGTTACAGCAAATTCATATTTAATTGCAGTAATAGGATGCTTTAACACTTAGCTAAGTATTTGATTGCATGTTTCTAGTATGTTGCTAACATGTTTAGCAGTTGGTGACACTTTTTTATATGTTATTAGGAGTCCAGAATAGTGTTAAACGTCACTTCCTGTTGCCAGCAGGCGGCGCTATGACTATATCTGAATATGAGCATGGACTTGTGTTCAGGAGATAACTATTATCAAACGTGTGAAGTTTGGGGTAGATTGGACATTGTATGCCTAAGTTACAACAACTTCCTTTAGCATTTCTAGCATGCTTTAGAACTTAGCTATGTGTTGCTAGCATGTTTATTGCATGTTACATATTAAGTTTGGGGCAGATTGGACATTCCATGCCTGTGTTACAGCAAATTCATATTTAATTGCAGCAATAGCATGCTTTAGCACTTAGCTAAGTGTTTGCTAATATGTTTCTAGTATGTTGTTAGCATGTTTAGCACTTGCTGGCACTTTTTTATATGTTATCAGGAGTCCACAACAGTGTTTAACATGTCACTTCCTGTTGCCAGCAGGCGGTGCTATGACTGTAACTGAATGAGCATGGTCATGTGTTCAGGACAGAACGCTTATCAAAAGTGTGAAGTTTGGCGCAGATTGGACATTGCCTTCTTGAGTAACAACAACATCCTGTTTCATTGAATTAGCTAAGTATTGCTAGCATGTTTTAACATTTTCTAGCATTTTTAGAAGTCAGTGGCATTTTTAACATGTTGCTAGAACGGCATCAACGTGTTAAACATGACACTTCCTGTTACCAGTAGGTGGCGCTATTACTATAACTGAATATTCTCATGTAGATGTGTTCAGGCCATGACTCTTATCAAACGTGTGAAGTCTGGGGCAGATTGGACATTCTGTGCCTGAGTTACAACAAATTTCTATTTAATTGCAGTAATAGCATGCTTTAGCACTTAGCTAAGTGTTTGCTAGCATGTTTTAGCATGTTTCTAGTATGTTGTTAGCATGTTTAGCACTTGCTGGCACTTTTTTATATGTTATCAGGAGTCCACAAGAGTGTTAAACATGTCACTTCCTGTTGCCAGCAGGTGGCGCTATGACTATAACTGAATATGAGCATGGTCATGTGTTCAGGACAGAACGCTTATCAAAAGTGTGAAGTTTGGGGCAGATTGGACATTCCATGCCTTAGTTACAGCAACTTCCTATTTATTTGCAGCAATAGCATGCTTTAGCACTTAGCTAAGTGTTTGCTAACATGTTTCTAGTATGTTGTTAGCATGTTTAGCACTTGCTGGCACTTTTTTATATGTTATCAGGAGTCCACAACAGTGTTTAACATGTCACTTCCTGTTGCCAGCAGGTGGCGCTATGACTGTAACTGAATATGAGCATGGTCATGTGTTCAGGACAGAACGCTTATCAAAAGTGTGAAGTTTGGCGCAGATTGGACATTGCCTTCTTGAGTAACAACAACATCCTGTTTCATTGAATTAGCATGCTTTAGCACTTAGCTAAGTATTGCTAGCATGTTTTAACATGTTTCTAGCATTTTTAGAAGTCAATGGCATTTTTAACATGTTGCTAGAACGGCATCAACGTGTTAAACATGACACTTCCTGTTACCAGTAGGTGGCGCTATTACTATAACTGAATATTCTCATGTAGATGTGTTCAGGCCATGACTCTTATCAAACGTGTGAAGTTTGGGGCAGATTGGACATTCCGTGCCTGAGTTACAGCAAATTCCTATTTAATTGCAGTAATAGCATGCTTTAGCACTTAGCTAAGTGTTTGCTAGCATGTTTTAGCATGTTTCTAGTATGTTGTTAGCATGTTTAGCACTTGCTGGCACTTTTTTATATGTTATCAGGAGTCCACAAGAGTGTTAAACATGTCACTTCCTGTTGCCAGCAGGTGGCGCTATGACTGTAACTGAATATGAGCATGGTCATGTGTTCAGGACAGAGCGCTTATCAAAAGTGTGAAGTTTGGGGCAGATTGGACATTCCATGCCTGAGTTACAGCAACTTCCTGTTTCATGGCGAAACATCAAAATTTGTCAGGCCGCCGAGGGCCCGCCCTTCGACGAAAACTCAAGATCTTCGCAATTTAACGTCGCAAAGGCCTTAAGATTACACTCACCAAATTTGAAGATGATCAGATTAAAACTGTAGGGGGAGTTCGTTAAAGTACGAGGCCTGAAAATGGCAAAAAGTGCACAAAAATCAGAGAGGAAGTTGAAAATGGCTGACTTCCTGTTGTGTTTAGAGCTATGCTCCAAGAGACTTTTTTGTAGGTATTAGGTCATTACACATATGTACCGAATTTCGTACACGTACGTGGAACACAGCGGGAGGCGCACTCTGTTGAACTTTTATAGGTGGCGCTATCGAGCCATTTTGCCCCGCCCAATTCTGAAACCTATATCAGATGTAAATTTTCGCCAGTTCTGACGCATGTGCAAAGTTTCGTGAGTTTTCGAGCATGTTTAGGCCCTCAAAAATGCAATTAAATGTGGAGAAGAATAATAATAATAATAATAAACAGAGCAATTCCAAGAGGGTCCTCACACCATCGGTGCTCGGGCCCTAAATATAGCTGCGAGCAGCGATTACGGGCCCAAGCCGGTGGCACCGCAACCCCGGTGCCTTTAGTTACCTAAAGGCACCGGGGTGGCGGTACCGCCGGCTTGGGCCCTCCATCGCTGCTCGCAGCTATATTTATATATATATATATATATATATATATATATATATATATTAGGGCTGTCAATCGATTAAAAATTTTAATCGCGATTAATCGCATGATTGCATGAGTTAACTCGCGATTAATCGCATTTAATCGCACTTTTTTAATTTGTTCTAAATGTACTTTAAATGAATACTTTTCAAGTTTGTAATACTCTAAATCAACATGGGCAAATATAGTGTAGATGCTTTATGCAAATGTATGTTTATTATTGAAACCATAGACATAGTCAATATAGAGCATGAAGACAAGACATGTTTCAAAGGTCATAGATGTTTTTCAAAGAACTTGTTCATGTCTATGTAGAAAGAACAAAGAAATGCCAGGTTTCCATTACTTCTCTTTCTTTGCACTGAGCAATTTACTAACACAAACATGCTTAGATTTTTGCATGCAGGGCAGCTCTTCTGAAAATGCTAAATGTACATAGGATTTATTATTACATTGTAGTTTGTCTCTCTCTGTGCCCATTTTGATGAAGCTAAATTCTGAATAAAACTGTTTTCATTTGTATATTTTACTGTTTCTGTTGTCAAACAACGGAATGAATTTGAAATGGTGACTGAAACGCGACCCAATAAACATAACCAGCTCTACCTTCCAAGATCTGCACAAAGATTCTGATAATCGAGCCGTCGTCTGGTGAAATCAAATACACATAAGATAAAGACAATATCCGTGCTCTGATTTCGGTTATACTTGTAAAATTAGTGAAGCAACATCTGTGTTTAACTGAATTAAAGCGCTGCTCCTCCACGCGAGACGCAGAGAGAGAGAGAGAGAGAGAGAGAGAGAGAGAGAGGCGCACGCGCGTGCTGAGAGAACAGTACCGGCGGACGCGGTACCGGTTCTCAGAAACTAAATAAGGTTTGCGCGCTTTGTTGAAGGGAAAAACATCGCTAAAGGGGTCTGCATTGTCGCTAAGTTGGCAACACTGTGCATCTCCGTTTCTCCAACTAGTGGTGGGGCCATGGGTCAAACAGAAAATACGCGCTGCGTTAATCGACCGTTAAAAAAATTAGTGCCGTTAATATGATTTTGCGTTAACGCGTGATTAACGCGCTAACTTTGACAGCCCTAATATATATATATATATATATATATATATATATATATATATATATATATATATATACATATACACACACATACATATATATGTAAATATATATATATATATATATATATATATATATATATATATATATATATATATTATTGTTCAAAAGTTTGGGGTCAGTAAGATTTTTAATGTTTTTAGGAGAAGTCTCTTCTGCTCACCAAGGCTGCATTTATTGATTAAAAATACAAACAAAAACAGTAATATTGTGAAATATTATTCCAATTTAAAACAGCTGTTTTCAATTTTTAAATATTTTACATAGTAATTCATTTCTGTGATCAAAGTTGAGTTTTCAGCATCATTACTCCAGTCTTCAGTGTCACATGATCCTTCAGAAATCATACTAATATGATGATTGATGCTCAATAAATATTCATTATTATTTTCAATGTTGAAAACAGTTGTGTACAGATTTTTTTTTTCAAAATGCTTTGATGAATGTTAGTTCAAAAGAACAGCATATATTTCAAATATATATATTTTTAACATTATAAATGTCTTTACTGTAACTGTTGATCAGTTTAACTCATCCTTCATAAATAAAAGTACTGATTTATTTTATTTATTTACCCCAAAAATAAAATTTTAATTATTACTAACCCAAAACTTTTGAGCGGTAGTGTTTAACGTTACAAAAGCTTTAGATTTCAGATAAATGCTGTTCTTTTGAACTTTCTATTCATCAAAGACTGTACACAACTGTTTTCGACATTTAAAATAATAATGAATGTTTCTTGAGTATCAATCATCATGTTAGAATAATTTCTGAAGGATCATGTGACAGTGACGACAGGAGTAATGATGCTGAAAACTCAGCTTTGATCACAGGAATAAATAACAGTTTAAAATATATTAAAATAGAAAGCAGCTGTTTTAAATTGGAATAATATTTTACAATATTACTGTTTTTGTTTGTATTTTTAATCAAATATATGCAGCCTTGGTGAGCAGAAGAAACTTCTCTGTTATGTGCGCGCCACAGACTGCACGCACGTCCGCTTAGAGTTCCGCCTTTTGCCTTCCGTCAATATTACGTTATTAGAAAAATATTTTTTTAGAGAATCGATTTTTTGACATTTGTGAATCGATTCAGAATCGTCCACGTCCGCATCGCGATGCATCTAAGAATAATTTTTTTCTCCCACCCCTAGATTTCATACAAATAAACAGTTACAATTAAGTCACTTACATTTTAGATGCAATGTTGACTGTTTTTGTTCTGTTTCAGCAGCGAAAAAAGTTAAACAAAGATCACGGCAGAACCATCACGTGTTTTCTCATAACTGAACGATTCAGCATTTTTAACGAATCGGTTGACTCAAAGATTGAATGATCAATCCATAAACATCTGTCTTATTCATGATCGACTCATTCGAACGAATCGTTTGAACTAATGAATCAATGACTCGCTTATTAAGATGGATGCCTGGCGACACCTAATGGCGGTTTAGTGTTGTTTAAAAGCATCATTCTTTCCCACATGTGTGTGATTTGTGTGTGCAACATTATCATTATTTTTCTTTCACTATTATATTAGCGATTTAAAAGCACCCACTCGTGTCACACGTCGATTAACCGGTGGGAAAATATCCTCAGACACATACCTAATAAATGTATATTTAAATACAATATTGGCCTACCTGGTAAAAAGTTTTATATACTATTTTGATGTCCTTTTGGACACAAGAGGGCAGTATAGCCCTATGTTTGCTTTTTTGTTGAACCAAATAGCACTAAATAGCCTGTTTTAACTTTTTCATTCTTCTTGAATTGCAAAAACAGAATAAAATGGGTTTAGTTGTGATATTTGTATTCTTTTATATAGAAATAAATGGTATATAATTACATTTTTAGAAGATTTTTAGTGTTTCCTTTTTGGACATTACTTTAATCCCTCGCCATAGAAAAACCGCTTGAGATATTTATTATCCATTCACAATTTAGCATATTTAATGTAGTTTCATCATGTTGAAAAAGTTTGGTACGAATAAAATAAATAGTTTAAGAGGAGTGGCTAAAAATTCAGAGGCTGATTTTGCAAAAAAATTCACATTCAGACCAAAATATCTGACTTCCTGATGGCCAGAGCTATTGAATGTAAATTAGAAAGTTGTCCGGCTTGATGAGAACAATATACAAACAATTTTTTCTTTACTGTAGTTAAAACTAACCCCCCCACTTTTGTCAAAAGCATGTTGAAAGTGACACACTTCCTGCTGCCAGTTGGTGGCGCTATAACTTTGACTCACAATAGCTATATCCATCTGATCGGCCTCTTACCACGAACACACTGCTGAAGTTTCATCAAGATCAGTTAATGTATGCAGAAGTTATTCCACTTCCGTGTTTCTCTTTTCTCGCCATAAATTCGATTCCTCGCCACGGCCAAACCGTTCGAGATATCAAAAATCCGTCCGCAATTTAGCATCCTCAAAGTCTTGACTACATGCACACAGAGTTTGAAGGGGACACGGTGAATTTTCTAGGAGGAGTATTTCACATTCCACAGCAAGCGTTTTCCAAACAACCCATAATAGCCGACTTCCTGTTGGGCTGGCGTAAAACTTGACCGGGGTAAAGTTGTTCGGCCCGATGAGATCTATATGTGTACCGAGTTTCATATTAATGCATGCGAGCGTGTTTGATATATGGATCAAGTTTTAGAACCCCGTTCAAGGGGGCGCTGTTGAGCCCCCCTGCCACGCCCGGGTACCAGCTTCAGCCCGGCCCTGATGGCCGTGGGTTCTGACCTGTGTGCAAAGTTTCAAGAGTTTTTGAGCACGTTAAGGACCCCAAAAGCCCCTGAAACCTTGATTAACAATATAAAAGCAATAGTCAAATCCCCCCCTCCCCTCACACACACACAGACACAGAGAGAGGGAGAGAAAATTCTTCAGAAAATCCACATTCAAACCAAAATATCTCTCTTCCTGTTGGTCGGAGATGGTTCATGTAAATTAGAAAGTTGTCCGTCTTGATGAGAACAATACACATACCAAGTTTTGTTATTCTAGGAAAAACTAAGCCCCCATTTTTGACTAAAGGTGGCGCTACTGAGCCATTCCACCACGCCCGTTTCTGAAACTTTGCACATGTCTACGGGCTAATAAATGTGATGTGTCTGTTGAGTTTCATGCAATTTCAAGTATGTTAAGAGTCTCAAAAGCATCAAAAAATAATATTAAAGTTTGATGCGTTGCCACGGCAACAGTATCTAAGATATCAATAATCCTTTCACAGGTTTACATCTGCCGTGTGTCTATATTGTACACATAAAGTTTGAAGCAAATCGGGTAAAAATAAGACACTGATTTCAAAGCATTTTGAAAGTGATGTACTTCCTGTTGCCTGTTGGTGGCGCTATAACTTTGACTCACAATAGTCACATCCATGTGATCGGCCTCTTACCACGAACACACTGCTGAAGTTTCATCAAGATCAGTTAATGTATGCAGAAGTTATAACACACTTCCTGTTTCATTTTTTCGCCATAAATTCGTTTCCTCGCCACGGCCAAACCGTTCGAGATATCAAAAATCCGTCCGCAATTTAGCATCCTCAATGTCTTGACTTCATGCACACCGAGTTTGGAGGCGAATCGATGAATTCCCTAGGAGGAGTACATTAAATTCCACAGCATGCGTTTCCAAACAACGCTAAATAGCCAACTTCCTGTTTGGCTGGCGTAAAACTTAGAGCACGAAAGTTGTTCGGCCCGATGAGATCTATATGTGTACCGAGTTTCATATTATTACATGCAAGCGTGTTTGATTTATGGACACGTGTTTGGATCCCGTTCCAGGGGGCGCTGTCGAGCCCCCCTGCCACGCCCGGGTACCAGCTTCAGTCCGGCCCTGATGGCCGCGGGTTCTGACGTGTGTGCAAAATTTCAAGAGTTTTCGAGCATGTTAAGGGCCCCAAAAGTGCCCGAAAGGTTGACAAAATAATAATAATAATAATAATAATAATAATAAATATAGCTGCGAGCAGCGATTACGGGCCCAAGCCGGTGGCACCGCAACCCCGGTGCCTTTAGGTAACTAAAGGGTGGAGGTACCACCGGCTTGGGCCCTCCATCGCTGCTCGCAGCTATATTTATATATATATATATATATATATATATATATATATATATATATATATATATATATATATATATATATATATATATACATACATACATACATACATACATACATACACACACACACACACACACACACACACACATACATATATATGTATATATATATATATATATATATATATATATATATATATATATATATATATATATATATATATATATATATATATATATTATTGTTTAAAAGTTTGGGGTCAGTAAGATTTTTAATGTTTTTAGGAGAAGTCTCTTCTGCTCACCAAGGCTGCATTTATTGATTAAAAATACAAACAAAAACAGTAATATTGTGAAATATTATTCCAATTTAAAACAGCTGTTTTCAATTTTTAAATATTTTACATAGTAATTCATTTCTGTGATCAAAGTTGAGTTTTCAGCATCATTACTCCAGTCTTCAGTGTCACATGATCCTTCAGAAATCATACTAATATGATGATTGATGCTCAATAAATATTCATTATTATTTTCAATGTTGAAAACAGTTGTGTACAGATTTTTTTTTTCAAAATGTTTTGATGAATGTAAAGTTCAAAAGAACAGCATATATTTCAAATATATATATTTTTAACATTATAAATGTCTTTACTGTAACTGTTGATCAGTTTAACTCATCCTTCATAAATAAAAGTACTGATTTATTTTATTTATTTCCCCCAAAAATAAAATTGTAATTATTACTAACCCAAAACTTTTGAGCGGTAGTGTTTAACATTACAAAAGCTTTAGATTTCAGATAAATGCTGTTCTTTTGAACTTTCTATTCATCAAAGACTGTACACAACTGTTTTCGACATTTAAAATAGTAATGAATGTTTCTTGAGTTTTAATCATCATATTAGAATAATTTCTGAAGGATCATGTGACAGTGACGACTGTAGTAATGATGCTGAAAACTCAGCTTTGATCACAGGAATAAATAACAGTTTAAAATATATTAAAATAGAAAGCAGCTGTTTTAAATTGGAATAATATTTTACAATATTACTGTTTTTGTTTGTATTTTTAATCAAATAAATGCAGCCTTGGTGAGCAGAAGAAACTTCTCTGTTATGTGCGCGCCACAGACTGCACACACGTCCGCTTAGAGTTCCGCCTTTTGCCTTCCGTCAATATTACGTTATTAGAAAAATATTTTTTTAGAGAATCGATTTTTTGACATTTGTGAATCGATTCAGAATTTTCTTTCACTATTATATTAGCGATTTAAAAGCACCCACTCGTGTCACACGTCGATTAACCGGTGGGAAAATATCCTCAGACACATACCTAATAAATGTATATTTAAATACAATATTGGCCTACCTGGTAAAAAGTTTTATATACTATTTTGATGTCCTTTTGGACACAAGAGGGCAGTATAGCCCTATGTTTGCTTTTTTGTTGAACCAAATAGCACTAAATAGCCTGTTTTAACTTTTTCATTCTTCTTGAATTGCAAAAACAGAATAAAATGGGTTTAGTTGTGATATTTGTATTCTTTTATATAGAAATAAATGGTATATAATTACATTTTTAGAAGATTTTTAGTGTTTCCTTTTTGGACATTACTTTAATCCCTCGCCATAGCAAAACCGTTTGAGATATTTATTATCCATTCACAATTTAGCATATTTAATGTAGTTTCATCATGTTGAAAAAGTTTGGTACGAATAAAATAAATAGTTTAAGAGGAGTGGCTAAAAATTCAGAGGCTGATTTTGCAAAAAAAAATCACATTCAGACCAAAATATCTGACTTCCTGATGGCCAGAGCTATTGAATGTAAATTAGAAAGTTGTCCGGCTTGATGAGAACAATATACAAAAATTTTTTTCTTTACTGTAGTTAAAACTAACCCCCCCCACTTTTGTCAAAAGCATGTTGAAAGTGACACACTTCCTGCTGCCAGTTGGTGGCGCTATAACTTTGACTCACAATAGCTATATCCATCTGATCGGCCTCTTACCACGAACACACTGCTGAAGTTTCATCAAGATCAGTTAATGTATGCAGAAGTTATTCCACTTCCGTGTTTCTCTTTTCTCGCCATAAATTCGATTCCTCGCCACAGCCAAACCGTTCGAGATATCAAAAATCCGTCCGCAATTCCGCAAAATTTCAAGAGTTTTCGAGCATGTTAAGGGCCCCAAAAGTGCCCGAAAGGTTGACAAAATAATAATAATAATAATAATAATAATAATAAATTTAGCTGCGAGCAGCGATTACGGGCCCAAGCCGGTGGCACCGCAACCCCGGTGCCTTTAGTTACCTAAAGGCACCGGGGTGGCGGTACCGCCGGCTTTGGCCCTCCATCGCTGCTCGCAGCTATATTTACATATATACATACATACATACATACATACATACACACACACACACACACACACACACACACATATACATATATATGTATATATATATATTATTGTTCAAAAGTTTGGGGTCAGTAAGATTTTTAATGTTTTTAGGAGAAGTCTCTTCTGCTCACCAAGGCTGCATTTATTGATTAAAAATACAAACAAAAACAGTAATATTGTGAAATATTATTCCAATTTAAAACAGCTGTTTTCAATTTTTAAATATTTTACATAGTAATTCATTTCTGTGATCAAAGTTGAGTTTTCAGCATCATTACTCCAGTCTTCAGTGTCACATGATCCTTCAGAAATCATACTAATATGATGATTGATGCTCAATAAATATTCATTATTATTTTCAAAGTTGAAAACAGTTGTGTACAGATTTTTTTTTTCAAAATGCTTTGATGAATATAAAGTTCAAAAGAACAGCATATATTTCAAATATATATATTTTTAACATTATAAATGTCTTTGCTGTAACTGTTGATCAGTTTAACTCATCCTTCATAAATAAAAGTACTGATTTATTTTATTTATTTCCCCAAAAAATAAAATTTTAATTATTACTAACCCAAAACTTTTGAGCGGTAGTGTTTAACGTTACAAAAGCTTTAGATTTCAGATAAATGCTGTTCTTTTGAACTTTCTATTCATCAAAGACTGTACACAACTGTTTTCGACATTTAAAATAATAATGAATGTTTCTTGAGTATCAATCATCATATTAGAATAATTTCTGAAGGATCATGTGACAGTGACGACTGGAGTAATGATGCTGAAAACTCAGCTTTGATCACAGGAATAAATAACAGTTTAAAATATATTTATTTAAATAGAAAGCAGCTGTTTTAAATTGGAATAATATTTTACAATATTACTGTTTTTGTTTGTATTTTTAATCAAATAAATGCAGCCTTGGTGAGCAGAAGAAACTTCTCTGTTATGTGCGCGCCACAGACTGCACGCACGTCCGCTTAGAGTTCCGCCTTTTGCCTTCCGTCAATATTACGTTATTAGAAAAATATTTTTTTAGAGAATCGATTTTTTGACATTTGTGAATCGATTCAGAATCGTCCACGTCCGCATCGCGATGCATCTAAGAATAAATTGTTTCTCCCACCCCTAGATTTCATACAACAGGTTAATAAACAGTTACAATTAAGTCACTTACATTTTAGATGCAATGTTGACTGTTTTTGTTCTGTTTCAGCAGCGAAAATAGTTAAACAAAGATCACGGCAGAACCATCACGCATCACGTGTTTTCTCATAACTGAACGATTCAGCATTTTTAACGAATCGGTTGACTCAAAGATTGAATGATCAATCCATAAACATCTGTCTTAATCATGATCGACTCATTCGAACAAATCGTTTGAACGAATGAATCAATGACTCGCTTATTAAGATGGATGCCTGGCGACACCTAATGGCGGTTTAGTGTTGTTTAAAAGCATCATTCTTTCCCACATGTGTGTGATTTGTGTGTGCAACATTATCATTATTTTTCTTACACTATTATATTAGCGATTTAAAAGCACCCACTCGTGTCACACGTCGATTAACCGGTGGGAAAATATCCTCAGACACATACCTAATAAATGTATATTTAAATACAATATTTGGCCTACCTGGTAAAAAGTTTTATATACTATTTTGATGTCCTTTTGGACACAAGAGGGCAGTATAGCCCTATGTTTGCTTTTTTGTTGAACCAAATAGCACTAAATAGCCTGTTTTAACTTTTTCATTCTTCTTGAATTGCAAAAACAGAATAAAATGGGTTTAGTTGTGATATTTGTATACTTTTATATAGAAATAAATGGTATATAATTACATTTTTAGAAGATTTTTAGTGTTTCCTTTTTGGACATTATTTAATCCCTCGCCATAGCAAAACCGTTTGAGATATTTATTATCCATTCACAATTTAGCATATTTAATGTAGTTTCATCATGTTGAAAAAGTTTGGTACGAATAAAATAAATAGTTTAAGAGGAGTGGCTAAAAATTCAGAGGCTGATTTTGCAAAAAAATTCACATTCAGACCAAAATATCTGACTTCCTGATGGCCAGAGTAATTGAATGTAAATTAGAAAGTTGTCCGGCTTGATGAGAACAATATCCAAACTATTTTTTCTTTACTGTAGTTAAAACTAACCCCCCCACTTTTGTCAAAAGCATGTTGAAAGTGACACACTTCCTGCTGCCAGTTGGTGGCGCTATAACTTTGACTCACAATAGCTACATCCATCTGATCGGCCTCTTACCACGAACACACTGCTGAAGTTTCATCAAGATCAGTTAATGTATGCAGAAGTTATTCCACTTCCGTGTTTCTCTTTTCTCGCCATAAATTCGATTCCTCGCCACAGCCAAACCGTTCGAGATATCAAAAATCTGTCCGCAATTTAGCATCCTCAAAGTCTTGACTACATGCACACCGAGTTTGAAGGGGACACGGTGAATTTTCTAGGAGGAGTATTTCACATTCCACAGCAAGCGTTTTCCAAACAACCCATAATAGCCGACTTCCTGTTGGGCTGGCGTAAAACTTGACCGGGGTAAAGTTGTTCGGCTCGATGAGATCTATATGTGTACCGAGTTTCATATTAATTCATGCCAGCGTGTTTGATATATGGATCAAGTTTTAGAACCCCGTTCAAGGGGGCGCTGTTGAGCCCCCCAGCCACGCCCGGGTACCAGCTTCAGCCCGGCCCTGATGGCCGTGGGTTCTGACCTGTGTGCAAAGTTTCAAGAGTTTTTGAGCACGTTAAGGACCCCAAAAGCCCCTGAAACCTTGATAAACAATATAAAAGCAATAGTCAAATCCCCCCCTCCCCTCACACACACACAGACACAGAGAGAGGGAGAGAAAATTCTTCAGAAAATCCACATTCAAACCAAAATATCTCTCTTCCTGTTGGTCGGAGATGGTTCATGTAAATTAGAAAGTTGTCCGTCTTGATGAGAACAATACACATACCAAGTTTTGTTGCTGTTGATAAAACTAACCCCCCCCACTTATGACTAAAGGTGGCGCTACTGAGCCCCTCACCACGCCCGTTTCTGAAACTTTGCACATGTCTACTGGATAATAAATGTGATGTGTCTGTCGAGTTTCATGCAATTTCAAGTATGTTAAGAGTCTCAAAAGCATAAAAAAAGAATATTAAAGTTTGATGCGTTGCCACGGCAACAGTATCTAAGATATCAATAATCCTTTCACAGGTTTACATCTGCCGTGTGTCTACATTGTACACATAAAGTTTGAAGCAAATCTGGTAAAAATAAGACAGTGATTTCAAAGCATTTTAATAGTGATGTACTTCCTGCTGCCTGTTGGTGGCGCTATAACTTTGACTCACAATAGTCACATCAATGTGATCGGCCTCTTACAACGAACACACTGCTGAAGTTTCATCAAGATCAGTTAATGTATGCAGAAGTTATAACACACTTCCTGTGTCCCATTATTCGCCATAAATTCGTTTCCTCGCCACGGCCAAACCGTTCGAGATATCAAAAATCCGTTCGCAATTTAGCATCCTCAATGTCTTGACTTCATTCACACCTAGTTTGGTGGCGATCGGATGAATTCCCTAGGAGAAGTATTTCACATTCCATTGTATGCATTTTCCAAACAACGTATAATAACCGACTTCCTGTTGGGCTGGTGTAAAACTTAGAGCACGAAAGTTGTTCGGCCCGATGAGATCTATATGTGTACTGAGTTTCATATTATTACATGCAAGCGTGTTTGATTTATGTACCAATTTTTCCGACATAATTCCAGGGGGCGCTGTCGAGCCCCCGTGCCACGCCCGGGTACCAGCTTCAGTCCGGCCCTGATGGCCGCAGGTTCTGACGTGTGTGCAAAATTTCAAGAGTTTTTGAGCATGTTAAGGGCCCCAAAAGTGCCCGAGAAGTAGAAAAAAAAAAAAATAATAATAATAATAATAATAATAAACAATAATCCTACCGAAAACAATAGGGCCTTCGCCCTTTCAGGGCTTGGGCCCTAATAATCCTACCGAAAACAATAGGGCCTTCGCCCTTTCAGGGCTTGGGCCCTAATAATCCTACCGAAAACAATAGGGCCTTCGCCCTTTCAGGGCTTGGGCCCTAATAATCCTACCGAAAACAATAGGGCCTTCGCCCTTTCAGGGCTTGGGCCCTAATAATAATAATCCTACCGGAAACAATAGGGCCTTCGCCCTTTCAGGGCTTGGGCCCTAATAATAATCCTACCGGAAACAATAGGGCCTTCGCCCTTTCAGGGCTTGGGCCCTAAATATAGCTGCGAGCAGCGATTACGGGCCCAAGCCGGTGGCACCGCAATCCTGGTGCCAGGGTGGCGGTGCCGGCGGCTTTGGCCCTCCATCGCTGCTCGCAGCTATATTTATATTATATATATATATATATATATATATATATATATATATATATATATATATATATACACACACACACATACATATATATATATATATATATATATATATATATATATATATATATATATATAAATAAATAAATTTAAGGGACAAGACACAGATAATTTTACTTGCCTGACCTAATTAGAACAAAGAAAAAAATAAAATAAAATAAAATAATAAGTAGGGGATCACTAAATCGAGAGAATTATTCTGATTTTATGATACACTCAAAATATTCCACAACAAATCCTTTAAATGTAATGACATTCTGAACGGAGCAAGAATAAAAAATAAAAAATAAACTATAAACAAAGCCAAAACGAAAAAATAAATATAATAAAAAAAATTAATTTCAAGCAATCCATGGCATGATTTATTTATTTTTTGGACTAAAACATTCTGGCTTTTTTTAAACTCAAACATAATTCTTAAATTGAATAATAATAATAATAAAAGAATAAAATGGGTTTAGTTCTGATTTCGTTGAAATCGCTCGCTCTCCGTACCTAACTTTTCCTGAATACAATCACTATTGAAACTGTGACATTGATTTCATACAACAGGTTATTAACAGTTAAAATGAAGTCATTTACATTTTAGATGCAATATTGACTGTTTTTGTTCTGTTTCAGCAGCGGAAATAGTTAAACAAAGATCACAGAAGAACGCATCTCACAGGAACGTGTTTTCTCATAACTGAATGATTCAGCATTTTGAACGAATTGGTTGACTCAAAGATTGAATGATCAATCCATAATCATCTGTTTATGTTTATGGATTGGATGTTTATGGATCCATGTTTATGGATCTGTATGTTATGGATTACGAATCATTTGAACGAATGAATCAATGACTCGCTCATTAAGACGGTCACTTGGCGAAATCTAATGGCGGTTTAGTGTTGTTTAAAAGCATAATTCTTTCTAACGTGTGTGTGATTTGTGTGTGCACCATTATAAATGTCCGTGCGGACGTCCGTATTTTTCTTTCACTTTTATATTAGCGATACAAAAGCACCCGCTCGTGTCACACACGTCGATTAACCGGTGGGAAAATATCCTCAGACACATACCTAATAAATGTATATTTGAATACATTATTGGCCTAGCTGGTAAAAAGTTTTATATATTATTTTGATGTCCTTTTGGACACAAGAGGGCAGTATAGCCCTATGTATGACTTGAATTTTTTTTTTACTTTACTGTTTTAAAATTTAGAATAAAATTAGAATAAAATTCTTTTTAAAAACAGAATAAAATGGGTTTAGTTGTGATATTTGTATACTTTTATATAGAAATAAATGGTATAAAATTACATTTTTAGAAGATTTGAGGCTTTTAGTGCCTTTTGGAGGCTGATTTTGCAAAAAATACACATTCAAACCAAAATATCTGACTTCCTGATGGTCGGAGCTAATGACTTTAAATTAGAAAGTTGTCCGGGTCGATGAGATCAACATACGTACTGAGTTGTGCTACTGTAGGTAAAACAACCCCCCCAACTTTTGTCAAAAGTATTTTGAAAGTGACACATTTCCTACTGCCAGTTGGTGGCGCTATAACTTTGACACACAATAGTTACATCCATCTGATCGGCCTCTTACCATGAACAAACTGCTGAAGTTTCATCAAGATCAGTTAATGTATGCATTAGTTATAACACTTCGTTTTTCTCTTTTCTCGCCATTAATTCGTTTCCTCGCCACAGCCAAACCGTTCGAGATATCAAACATCCGTCCGCAATTTAGCATCATCAATGTCTTGACTTCACGCTGACCGAGTTTGGAGGCGAATCGATGTATTTCCTAGGAGGAGTACATTAAATTCCACAGCAAGCGTTTCCAAACAACCCTAAATAGCCGACTTCCTGTTGGGCTGGCGTAAAACTTAGAGCACGAAAGTTGTTCGGCCCGATGAGATCTATATGTGTACCGAGTTTCAAATTAATTCATGCAAGCGTGTTTGATATATGGACCAAGTTTTAGAACCCCGTTCAAGGGGGCGCTGTTGAGCCCCCCTGCCACGCCCGGCTACCAGATTCAGCCCCGCCCTGATGGCCGCGGGTTCTGACCTGTGTGCAAAGTTTCAAGAGTTTTCGAGCACGTTTAGGGACCCAAAAGCCCCAGAAACCTTGAAAAACAAATGAAAAAGTAAATCTCACTCAACTGACAAATCACCCCCACCCCTCACACACTCAGAGACAGAGAGAGAGAGAAAATTCTCCAAAAAATCACATTCAAACCAAAATATCTGACTTTCTGTTGCTTTGAGCTAATAAGTGTAAATTAGAAAGTTGTCCGGCTCGATAAGAACAATATACATACCAAGTTTTGTGATTCTAGGTAAAACTAAGCCCCCATTTTTGACATTCCTGTTGGGCTGGCGTAAAAAGTAAAAGTACGAAAGTTGTTCGGCCCGATGAGATCTATATGTGTACCGAGTTTCATATTATTACATGCAAGCGTGTCTGATTTATGGACCAAGTTTTCGGACCCCGTTCAAGGGGGCGCTGTTGAGCCCCCCTGCCACGCCCGGGTACCAGCTTCAGCCCGGCCCTGATGGCCGCGGGTTCTGACCCGTGTGCAAAGTTTCAAGAGTTTTCGAGCACGTTAAGGGTCTCAAAAGTGCCCGAAAGGTTGACAGAAAAATAATAATAATAATAATAATAATAATAATAATAATAATAAAATATATATATATATAAATATAGCTGCGAGCAGCGATTACGGGCCCAAGCCGGTGGCACCGCAACCCCGGTGCCTTTAGTTACCTAAAGGCACCGGGGTGGCGGTACCGCCGGCTTGGGCCCTCCATCGCTGCTCGCAGCTATATTTATTTATATATATATATATATATATACATACATACACACACATACATATATATGTATATATATATATATATATATATATATATATATATTATTGTTCAAAAGTTTGGGGTCATTAAGATTTTTAATGTTTTTAGGAGAAGTCTCTTCTGCTCACCAAGGCTGCATTTATTGATTAAAAATACAAACAAAAACAGTAATATTGTGAAATATTATTCCAATTTAAAACAGCTGTTTTCAATTTTTAAATATTTTACATAGTAATTCATTTCTGTGATCAAAGTTGAGTTTTCAGCATCATTACTCCAGTCTTCAGTGTCACATGATCCTTCAGAAATCATACTAATATGATGATTGATGCTCAATAAATATTCATTATTATTTTCAATGTTGAAAACAGTTGTGTACAGATTTTTTTTTTCAAAATGCTTTGATGAATGTTCAAAAGAACAGCATATATTTCAAATATATATATTTTTAACATTATAAATGTCTTTACTGTAACTGTTGATCAGTTTAACTCATCCTTCATAAATAAAAGTACTGATTTATTTTATTTATTTACCCCAAAAATAAAATTTTAATTATTACTAACCCAAAACTTTTGAGCGGTAGTGTTTAACGTTACAAAAGCTTTAGATTTCAGATAAATGCTGTTCTTTTGAACTTTCTATTCATCAAAGACTGTACACAACTGTTTTCGACATTTAAAATAATAATGAATGTTTCTTGAGTATCAATCATCATGTTAGAATAATTTCTGAAGGATCATGTGACAGTGACGACTGGAGTAATGATGCTGAAAACTCAGCTTTGATCACAGGAATAAATAACAGTTTAAAATATATTAAAATAGAAAGCAGCTGTTTTAAATTGGAATAATATTTTACAATATTACTGTTTTTGTTTGTATTTTTAATCAAATAAATGCAGCCTTGGTGAGCAGAAGAAACTTCTCTGTTATGTGCGCGCCACAGACTGCACGCACGTCCGCTTAGAGTTCCGCCTTTTGCCTTCCGTCAATATTACGTTATTAGAAAAATATTTTTTTAGAGAATCGATTTTTTGACATTTGTGAATCGATTCAGAATCGTCCACGTCCGCATCGCGATGCATCTAAGAATAATTTTTTTCTCCCACCCCTAGATTTCATACAAATAAACAGTTACAATTAAGTCACTTACATTTTAGATGCAATGTTGACTGTTTTTGTTCTGTTTCAGCAGCGAAAATAGTTAAACAAAGATCACGGCAGAACCATCACTTATCACGTGTTTTCTCATAACTGAACGATTCAGCATTTTTAACGAATCGGTTGACTCAAAGATTGAATGATCAATCCATAAACATCTGTCTTAATCATGATCGACTCATTCGAACGAATCGTTTGAACGAATGAATCAATGACTCGCTTATTAAGATGGATGCCTGGCGACACCTAATGGCGGTTTAGTGTTGTTTATTCTTTCCCACATGTGTGTGATTTGTGTGTGCAACATTATCATTATTTTTCTTTCACTATTATATTAGCGATTTAAAAGCACCCACTCGTGTCACACGTCGATTAACCGGTGGGAAAATATCCTCAGACACATACCTAATAAATGTATATTTAAATACAATATTGGCCTACCTGGTAAAAAGTTTTATATACTATTTTGATGTCCTTTTGGACACAAGAGGGCAGTATAGCCCTATGTTTGCTTTTTTGTTGAACCAAATAGCACTAAATAGCCTGTTTTAACTTTTTCATTCTTCTTGAATTGCATAAACAGAATAAAATGGGTTTAGTTCGATATTTGTATACTTTTATATAGAAATAAATGGTATATAATTACATTTTTAGAAGATTTTTAGTGTTTCCTTTTTGGACATTACTTTAATCCCTCGCCATAGCAAAACCGTTTAAGATATTTATTATCCATTCACAATTTAGCATATTTAATGTAGTTTCATCATGTTGAAAAAGTTTGGTACGAATAAAATAAATAGTTTAAGAGGAGTGGCTAAAAATTCAGAGGCTGATTTAGCAAAAAAAATCACATTCAGACCAAAATATCTGACTTCCTGATGGCCAGAGCTATTGAATGTAAATTAGAAAGTTGTCCGGCTTGATGAGAACAATATACAAACTATTTTTTCTTTACTGTAGTTAAAACTAACCCCCCCACTTTTGTCAAAAGCATGTTGAAAGTGACACACTTCCTGCTGCCAGTTGGTGGCGCTATAACTTTGACTCACAATAGCTACATCCATCTGATCGGCCTCTTACCACGAACACACTGCTGAAGTTTCATCAAGATCAGTTAATGTATGCAGAAGTTATTCCACTTCGTGTTTCTCTTTTCTCGCCATAAATTCGATTCCTCGCCACAGCCAAACCGTTCGAGATATCAAAAATCCGTTCGCAATTTAGCATCCTCAATGTCTTGACTTCATGCTGACTGAGTTTGGAGGTGATTGAATGAATTCTCTAGGAGGAGTACATCACATTCCACAGCAAGCGTTTTCCAAACAACCCATAATAGCCGACTTCCTGTTGGGCTGGCGTGAAACTTGACAGAGGGAAAGTTGTTCGGCCCCATGAAATCTATATGTGTACCGAGTTTCATATTAATTCATGCAAGCGTGTTTGATATATGGACCAAGTTTTCAGACCCTGTTCAAGAGGGCGCTGTTGAGCCCCCCTGCCACGCCCATTTCTGAAACTTTTCACATGTCTACTGGCTAATAAGTGTTATGTGTCTGTCGAGTTTCATCCAATTTCAAGCATGTTAAGAGTCTCAAACGCATCCGAAAAGAATATTAAAATTTGATGCGTTGCCACGGCAACAGTATCTAAGATATCAATAATCCTTTCACAGGTCTACATCTGCCGTGTGTTTACATTATACACATAAAGTTTGAAGCAAATCGTGTAAAATTAAGAGGGTGACTTCAAAGCATTTTGAAAGTGACACACTTCCTGCTGCCAGTTGGTGGCGCTATAACTTTGACTCACAGTAGTCACATCCTTGTGATCGGCCTCTTACAACAAACACACTGCGAAAGTTTCATCAAGATCAGTTAATGTATGCAGAAATTATAACACACTTCCTGTGTCCCATTAATCGCCATAAATTCGTTTCCTCGCCACGGCCAAACCGTTCGAGATATCAAAAATCCGTCCGCAATTTAGCATCCTCAATGTCTTGACTTCATGCACACCGAGTTTGGTTGTGATTGGACGAATATTCTAGGAGGAGTATTTCAAATTCCAGAGGATGCGTTTTTCAAACAACCCATAATAGTTGACTTCCTGTTGGGCTGGTGTAAAACTTAGAGCACGAAAGTTGTTCGGCCCGATGAGTTCTATATGTGTACTGAGTTTCATATTATTATATACAAGCGTGTTTGATTTATAGACCAAGTTTTCGGACACCATTCCAGGGGGCACTGTCGAGCCCCCGTGCCACGTCCGGGTACTAGCTTCAGTCCGGCCCTGATGGCCGCAGGTTCTGATGTGTGTGCAAAATTTCAAGAGTTTTTGAGCATGTTAAGGGCCCCAAAAGTGCCCAAAAGGTTGACAAAATAATAATAATAATAATAAAATATAGCTGCGAGCAGCGATTACGGGCCCAAGCCGGTGGCACCGCAACCCCGGTGCCTTTAGTTACCTAAAGGCACCGGGGTGGCGGTACCGCCGGCTTTGGCCCTTCATCACTGCTCGCAGCTATATTTATATATATATATATAAAAGACCAAAAATATTACTTGACTTACCTTATTCTGATTTTATGATACACTCAAAATATTCCACAACAAATCCTTTAAATTTAATGTAAAAATAAAAATGAAAGAAAGCAGTGTTGGGCTCACGTAACCCTCTTGTTTCAACATTTGCGATGTATTTGGATGCTAAACTATTCTTTATTATAGGCTTTGTTCTTCACTCATGTTCCAATATCGATGGAAAAAATCATCCTCTTCACAAGCGCAAAAATGTGCTTGGAAACATCACAGTGGAGCGGTGCTTACTGTGAATGTATGAATTGTACTACTGACTATTTAGAGCAGTGTAATTTTTATATGTTAGGTTGACTATTTTATTATTATATTTTATGAAGGCTATAATGAACAGGCTGCGATGTCAAGATTACAATGCTGTAATGTGTGTGTGTGTGTGTGTGTGTGTGTGTGTGTGTGTGTGTGTGTGTGTGTGTGTGTGTGTTCATGTTTTTCTATCCCGGTGGGGACTTCAACCTGAATGCACACCGACTCATGGGGACTCGTGTCACAGTGGGGACCTAAATAGAGGTCCCCATGGGTAAACAAGCTTATAAATCATACAGAATGAGTTTTTTTGGAAATGTAAAAATGCAGAAAGTTTTCTGGGATAGGTAGGTTTAGGGCTAGGGTTAGTGTGAGGAGATAGAATATACAGTTTGTACAGTATAAAACCATTAAGTCTATGGAGAGTCCCAACAAAGATAGTAAACCGTGTGTGTGTGTGTGTGGCGTGGGTGCGATTGAAAAAAAAAAACATACTCCGTCATTATACAGGACGACATTCAAACTGCAAAGTGTTAACTTATATTTGTGTACAGTTGCAATAAAACACAACATTGTGCTTTTGTAAAATAATTTCAAGCAATCCTCCCCCCAAAAGGTGCTAATTTTAAAATTAAACTAAAATGCTCATATTAGCTATTTAAAACGGTGCACATCCACGGTGAGGAACGAGCAGAACAGAGTGAACGTTTTTCAGTTAATTCCTACTTCTATAGGAATTCATTTGAAACGCTCGCTCAACCACTATCAATGTCAGTGCGGACTAACATATTTTACTTTCGTTTTTAAGTTGGCAATTCAAAAGCCCCCAGCGGTGTCACACGTCGATTAATCGGTGGGAAAATATCCTCAGACACATACCTAATAAATGTATATTTAAATACATTATTGGCCTAGCTGGTAAAAAGTTTTATATATTATTTTGATGTCCTTTTGGACACAAGAGGGCAGTATAGCCCTATGTTTGCTTTTTTGTTTAACCAAATAGCACTAAATAGCCTGTTTTTAACTTTTTCATTCTTCTTGAATTGCAAAAACAGAATAAAATGGGTTTAGTTGTGATATTTGTTTACTTTTATATAGAAATAAATGGTATATAATTACATTTTTAGAAGATTTTTAGTGTTTCCTTTTTGGACATTACTTTAATCCCTCGCCATAGCAAAACCGTTTAAGATATTTATTATCCATTCACAATTTAGCATATGTAATGTATTTTCATCATGTTGAAAAAGTTTGGTGGGAATAAAATAAATAGTTTAAGAGGAGTGGCTAAAAATTCAGAGGCTGATTTAGCAAAAAAAATCCACATTCAGACCAAAATATCTGACTTCCTGATGGCTGGAGCTAATGAATGTAAATTAGAAAGTTGTCCGGCTTGATGAGAACAATATACAAACAATTTTTTTTTTACTGTAGTTAAAACTAACCCCCCCACTTTTGTCAAAAGCATGTTGAAAGTGACACACTTCCTGCTGCCAGTTGGTGGCGCTATAACTTTGACTCACAATAGCTACATCCATCTGATCGGCCTCTTACCACGAACACACTGCTGAAGTTTCATCAAGATCAGTTAATGTATGCAGAAGTTATTCCACTTCGTGTTTCTCTTTTCTCGCCATAAATTCGATTCCTCGCCACGGCCAAACCGTTCGAGATATCAAAAATCCGTCCGCAATTTAGCATCCTCAAAGTCTTGACTACATGCTGACTGAGTTTGAAGGTGATTGAATGAATTCTCTAGGAGGAGTACATCACATTCCACAGCAAGCGTTTTCCAAACAACCCATAATAGCCGACTTCCTGTTGGGCTGGCGTGAAACTTGACAGAGGGAAAGTTGTTCGGCCCGATGACATCTATATGTGTACCGAGTTTCATATTAATTCATGCAAGCGTGTTTGATATATGGACCAAGTTTTCAGACCCCGTTCAAGGGGGCGCTGTTGAGCCCCCCTGCCACGCCCGTTTCTGAAACTTTTCACATGTCTACTGGCTAATAAGTGTTATGTGTCTGTCGAGTTTCATCCAATTTCAAGCATGCTAAGAGTCTCAAACGCATCCGAAAAGAATATTAAAGTTTGATGCGTTGCCACGGCAACAGTATCTAAGATATCAATAATCCTTTCACAGGTCTACATCTGCCATGTGTCTACATTATACACATAAAGTTTGAAGCAAATCGGGTAAAACTAAGAGGGTGATTTCAAAGCATTTTGAAAGTGACAAACTTCCTGCTGCCAGTTGGTGGCGCTATAACTTTGACTCACAATAATTACATCCATCTGATCGGCCTTTTACCACGAACACATTGCTGAAGTTTCATCAAGATCAGTTAATGTATGCAAAAGTTATAACACACTTCCTGTGTCCCATTATTCGCCATAAATTCGTTTCCTCGCCACGGCCAAACCGTTCGAGATATAAAAAATCCGTTCGCAATTTAGCATCCTCAATGTCTTGACTTCATTCACACCGAGTTTGGTGGCGATCGGATGAATTCCCTAGGAGGAGTATTTCACATTCCATTGTATGCGTTTTCCAAACAACGTATAATAACCGACTTCCTGTTGGGCTGGTGTAAAACTTAGAGCACGAAAGTTGTTCGGCCCGATGAGATCTATATGTGTACTGAGTTTCATATTATTACATGCAAGCGTGTTTGATTTATGGACCAAGTTTTCAGACACCATTCCAGGGGGCGCTGTCGAGCCCCCGTGCCACGCCCGGGTACCAGCTTCAGTCCGGCCCTGATGGCCGCAGGTTCTGACGTGTGTGCAAAATTTCAAGAGTTTTTGAGCATGTTAAGGGCCCCAAAAGTGCCCGAAAGGTTGACAAAATAATAATAATAATAATAATAAATAATCCTACCGGAAACAATAGGGCCTTCGCCCTTTCAGGGCTTGGGCCCTAAATATAGCTGCGAGCAGCGATTACGGGCCCAAGCCGGTGGCACCGCAACCCCGGTGCCTTTAGTTACCTAAAGGCACCGGGGTGGCGGTACCGCCGGCTTTGGCCCTCCATCGCTGCTCGCAGCTATATTTATATATATATATATATACCGTTCAAAAGTTTGGGGTCAGGATGATTTTTAATGTTTTCAGGAGAAGTCTCTTCTGCTCACCAAGGCTGCATTTATTTGATTAAAAATACAAACAAAAACAGTAATATTGTGAAATATTATTCCAATTTAAAACAGCTGTTTTCTATTTTAAAATATTTTACACTGTAATTAATTTATGTGATCAAAGCTGAGTTTTCAGCATCATTACTCCCATCTTCAGTGTCACATGATCCTTCAGAAATCATTCTAATATGATGATTGATGGTCAATAAATATTAATTATTATTTTCAATGTTGAAAACAGTTGTGTACAGATTTTTTTTCAAAATGCGTTGATGAATGTAAAGTTCAAAAGAACAGCATTTATTTCAAATATAATTTTTTTAACATTTTAAATGTCTGTACTGTAACTTTTGATCAGTTTAACTCATTCTCGATTAATAAAAGTATTGATTTATTTTATTTCTTTCCCCCAAAAATAAAATTAAAATTATTACTGACCCCAAACTTCTGAACGGTAGTGTTTAATGTTACAAAAGCTTTAGATTTCAGATAAATGCTGTTCTTTTGAACTTTCTATTCATCAATGACTGTACACAACTGTTTTCGACATTTAAAATAATAATGAATGTTTCTTGAGCATCAATCATCATATTAGAATAATTTCTGAAGGATCATGTGACAGTGACGACTGGAGTAATGATGCTGAAAACTCAGCTTTGATCACAGGAATAAATAACAGTTTAAAATATATTAAAATAGAAAGCAGCTGTTTTAAATTGGAATACTATTTTACAATATTACTGTTTTTGTTTGTATTTTTAATCAAATAAATGCAGCCTTGGTGAGCAGAAGAAACCTTGCTTAAAAATCTTACTGACCCCAAATTTTTGAACAGTAGTGTATATAAGTGTTAACTTATATTTTTGTACAGTAGCAATAAAACACAACATTGTGCTTTTTTTAAAATACATTCAAGCAATCCTCCCCGAAAATGAAACTAAAATGCTCACGGCTGCACAGGCATTCATAATGGTGCGCGTCCTCAGCGAGGAACGAGCAGAACAGAGTCAACGTTTTTTAGGTCATTCCTCCTTCCATAGGAATTTATTGAAAACGCTCGCTCTGCTCCGCACCATTATCAATGTCCGTGCGGACGAACATATTTTACTTTCGTTTTTAAGTTAGCGATTAAAAAGCCCCCAGCGGTGTCACACGTCAGTTAACAGGTGGTAAAATATTCTTACCGTCACATACCTAGTATATTTTTATATAGATATAATAGGCCTACCTGATTTTGAACACAAGAGGACAGTATAGCACTATGTTTGACTTTATTTATTTATTGTTTAGACTAAACAACCATTCTGGCAGTTTTTAAACTTAAACTTCATTCTTAAATTGAAAAAAAAGAATAAAATGAGTTAAGTTCTGATATTTGTATACTTTTATATAGTAATAAATGGTGTATAATTAAATTTTTAGAATATATGAACCTTTTAGTGTTTCCTTTTTAGACAATACTTTAATCCCTCGCCATAGCAAAACCGTTTGAGATATTTATTATCCGTTCACAATTTAGCATCATTAATATATTTTTATCATGTTGAAAAAGTTTGGTGGGAATAAAATAAACCACTTAGATAAAGGTGGCTAAAAATTCAGAGGCTGATTTAGCAAAAAAATCCACATTCAGACCAAAATATCTGACTTCCTGATGGTCAGAGCTAATGACTTTAAATTAGAAAGTTGTCCGGGTCGATGAGATCAATATATGAACTGAGTTTTTTTTTTACTGTAGTTAAAACTAACCCCCCCACTTTTGTCAAAAGCATGTTGAAAGTGACACACTTCCTGCTGCCAGTTAGTGGCGCTATAACTTTGAATCACAATAGCTACATACATCTGATCGGCCTCTTACCACAAACACACTGCTGAAGTTTCATCAAGATCAGTTAATGTATGCAGAAGTTATTCCACTTCGTGTTTCTCTTTTCTCGCCATAAATTCGATTCCTCGCCACGGCCAAACCGTTCGAGATATCAAAAATCCGTCCGCAATTTAGCATCCTCAAAGTCTTGACTACATGCACACCGAGTTTGGAGGGGACACGGTGAATTTTCTAGGAGGAGTATTTCACATTCCACAGCAAGTGTTTTCCAAACAACCCATAATAGCCGACTTCCTGTTGGGCTGGCGTAAAACTTGACCGGGGGAAAGTTGTTCGGCACGATGAGATCTATATGTGTACCGAGTTTCATATTAATTCATGCAAGCGTGTTTGATATATGGACCAAGTTTTAGAACCCCGTTCAAGGGGGCGCTGTTGAGCCCCCCAGCCACGCCCGGGTACCAGCTTCAGCCCGGCCCTGATGGCCGTGGGTTCTGACCTGTGTGCAAAGTTTCAAGAGTTTTTGAGCACGTTAAGGACCCCAAAAGCCCCTGAAACCTTGATTAACAATATAAAAGCAATAGTCAAATCCCCCCCCCTCCTCCCCTCACACACACATAGACACAGAGAGAGGGAGAGAAAATTCTTCAGAAAATCCACATTCAAACCAAAATATCTCTCTTCCTGTTGGTCGGAGATGGTTAATGTAAATTAGAAAGTTGTCCGTCTTGATGAGAACAATACACATACCAAGTTTTGTTGCTGTTGATAAAACTAACCCCCCCACTTATGACTAAAGGTGGCGCTACTGAGCCCCTCACCACGTCCGTTTCTGAAACTTTGCACATGTCTACGGGCTTATAAATGTGATGTGTCTGTCGAGTTTCATGCAATTTCAAGTATGTTAAGAGTCTCAAAAGCATCAAAAAAAATATTAAAGTTTGAAGTGTTGCCATGGCAACATTATTAAAGATATCAAAAATCCTTTCACAGGTCTACATCTGCCTTGTGTTTACATTATACACAAAAAGTTTGAAGCAAATTGGGTAAAAATAAGAGGGTGATTTTAAAGCATTTTGAAAGGGACACACTTCCTGCTGCCAGTTGATGGCGCTATAACTTTGACTCACAATAGTCACATCCATGTGATCGGCCTCTTACAACGAACACACTGCTGAAGTTGAATCAAGATCAGTTAATGTATGCAGAAGTTATAACACACTTCCTGTTTCCATTATTCGCCATAAATTCGTTTCCTCGCCACGGCCAAACCATTCGAGATATTAAAAATCCGTCCGCAATTTAGCATCCTCAATGCCTTGACTTCACGCTGACCGAGTTTGGAGGCGAATGGATGAATTCTCTAGGAGGAGTACATTAAATTCCACAGCATGCGTTTCCAAAAAACCCTAAATAGCCGACTTCCTGTTTGGCTGGCGTAAAACTTAGAGCACGAAAGTTGTTCGGCCCGATGAGATCTATACGTGTACCGAGTTTCATTTTATTACATGCAAGCGTGTTTGATTTATGGACACGTGTTCGGATCTCGTTCCAGGGGGCGCTGTCGAGCCCCCCTGCCACGCCCGGGTACCAGCTTCAGCCCTGCCCTGATGGCCGCGGGTTCTGACCCGTGTGCAAAGTTTCAAGAGTTTTCGAGCACGTTAAGGGCCCCAAAAGTGCCCGAAAGGTTGACAAAATAATAATAATAATAATTATAAAATATAGCTGTGAGCAGCGATTACGGGCCCAAGCCGGTGGTACCGCCACCCCGGTGCCTTTAGTTACCTAAAGGCACCGGGGTGGCGGTACCGCCGGCTTGGGCCCGTAATCGCTGCTCGCAGCTATATTTATATATATATATATATATATATATATATATATATATATATATATATATATATACATACACACACATACATATATATGTGTATATATATATATATATATATATATTATTGTTCAAAAGTTTGGGGTCAGTAAGATTTTTAATGTTTTTAGGAGAAGTCTCTTCTGCTCACCAAGGCTGCATTTATTGATTAAAAATACAAACAAAAACAGTAATATTGTGAAATATTATTCCAATTTAAAACAGCTGTTTTCAATTTTTTAATACATTTCTGTGATCAAAGTTGAGTTTTCAGCATCATTACTCCAGTCTTCAGTGTCACATGATCCTTCAGAAATCATACTAATATGATGATTGATGCTCAATAAATATTCATTATTTTCAATGTTGAAAACAGTTGTGTACAGATTTTTTTTTTCAAAATGCTTTGATGAATGTAAAGTTCAAAAGAACAGCATATATTTCAAATATATATATTTTTAACATTATAAATGTCTTTACTGTAACTGTTGATCAGTTTAACTCATCCTTCATAAATAAAAGTACTGATTTATTTTATTTATTTCCCCCAAAAAATAAATTTTAATTATTACTAACCCAAAACTTTTGAGCGGTAGTGTTTAACGTTACAAAAGCTTTAGATTTCAGATAAATGCTGTTCTTTTGAACTTTCTATTCATCAAAGACTGTACACAACTGTATTCGACATTTAAAATAATAATGAATGTTTCTTGAGTATCAATCATCATATTAGAATAATTTCTGAAGGATCATGTGACAGTGACGACTGGAGTAATGATGCTGAAAACTCAGCTTTGATCACAGGAATAAATAACAGCTGCTTTCTATTTTAATATATTTTAAACTGTTTTAAATTGGAATAATATTTTACAATATTACTGTTTTTGTTTGTATTTTTAATCAAATAAATGCAGCCTTGGTGAGCAGAAGAAACTTCTCTGTTATGTGCGCGCCACAGACTGCACGCACGTCCGCTTAGAGTTCCGCCTTTTGCCTTCCGTCAATATTACGTTATCAGAAAAATATTTTTTTAGAGAATCGATTTTTTGACATTTGTGAATCGATTCAGAATCGTCCACGTCCGCATCGCGATGCATCTAAGAATAAATTTTTTCTCCCACCCCTAGATTTCATACAACAGGTTAATAAACAGTTACAATTAAGTCACTTACATTTTAGATGCAATGTTGACTGTTTTTGTTCTGTTTCAGCAGCGAAAATAGTTAAACAAAGATCACGGCAGAACCATCACGCATCACGTGTTTTCTCATAACTGAACGATTCAGCATTTTTAACGAATCGGTTGACTCAAAGATTGAATGATCAATCCATAAACATCTGTCTTAATCATGATCGACTCATTCGAACAAATCGTTTGAACGAATGAATCAATGACTCGCTTATTAAGATGGATGCCTGGCGACACGATATTTTGATTTCATTCAAACCAAAATATCTCTCTTCCTGTTGGTCAGAGATGGTTCATGTAAATTAGAAAGTTGTCCGTCTTGATGAGAACAATACACATACCAAGTTTTGTTGCTGTTGATAAAACTAACCCCCCCACTTATGACTAAAGGTGGCGCTACTGAGCCCCTCACCACGCCCGTTTCTGAAACTTTGCACATGTCTACTGGATAATAAATGTGATGTGTCTGTCGAGTTTCATGCAATTTCAAGTATGTTAAGAGTCTCAAAAGCATAAAAAAGAATATTAAAGTTTGATGCGTTGCCACGGCAACAGTATCTAAGATATCAATAATCCTTTCACAGGTTTACATCTGCCGTGTGTCTACATTGTACACATAAAGTTTGAAGCAAATCTGGTAAAAATAAGACAGTGATTTCAAAGCATTTTAATAGTGATGTACTTCCTGCGGCCTGTTGGTGGCGCTATAACTTTGACTCACAATAGTCACATCTGTGCGATCGGCCTCTTACAACGAACACACTGCTGAAGTTTCATCAAGATCAGTTAATGTATGCAGAAGTTATAACACACTTCCTGTTTCATTTTTTCGCCATAAATTCGTTTCCTCGCCACGGCCAAACCATTCGAGATATCAAAAATCCGTCCGCAATTTAGCATCCTCAATGTCTTGACTTCATGCACACCGAGTTTGGAGGCGAATCGATGAATTCCCTAGGAGGAGTACACTAAATTCCACAGCATGCGTTTCCAAACAACCCTAAATAGCCGACTTCCTGTTGGGCTGGCGTAAAACTTAGAGCACGAAAGTTGTTCGGCCCGATGAGTTCTATATGTGTACCAAGTTTCATATTATTACATGCAAGCGTGTCTGATTTATGGACAAGTGTTCGGATCCCGTTCCAGGGGGCGCTGTCGAGCCCCCCTGCCACGCCCGGGTACCAGCTTCAGTCCGGCCCTGATGGCCGCGGGTTCTGACCTGTGTGCAAAATTTCAAGAGTTTTCGAGCATGTTAAGGGCCCCAAAAGTGGCTGAAAGGTTGACAAAATAATAATAATAATAATAATAATAATAATAATAATAATAATAATCCTACCGAAAACAATAGGGCCTTCGCCCTTTCAGGGCTTGGGCCCTAATAATATTCAGGGCTTGGGCCCTAATAATAAAATATAGCTGCGAGCAGCGATTACGGGCCCAAGCCGGTGGCACCGCCACCCTGGTGCCTTAAGTTACCTAAAGGCACCGGGGTGGCGGTGCCACCGGCTTTGGCCCTTCATCGCTGCTCGCAGCTATATTATATATATATATATATATATATATATATATATATATATATATATATATATATATATATATATATATATATATATATATATATAAGACAGAAACCTTATTAGGGCCCAAGCCCTGAAAGGGCGAAGGCCCTATTGTTTTCGGTAGGATTATTATTATTAGGGCCCAAGCCCTGAAAGGGCGAAGGCCCTATTGTTTCCGGTAGGATTATTATTAGGGCCCAAGCCCTGAAAGGGCGAAGGCCCTATTGTTTTCGGTAGGATTATTATTATTATTATTATTATTATTAGGGCCCAAGCCCTGAAAGGGCGAAGAGCCCTATTGTTTCCGGTAGGATTATTTATTAGGGCCCAAGCCCTGAAAGGGCGAAGGCCCTATTGTTTCCGTAAGGATTATTTTTTTTTTTTTTCATTTTTTTCTTCATTATTTTTTTCTTTTGGGGCCCTTAACATGCTCAAAAACTCTTGAAATTTTGCACACACGTCAGAACCTGCGGCCATCAGGGCCGGGCTGAAGCTGGTACTGGGGCGTGGCAGGGGGGCTCGACAGCGCCCCCTGGAATGGGGTCCGAAAACTTGGTCCATAAATCAAACACGCTTGCATGTAATAATATGAAACTCAGTACACATATAGATCTCATCGGGCCGAACAACTTTCGTGCTCTAAGTTTTACAAAAGCCCAACAGGAAGTCGGTTATTATACGTTGTTTGGAAAACGCATACAATGGAATGTGAAATACTCCTCCTAGGGATTTCATCCGATCGCCACCAAACTCGGTGAGAATAAAGTCAAGACATTGAGGATGAATTCTTGCGAACGGATTTTTGATATCTCGAACGGTTTGGCCGTGGCGAGGAAACGAATTTATGGCGAATAATGGGACACAGGAAGTGTGTTATAACTTCTGCATACATTAACTGATCTTGATGAAACTTCAGCAGTGTGTTCGTTGTAAGAGGCCGATCACATGGATGTGACTATTGTGAGTCAAAGTTATAGCGCCACCAACTGGCAGCAGGAAGTGTGTCACTTTCAAAATGCTTTGAAGTCACCCTCTTAATTTTACCCGATTTGCTTCAAACTTTATGTGTATAATGTAAACACAGGGCAGATGTAGACCTGTGAAAGGATTATTGATATCTTAGATACTGTTGCCGTGGCAACGCATCAAGTTTTAATATTCTTTTCGGATGCGTTTGAGACTCTTAACATGCTTGAAATTGGATGAAACTCGACAGACACATAACACGTATTAGCCAGTAGACATGTGAAAAGTTTCAGAAACGGGCGTGGCAGGGGGGCTCAACAGCGCCCTCTTGAACAGGGTCTGAAAACTTGGTCCATATATCAAACACGCTTGCATGAAGTAATATGAAACTCGGTACACATATAGATTTCGTCGGGCCGAACAACTTTCCTTCTGACAAGTTTCACGCCAGCCCAACAGGAAGTCAGCTATTATGGGTTGTTTGGAAAACGCTTGCTGTGGAATGTGATGTACTCCTCCTAGAGAATTCATTCAATCACCTCCAAACTCAGTCAGCATGAAGTAAAGACATTGAGGATGCTAAATTGCGGACGGATTTTTGATATCTTGAACGGTTTGGCCGTGGTGAGGAAACGAATTTATGGCGAGAAAAGAGAGACACGAAGTGTTATAACTTCTGCATACATCAACTGATCTTGATGAAACTTCAGCAGTGTGTTCGTGGTAAGAGGCCGATCAGATGGATGTGACTATTGTGAGTCAAAGTTATAGCGCCACCAACTGGCAGCAGGAAGTGTGTCACTTTCAACATGCTTTTGACAAAAGTGGGGGGGTTAGTTTTAAATACAGTAAAAAAAAAAATTTTTTATATTGTTCTCATCAAGCCGGACAACTTTCTAATTTACATTCATTAGCTCAGAGCAAAAGGAAGTCAGATATTTTGGTCTGAATGTGGATTTTTTTGCAAAATCAGCCTATGAATTTTTAGCCACTCCTCTTAAACTATTTATTTTATTCCCACCAAACTTTTTCAACATGATGAAAATACATTAAATATGCTAAATTGTGAACGGATTATAAATATCTCAAACGGTTTTGCTATGGCGAGGGATTAAAGTAATGTCCAAAAAGGAAAAACTAAAAGCCTCAAATTTTCTAAAAATGTAATTATATACCATTTATTTCTATATAAAAGTATACAAACATCACAACTAAACATTTTATTCTTTTTTTTTTTCAATTTAAGAATGAATTTTAAGTTTAAAAACTGCCAGAATGGTTGTTTAGTCTAAACAATACATAAATAAAGTCAAACATAGTGCTATACTGCCCTCTTGTGTTCAAAATCAGGTAGGCCTATTATATCTATATATAAATATACTAGGTATGTGACGGTGAGAATATTTTACCACCGGTTAACTGACGTGTGACACCGCTGGGGGCTTTTTAATCGCTAACTTAAAAACTAAAGTAAAATATGTTCTTCCGCACTGACATTTATATTGGTTGAGCGAGCGTTTCAAATGAATTCCTATGGAAGTAGGAATTAACTGAAAAACGTTCACTCTGTTCTGCTCGTTCCTCGCCGTGGACGTGCACCGTTATGAATGCCCGTGCAGCCATGAGCATTTTAGTTTCATTTTAAAATTAGCGCCTTTCGGGGGGTGGATTGCTTGAAATTATTTTACAAAAGCACAATTTTGTGTTTTATTGCAACTGTACACAAATATAAGTTAACACTTTGCAGTTTGAATGTCGTCCTGTATAATGACGGAGTATGTTTTTATGTGTCTACTGTTCAATCGCGCCCACGCCACACACACACACACACACACGGTTTACTATCTTTGTGGGTACTCTCCATGGACTTAATGGTTTTTATACTGTACAAACTGTATATTCTATCTCCTCACACTAACCCTACCCCTAAACCTACCTATCCCATAAAACTTTCTGCATTTTTACATTTCCAAAAAAACTCATTCTGTATGATTTATAATCTTGTTTACCCATGGGGACCTCTATTTAGGTCCCCACTGTGACACGAGTCCCCATGAGTCTGTGTGCATTCAGGTTAAAGTCCCCACCGGGATAGAAAAACATGAACACACACACACACACACACACACACACACACACACACACACTCCAGCATTACAATCTTGACATCGCAGCCTGTTCATTATAGCCTTAATAAAATATAATAATAAAATAGTCAACCTAACATATAAAAATTGTTCTGCTCGTTCCTCGCCGTGGACGTGCACCGTTATGAATGCCCGTGCAGCCATGAGCATTTTAGTTTCATTTTAAAATTAGCGCCTTTCGGGGGGTGGATTGCTTGAAATTATTTTACAAAAGCACAATTTTGTGTTTTATTGCAACTGTACACAAATATAAGTTAACACTTTGCAGTCTGAATGTCGTCCTGTATAATGATGGAGTATGTTTTTATGTGTCTACTGTTCAATCGCGCCCACGCCACACACACACACACACACACACACACGGTTTACTATCTTTGTGGGTACTCTCCATGGACTTAATGGTTTTTATACTGTACAAACTGTATATTCTATCTCCTCACACTAACCCTACCCCTAAACCTACCTATCCCATAAAACTTTCTGCATTTTTACATTTCCAAAAAAACTCATTCTGTATGATTTATAATCTTGTTTACCCATGGGGACCTCTATTTAGGTCCCCACTGTGACACGAGTCCCCATGAGTCTGTGTGCATTCAGGTTAAAGTCCCCACCGGGATAGAAAAACATGAACACACACACACACACACACACACACACACACACACACACACACACACACACTCCAGCATTACAATCTTGACATCGCAGCCTGTTCATTATAGCCTTAATAAAATATAATAATAAAATAGTCAACCTAACATATAAAAATTACACTGCTCTAAATAGTCAGTAGTACAATTCGTACATTCACAGTAAGCACCCCTCGCTCCACTGTGATGTTTCCAAGCAAATTTTTGCGCATGTGAAGAGGATGATTTTTTCCATCAATATTGGAACACGAGTGAAGAACAAAGCCTATAATAAAGAATAGTTTAGCATCCAAATACATCGCAAATGTTGAAACATTTTGATTCTGATGAGAGGGTTACGTGAGCCCAACACTGCTTACTTTCATTTTTACTTTTACATTAAATTTAAAGGATTTGTTGTGGAATATTTTGAGTGTATCATAAAATCTGAATAAAAAAATAATAATAATAATAAAAAAATAAAAAAATGAATGAATGAATGAATAAATAAATATATATATATATATATAGCTGCGAGCAGCGATAAAGGGCCAAAGCCGGCGGCACCGCCACCCTAAAGGCACCGGGGTTGCGGTGCCACCGGCTTGGGCCCGTAATCGCTGCTCGCAGCTATATTTATTATTATTATTATTATTTTGTCAACCTTTTGGGCACTTTTGGGGCCCTTAACATGCTCAAAAACTCTTGAAATTTTGCACACACATCAGAACCTGCGGCCATCAGGGCCGGACTGAAGCTGGTACCCGGGCGTGGCACGGGGGCTCGACAGCGCCCCCTGGAATGGTGTCCGAAAACTTGGTCTATAAATCAAACACGCTTGTATATAATAATATGAAACTCAGTACACATATAGATCTCATCGGGCCGAACAACTTTCGTGCTCTAAGTTTTACACCAGCCCAACAGGAAGTCAACTATTATGGGTTGTTTGAAAAACGCATCCTCTGGAATTTGAAATACTCCTCCTAGAATATTCGTCCAATCACAACCAAACTCGGTGTGCATGAAGTCAAGACATTGAGGATGCTAAATTGCGGACGGATTTTTGATATCTCGAACGGTTTGGCCGTGGCGAGGAAACGAATTTATGGCGATTAATGGGACACAGGAAGTGTGTTATAACTTCTGCATACATTAACTGATCTTGATGAAACTTTCGCAGTGTGTTTGTTGTAAGAGGCCGATCACAAGGATGTGACTACTTTGAGTCAAAGTTATAGCGCCACCAACTGGCAGCAGGAAGTGTGTCACTTTCAAAATGCTTTGAAGTCACCCTCTTAATTTTACACGATTTGCTTCAAACTTTATGTGTATAATGTAAACACACGGCAGATGTAGACCTGTGAAAGGATTATTGATATCTTAGATACTGTTGCCGTGGCAACGCATCAAATTTTAATATTCTTTCCGGATGCGTTTGAGACTCTTAACATGCTTGAAATTGGATGAAACTCGACAGACACATAACACTTATTAGCCAGTAGACATGTGAAAAGTTTCAGAAATGGGCGTGGCAGGGGGGCTCAACAGCGCCCTCTTGAACAGGGTCTGAAAACTTGGTCCATATATCAAACACGCTTGCATGAATTAATATGAAACTCGGTACACATATAGATTTCATGGGGCCGAACAACTTTCCCTCTGTCAAGTTTCACGCCAGCCCAACAGGAAGTCGGCTATTATGGGTTGTTTGGAAAACGCTTGCTGTGGAATGTGATGTACTCCTCCTAGAGAATTCATTCAATCACCTCCAAACTCAGTCAGCATGAAGTCAAGACATTGAGGATGCTAAATTGCGAACGGATTTTTGATATCTCGAACGGTTTGGCTGTGGCGAGGAATCGAATTTATGGCGAGAAAAGAGAAACACGAAGTGGAATAACTTCTGCATACATTAACTGATCTTGATGAAACTTCAGCAGTGTGTTCGTGGTAAGAGGCCGATCAGATGGATGTAGCTATTGTGAGTCAAAGTTATAGCGCCACCAACTGGCAGCAGGAAGTGTGTCACTTTCAACATGCTTTTGACAAAAGTGGGGGGGTTAGTTTTAACTACAGTAAAGAAAAAATAGTTTGTATATTGTTCTCATCAAGCCGGACAACTTTCTAATTTACATTCAATAGCTCTGGCCATCAGGAAGTCAGATATTTTGGTCTGAATGTGATTTTTTTTGCTAAATCAGCCTCTGAATTTTTAGCCACTCCTCTTAAACTATTTATTTTATTCGTACCAAACTTTTTCAACATGATGAAACTACATTAAATATGCTAAATTGTGAATGGATAATAAATATCTTAAACGGTTTTGCTATGGCGAGGGATTAAAGTAATGTCCAAAAAGGAAACACTAAAAATCTTCTAAAAATGTAATTATATACCATTTATTTCTATATAAAAGTATACAAATATCGAACTAAACCCATTTTATTCTGTTTTTGCAATTCAAGAAGAATGAAAAAGTTAAAACAGGCTATTTAGTGCTATTTGGTTCAACAAAAAAGCAAACATAGGGCTATACTGCCCTCTTGTGTCCAAAAGGACATCAAAATAGTATATAAAACTTTTTACCAGGTAGGCCAATATTGTATTTAAATATACATTTATTAGGTATGTGTCTGAGGATATTTTCCCACCGGTTAATCGACGTGTGACACGAGTGGGTGCTTTTAAATCGCTAATATAATAGTGAAAGAAAAATAATGATAATGTTGCACACACAAATCACACACATGTGGGAAAGAATAAACAACACTAAACCGCCATTAGGTGTCGCCAGGCATCCATCTTAATAAGCGAGTCATTGATTCATTCGTTCAAACGATTCGTTCGAATGAGTCGATCATGATTAAGACAGATGTTTATGGATTGATCATTCAATCTTTGAGTCAACCGATTCGTTAAAAATGCTGAATCGTTCAGTTATGAGAAAACACGTGATAAGTGATGGTTCTGCCGTGATCTTTGTTTAACTATTTTCGCTGCTGAAACAGAACAAAAACAGTCAACATTGCATCTAAAATGTAAGTGACTTAATTGTAACTGTTTATTTGTATGAAATCTAGGGGTGGGAGAAAAAAATTATTCTTAGATGCATCGCGATGCGGACGTGGACGATTCTGAATCGATTCACAAATGTCAAAAAATCGATTCTCTAAAAAAATATTTTTCTAATAACGTAATATTGACGGAAGGCAAAAGGCGGAACTCTAAGCGGACGTGCGTGCAGTCTGTGGCGCGCACATAACAGAGAAGTTTCTTCTGCTCACCAAGGCTGCATATATTTGATTAAAAATACAAACAAAAACAGTAATATTGTAAAATATTATTCCAATTTAAAACAGCTGCTTTCTATTTTAATATATTTTAAACTGTTATTTATTCCTGTGATCAAAGCTGAGTTTTCAGCATCATTACTCCTCTCGTCACTGTCACATGATCCTTCAGAAATTATTCTAACATGATGATTGATACTCAAGAAACATTCATTATTATTTTAAATGTCGAAAACAGTTGTGTACAGTCTTTGATGAATAGAAAGTTCAAAAGAACAGCATTTATCTGAAATCTAAAGCTTTTGTAACGTTAAACACTACCGCTCAAAAGTTTTGGGTTAGTAATAATTAAAATTTTATTTTTGGGGTAAATAAATAAAATAAATCAGTACTTTTATTTATGAAGGATGAGTTAAACTGATCAACAGTTACAGTAAAGACATTTATAATGTTAAAAATATATATATTTGAAATATATGCTGTTCTTTTGAACTAACATTCATCAAAGCATTTTGAAAAAAAAAATCTGTACACAACTGTTTTCAACATTGAAAATAATAATGAATATTTATTGAGCATCAATCATCATATTAGTATGATTTCTGAAGGATCATGTGACACTGAAGACTGGAGTAATGATGCTGAAAACTCAACTTTGATCACAGAAATGAATTACTATGTAAAATATTTAAAAATTGAAAACAGCTGTTTTAAATTGGAATAATATTTCACAATATTACTGTTTTTGTTTGTATTTTTAATCAATAAATGCAGCCTTGGTGAGCAGAAGAGACTTCTCCTAAAAACATTAAAAATCTTACTGACCCCAAACTTTTGAACAATAATATATATATATATATATATATATATATATATATATTTACATATATATGTATGTGTGTGTATGTATGTATATATATATATATATATATATATATATATATAAATATAGCTGCGAGCAGCGATGGAGGGCCCAAGCCGGCGGTACCGCCACCCCGGTGCCTTTAGGTAACTAAAGGCACCGGGGTTGCGGTGCCACCGGCTTGGGCCCGTAATCGCTGCTCGCAGCTATATTTATTATTATTATTATTGTTCTTCAAGGGTTCGGGGGCTTTTGGGGCCTTTAACGTGCTCAAAAACTCATGAAACTTTGCACGCAGGTCAGAACCCGCGGCCATTAGGGCCGGGCTGAAGCTGGTACCCGGGCGTGGCAGGGGGGCTCAACAGCGCCCCCTAGAACACAATCTTAAATCTTGGACACATACAAGAACGTATTAGTATTAAACTCGGTACACATATAGATCTCATCGGGCCGAACAACTTTCGCACTCTAAGTTATTAGCTCTGCCCAACAGGAAGTCAGCTATTATGGGTTGTTTGAAAAACGCATGCTGTGGAATTTAATGTACTCCTCCGAGGGAATTGATCCGATCCACACCAAACTCGGTCAGCATGAAGTCAAGCCATTGAGGATGCTAAATTGCGGACGGATTTTTGATATCTCGAACGGTTTGGCCGTGGCGATGAAACGAATTTATAGCGAGAAAAGATAAACAGGAAGTGTGTTATAACTTCTGCATACATTAACTGATCTTGATGAAACTTCCGCAGTGTGTTCGTTGTAAGAGGCCGATCACATGGATGTGACTATTGTGAGTCAAAGTTATAGCGCCACCAACTGGCAGCAGGAAGTGTGTCACTTTCAAAATGCTTTGAAATCACCCTCTTATTTTTACCCGATTTGCTTCAAACTTTATGTGTATAATGTAAACACACGGCAGATGTAGACTTGTGAAAGGATTTTTGATATCTTTAATACTGTTGCCGTGGCAACGCTTCAAACTTTAATATTCTTTTTTGATGCTTTTGAGACTCTTAACATACTTGAAATTGGATGAAACTCGACAGACACATCACATTTATTAGCCAGTAGACATGTGCAAAGTTTCAGAAACGGGCGTGGTGAGGGGCTCAGTAGCGCCACCTTTAGTCAAAAATGGGGGCTTAGTTTTAAGTAGAGTCACAAAAATCGTTATGTATATTGTTCTCATCAAGCCGGACAACTTTCTAATTTATAGTCATAAGCTGTGACCAACAGGAAGTGAGATATTTTGGTTTGAATGTGATTTTTTGTAGAATTCTCTCCCTCTCTCTCTCTGCCTCTGCGTCTCTGTGTGTGTGAGGGGTGGGGGGATTTGTCTTTTGAGTGAGATTTGTTTAAAATTCCTGTTTTTCAAGGTTTCAGGGGCTTTTGGGGCCTTTAACGTGCTCGAAAACTCTTGAAACTTTGCACACAGGTCAGACCCCGCGGCCATCAGGGCCGGGCTGAAGCTGGTACCCGGGCGTGGCAGGGGGGCTCAACAGCGCCCCCTGGAATGGGATCCGAACACTTGTCCATAAATCAAACACACTTGCATGTAATGATATGAAACTCGGTACACATATAGATCACATCGGGCTGAACAACTTTCGTGCTCTAAGTTTTACGCCAGCCCAACAGGAAGTCGGCAATTATGGGTTGTTTGGAGAACGCTTGCTGTGGAATGCGAAGTACTCCTCCTAGAGAATTCATCCAATCCCCACCAAACTCGGTGTGCATGAAGTCAAGACATTGAGGATTCTAAATTGCGGACGGATTTTTGATATCTCGAACGGTTTGGCCGTGGCGAGGAAACGAATTTATGGCGAGAAAAGAGAAACACGAAGTGGTATAACTTCTGCATACATTAACGGATCTTGATGAAACTTCACCAGTGTGTTCGTGGTAAGAGGCCGATCAGATGGATGTAACTATTGTGAGTCAAAGTTATAGCGCCACCAACTGGCAGCAGGAAGTGTGTCACTTTCAAAATGTTTTTGACAAAAGTGGGGGGGTTAGGTTTACCCACAATTACAAAAATCAGTAAGTATATTGGTCTCATCGAGCTGGACAACTTTCTAATTTGAGGTCATTAGCTTGGACCAACAGGAAGTCAGATATTTTGGTTTGAATGTGGATTTATTTGCAAATTCAGCCTCTGCTTTTTACCCACTCCTGCTAAGTGTTTTTTTTTTTATTCACACCAAACTTTTTCAACATGATGAAAATACATTAAAGATGCTAAATTGAGAACGGATATTGAATATCTCAAACGGTTTTGACATGGCGAGGGATTAAAATAATGTCAAAAAAGGAATCAGAAAACATCTCATATATTCTTAAAATTTAATTATACACCATTTATTTTTATATAAAATAATACAAATATTAGAACTAAACCTATTTTATTCTGTTTTTGCAATTCAAGAAGTATGAAAAAGTTAAAAACAGGCTATTTAGTGCTATTTGTTTCAACAAAAAAGCAAACATAGGGCTATACTGCCCTCTTGTGTCCAAAAGGATATCAAAATAGTATATAAAACGTTTTACTAGGTAGGCCTATTGTATTTAAATATAAATTTATTAGGTATATGACTGTGAGGATATTTTCCCATCGGTTAAGCGACGTGTGACACGAGCGGGTGCTTTTAAATCGCTAATATAAAAGTGAAAGTAAAAAAAACGGACGTCCGCACGGACATTGATAATGGTGCACGTTGGAAAGAATGATACTTTTAAACATAACACTAAACCGCCATTAGGTGTCGCCAGGCGACCATCTTAATGAGCGAGTCATTGATTCATTCGTTCAAACGATTCATTCCAATGACTGAGTCATTCATGATTGAGACAGATGTTTATGGATTGACCATTGAATCTTTGAGTCAAGCGATTCGTTTCAAAATGCTGAATCATTCAGTAATGAGAAAACAAGTTGCTGTGATCTTTGTTTAACTATTTTTGCTGCTGAAACAGAACAAAAACAGTCAATATTGCATCTAAAATGTAAGTGACTTAATTGTAACTGTTTATTAACCTGTTGTATGAAATCAATGTCACAGTTTCAATTGTGATTGTATTCAGGAAATAGTTGCCTACTCGTCAAGTGAGGTTGCTTAACTCTATCATATGTTATAAAATATATAAAAACTCCATATTTGTAATTTTTATAGTCAGTATGTTGTTAACTGGGTTGCTTTTTTGTGTGCTGCGCTCATTTGTTTACAATTCTCCTGGAGAAGCAGCATGAGCCTCAGCAGTGCAACCTTGTTACCATTGATCAGTAATACATTTATTATTAACTGCTGATTGCAACTTAAAATGAATGTAATGAAATTAGAATAATCTCTCGTTTTAGTGATTCCCAAGTTATTTTTTTGTTATTGACGTTCTAATCAGGCTATACTTTGGTCGCGCAAGTAAAATTCTCTTTCAGGTAGGCCTATTGTATTTATATATAAATATATTAGGGATGTGACTGTGATAACATTTTCCCACCGGTTAATCGACATGTGACACCGCTGAGGGCTTTTAAATCGCTAACTATAGTATACTATATACTAGTAAAATACAGATGTCCGCACAGACATTGATAATGGTGCGGAGTAGAGCGAGCATTTTCAATGTATTCCTATGGATGTAGGAATTAACTAAAACATTTTATTTATGTTTTTGTGTCCACTGTTCAACCGCAACCGCGTCACACACACACATTCCAGAATTGCAATCTTGACATTCATTATAGCCCTAATACAATATAATAATAAAAATAGTCAACCTAACATAAACGAATTACACTGCTCTGTTTAAATAGTCAGTAGTACAATCTGTACCATTCACAGTAAGCAGAGCTCCACTGTGATGTTTCCAAGCACATTTTTGCGCGCGTGAAGAGGATGATTTTTTCCATCGATATTGGAACACGAGTGAAGTACAAAGCCTATAATAAAGAATAGTTTAGCATCCAAATACATCGCAAAAATTGAAACATTTTGATTCTAATGAGAGGGTTACGTGAGACCAACACTGCTTACTTTCGTTTTTATTTTTACATTAAATTTAAAGGATTTGTTGTGGAATATTTTGAGTGTATCATAAAATCAGAATAAGGTAATACAAGTAATATTTTCTGTCTTATAAATATATATATATATATGTGTGTGTGTGTGTGTGTGTGTGTGTATATATATATATATATATATATATATATATATATATATAAATATAGCTGCGAGCAGCGATGGAGGGCCAAAGCCGGTGGCACCGCCATCCCCGGTGCCTTTAGGTAACTAAAGGCACCGGGGTGGCGGTGCCACCGGCTTGGGCCCGCAATCGCTGCTCGCAGCTATATTTATTATTATTATTATTATTTTGTCAACCTTTCGGCCACTTTTGGGGCCCTTAACATGCTCGAAAACTCTTGAAACTTTGCACACAGGTCAGAACCCGCGGCCATCAGGGCCGGGCTGAGGCTGGTACCCGGGCGTGGCAGGGGGGCTCGACAGCGCCCCCTGGAACGGGATCCGAACACGTGTCCATAAATCAAACACGCTTGCATGTAATAATATGAAACTCGGTACACATATAGATCTCATCGGGCCGAACAACTTTCATGCTCTAAGTTTTACGCCAGCCCAACAGGAAGTCGGCTATTATGGGTTGTTTGGAAACGCATGCTGTGGAATTTAATGTACTCCTCCTAGGGAATTCATCGATTCGCCTCCAAACTCGGTGTGCATGAAGTCAAGACATTGAGGATGCTAAATTGCGGACGGATTTTTGATATCTCGAACGGTTTGGCCGTGGCGAGGAAACGAATTTATGGCGAAAAAATGAAACAGGAAGTGTGTTATAACTTCTGCATACATTAACTGATCTTGATGAAACTTCAGCAGTGTGTTCGTTGTAAGAGGCCGATCGCACAGATGTGACTATTGTGAGTCAAAGTTATAGTGCCACCAACAGGCAGCAGGAAGTACATCACTATTAAAATGCTTTGAAATCAGTGTCTTATTTTTACCCGATTTGCTTCAAACTTTATGTGTACAATGTAGACACACGGCAGATGTAAACCTGTGAAAGGATTATTGATATCTTAGATACTGTTGCCGTGGCAACGCATCAAACTTTAATATTATTTTTGATGCTTTTGAGACTCTTAACATACTTGCAATTGCATGAAACTCAACAGACACATCACATTTATTAGCCAGTAGACATGTGCAAAGTTTCAGAAACGGGCGTGGTGGAATGGCTCAGTAGCGCCACCTTTAGTCAAAAATGGGGGCTTAGTTTTTCCTAGAATCACAAAACTTGGTATGTGTATTGTTCTCATCAAGACGGACAACTTTCTAATTTACATGAACCATCTCCGACCAACAGGAAGAGAGATATTTTGGTTTGAATGTGGATTTTCTGAAGAATTTTCTCTCCCTCTCTCTGTGTCTCTGTGTGTGTGAGGGGAGGGGGGGATTTGACTATTGCTTTTATATTGTTAATCAAGGTTTCAGGGGCTTTTGGGGTCCTTAACGTGCTCAAAAACTCTTGAAACTTTGCACACAGGTCAGAACCCACGGCCATCAGGGCCGGGCTGAAGCTGGTACCCGGGCGTGGCTGGGGGGCTCAACAGCGCCCCCTTGAACGGGGTTCTAAAACTTGATCCATATATCAAACACGCTCGCATGAATTAATATGAAACTCGGTACACATATAGATCTCATCGGGCCGAACAACTTTACCCCGGTCAAGTTTTACGCCAGCCCAACAGGAAGTCGGCTATTATGGGTTGTTTGGAAAACGCTTGCTGTGGAATGTGAAATACTCCTCCTAGAAAATTCACCGTGTCCCCTTCAAACTCGGTGTGCATGTAGTCAAGACTTTGAGGATGCTAAATTGCGGACGGATTTTTGATATCTCGAACGGTTTGGCTGTGGCGAGGAATCGAATTTATGGCGAGAAAAGAGAAACACGGAAGTGGAATAACTTCTGCATACATTAACTGATCTTGATGAAACTTCAGCAGTGTGTTCGTGGTAAGAGGCCGATCAGATGGATGTAGCTATTGTGTGTCAAAGTTATAGCGCCACCAACTGGCAGCAGGAAGTGTGTCACTTTCAACATTCTTTTGACAAAAGTGGGGGGGTTAGTTTTAACTACAGTAAAGAAAAAATAGTTTGTATATTGTTCTCATCAAGCCGGACAACTTTCTAATTTACATTCAATAGCTCTGGCCATCAGGAAGTCAGATATTTTGGTCTGAATGTGAATTTTTTTGCAAAATCAGCCTCTGAATTTTTAGCCACTCCTCTTAAACTATTTATTTTATTCGTACCAAACTTTTTCAACATGATGAAACTACATTAAATATGCTAAATTGTGAATGGATAATAAATATCTCAAACGGTTTTGCTATGGCGAGGGATTAAATAATGTCCAAAAAGGAAACACTAAAAATCTTCTAAAAATGTAATTATATACCATTTATTTCTATATAAAAGTATACAAATATCACAACTAAACCCATTTTATTCTGTTTTTGCAATTCAAGAAGAATGAAAAAGTTAAAACAGGCTATTTAGTGCTATTTGGTTCAACAAAAAAGCAAACATAGGGCTATACTGCCCTCTTGTGTCCAAAAGGACATCAAAATAGTATATAAAACTTTTTACCAGGTAGGCCAATATTGTATTTAAATATACATTTATTAGGTATGTGTCTGAGGATATTTTCCCACCGGTCAATCGACGTGTGACACGAGTGGGTGCTTTTAAATCGCTAATATAATAGTGAAAGAAAAATAATGATAATGTTGCACACACAAATCACACACATGTGGGAAAGAATGATGCTTTTAAACAACACTAAACCGCCATTAGGTGTCGCCAGGCATCCATCTTAATAAGCGAGTCATTGATTCATTCGTTCAAACGATTTGTTCGAATGAGTCGATCATGATTAAGACAGATGTTTATGGATTGATCATTCAATCTTTGAGTCAACCGTTTCGTTAAAAATGCTGAATCGTTCAGTTATGAGAAAACACGTGATGCGTGATGGTTCTGCCGTGATCTTTGTTTAACTATTTTCGCTGCTGAAACAGAACAAAAACAGTCAACATTGCATCTAAAATGTAAGTGACTTAATTGTAACTGTTTATTAACCTGTTGTATGAAATCTAGGGGTGGGAGAAAAAAATTATTCTTAGATGCATCGCGATGCGGACGTGGACGATTCTGAATCGATTCACAAATGTCAAAAAATCGATTCTCTAAAAAAATATTTTTCTAATAACTTAATATTGACGGAAGGCAAAAGGCGGAACTCTAAGCGGACGTGCGTGCAGTCTGTGGCGCGCACATAACAGAGAAGTTTCTTCTGCTCACCAAGGCTGCATTTATTTGATTAAAAATACAAACAAAAACAGTAATATTGTAAAATATTATTCCAATTTAAAACAGCTGCTTTCTATTTTAATATATTTTAAACTGTTATTTATTCCTGTGATCAAAGCTGAGTTTTCAGCATCATTACTCCAGTCGTCACTGTCACATGATCCTTCAGAAATTATTCTAATATGATGATTGATACTCAAGAAACATTCATTATTATTTTAAATGTCGAAAACAGTTGTGTACAGTCTTTGATGAATAGAAAGTTCAAAAGAACAGCATTTATCTGAAATCTAAAGCTTTTGTAACGTTAAACACTACCGCTCAAAAGTTTTGGGTTAGTAATAATTAAAATTTTATTTTTTGGGGAAATAAATAAAATAAATCAGTACTTTTATTTATGAAGGATGAGTTAAACTGATCAACAGTTACAGTAAAGACATTTATAATGTTAAAAATATATATATTTGAAATATATGCTGTTCTTTTGAACTTTACATTCATCAAAGCATTTTGAAAAAAAAAAAATCTGTACACAACTTGTTTCAACATTGAAAATAATAATGAATATTTATTGAGCATCAATCATCATATTAGTATGATTTCTGAAGGATCATGTGACACTGAAGACTGGAGTAATGATGCTGAAAACTCAACTTTGATCACAGAAATGAATTACTATGTAAAATATTTAAAAATTGAAAACAGCTGTTTTAAATTGGAATAATATTTCACAATATTACTGTTTTTGTTTGTATTTTTAATCAATAAATGCAGCCTTGGTGAGCAGAAGAGACTTCTCCTAAAAACATTAAAAATCTTACTGACCCCAAACTTTTGAACATAATATATATATATATATATATATATATATATATATATATATATATATATATATATATATATGTGTGTGTGTGTATGTATAGCTGCGAGCAGCGATGGAGGGCCAAAGCCGGCGGTACCGCCACCCCGGTGCCTTTAGGTAACTAAAGGCACCGGGGTTGCGGTGCCACCGGCTTGGGCCCGTAATCGCTGCTCGCAGCTATATTTACCTTATTCTGATTTTATGATACACTCAAAATATCCCACAACAAATCTTTTAAATTTAATGTAAAAATTAAAACGAAAGTAAGCACTGTTGGGCTCACGTAACCCTCTCATTAGAATCAAAATGTTTCAGCATTTGCAATGTATTTGGATGCTAAACTATTCTTTATTATAGGCTTTGTTCTTCACTCGTGTTCCAATATCGACAGAAAAAATCATCCTCTTCACACGCGCAAAAATGTGCTTGAAACATCACAGTGGAGCGGTGCTTACTGTGAATGTACGAATTGTACTACTGACTATTTAGAGCAGTGTAATTTTTATATGTTAGGTTAACTATTTTATTATTATATTTTATTAAGGCTATAATGAACAGGCTGCGATGTCAAGATTGCAATGCTGGAATGTGTGTTTGTGTGTGTGTGTGTGTGTGTGTGCGTGCGTGTGTGTGTGTGTTGTGTGTGTGTGTGTGTGTGTGTGTGTGTGTGTGAGAGAGAGAGAGATTATGTGTTCAACACACACAATCACACAGTAATCCTGTTAACTGTTTATAGAGAGAGAGAGAGAGAGTGTGTGTGTGTGTGTGTGTGTGTGTGTGTGTGTGTGTGTGTGTGTGTGAGAGAGAGAGAGAGAGAGAGAGAGAGAGAGAGAGAGGGCATGTGTTCAACACACAATCACACAGTAATACTGTTCACTGTTTATATAGAGAGAGAGAGAGTGTGTGTGTGTGTGTGTGTGTGTGTGTGTGTGTGTGTGTGTGTGTGTGTGTGTGTGTGTGTGTGTGTGTGTGTGTGTGTGTGTGTGTGTGTGTGTGTGTGTGTTCATGTTTTTCTATCCCGGTGGGGACTTCAACCTGAATGCACACAGACTCATGGGGACTCGTGTCACAGTGGGGACCTAAATAGAGGTCCCCATGGGTAAACAAGCTTATAAATCATACAGAATGAGTTTTTTTTGGAAATGTAAAAATGCAGAAAGTTTTCAGTGATGGGTAGGTTTAGGGGTAGGGTTAGTGTAAGGAGATAAAATATACAGTTTGTACAGTATAAAAATCATTAAATCTATGTAGAGTCCCCACAAAGATAGTAAACCGTGTGTGTGTGGGTGGGTGTGTGTGTGTGGTGTGGGCGCGATTGAACAGTGGACACATAAAAACATACTCCGTCATTATACAGGACGACATTCAAACTGCAAAGTGTTAACTTATATTTGTGTACAGTTGCAATAAAACACAACATTGTGCTTTTGTAAAATAATTTCAAGCAATCAACCCCCGAAAGGCGCTAATTTTAAAATTAAACTAAAATGCTCATGGCTGCACGGGCATTCATAACGGTGCGCATCCACGGCGAGGAACGAGCAGAACAGAGTGAACGTTTTTCAGTTAATTCCTACTTCCATAGGAATTCATTTGAAACGCTCGCTCAACCACTATCAATGTCAGTGTGGACAAACATATTTTACTTTCGTTTTTAAGTTGGCGATTCAAAAGCCTCCAGCGGTGTCACACGTCGATTAACCGGTGGTAAAATATTCTCACCGTCACATACCTAGTATATTTTTATGTAGATACAATAGGCCTACCTGATTTTGAACACAAGAGGGCAGTATAGCCCTATGTATGACTTGACTTTTATGGGACTAAATAGTACAATTACTATTTTTAAACTTATAAATATTTATTAAATTGAAAAAAAAAAGAATAAAATGGGTTTAGTTGTGATATTTTTATACTTTTATATAAAAATAAATGGTGTTTAATTACATTTTTAGAAGATGAGGCTTTAAGTGTTACTTTAATTTAGTCCCTCACTATAGCAAAACCGTTTGAGATGTTTAATATCCGTTCACAATTTAGCATCTTTAATGTATCTTTATCATTTTGAAAAAGTTTGGTGTGAATAAAATAAACCAGTTAGGAAGAGTAGCTAAAAACTCAGAGTCTGAAATATCCAAAAAATCCACATTCAAACCAAAATATCTGACTTCCTTTTGCTCTGAGCTAATAACTGTAAATTAGAAAGTTGTCCGGCTCGGTGAGACCAATATATATACTGATTTTTGTAACTGTTGGTAAAACTAACCCACCCACTTTTGTCAAACGCATGTTGAAAGTGACACACTTCCTGCTGCCAGTTGGTGGCGCTATAACTTTGACTCACAATAGTTACATCCATCTGATCGGCCTCTTACCACGAACATACTGCTAAAGTTTCATCAAGATCAGTTAATGTATGCAGAAGTTATAACACTTCGTCTCCTCTCTTTTCTCGCCATAAATTTGTTTCCTCGCCACGGCCAAACCGTTCGAGATATCAAAAATCCGTCCGCAATTTAGCATTCTCAATGTCTTGACTTCATGCTGACTGAGTTTGGAGGTGATTGAATGAATTCTCTAGGAGGAGTACATCACATTCCACAGCAAGCGTTTTCCAAACAACCCATAATAGCCGACTTCCTGTTGGGCTGGCGTGAAACTTGACAGAGGGAAAGTTGTTCGGCCCGATGAAATCTATATGTGTACCGAGTTTCATATTAATTCATGCAAGCGTGTTTGATATATGGACCAAGTTTTCAGACCCTGTTCAAGAGGGCGCTGTTGAGCCCCCCTGCCACGCCCGTTTCTGAAACTTTTCACATGTCTACTGGCTAATAAGTGTTATGTGTCTGTCGAGTTTCATCCAATTTCAAGCATGCTAAGAGTCTCAAACGCATCCGAAAAGAATATTAAAATTTGATGCATTGCCACGGCAACAGTATCTAAGATATCAATAATCCTTTCACAGGTCTACATCTGCCGTGTGTTTACATTATACACATACAGTTTGAAGCAAATCGGGTAAAAGTAAGAGGGTGACTTCAAAGCATTTTGAAAGTGACACACTTCCTGCTGCCAGTTGGTGGCGCTATAACTTTGACTCACAATAGTCACATCCATGTGATCGGCCTCTTACAACGAATACACTGCTGAAGTTTCATCAAGATCAGTCAATGTATGCAGAAGTTATAACACACTTCCTGTGTCCCATTATTCGCCATAAATTCGTTTCCTCGCCACGGCCAAACCGTTCGAGATATCAAAAATCTGTTCGCAAGAATTGATCCTCAATGTCTTGACTTTATTCTCACCGAGTTTGGTGGCGATCGGATGAAATCCCTAGGAGGAGTATTTCACATTCCATTGTATGCGTTTTCCAAACAACGTATAATAACCGACTTCCTGTTGGGCTTTTGTAAAACTTAGAGCACGAAAGTTGTTCGGCCCGATGAGATCTATATGTGTACTGAGTTTCATATTATTACATGCAAGCGTGTTTGACTTATGGACCAAGTTTTCGGACCCCATTCCAGGGGGCGCTGTCGAGCCCCCCTGCCACGCCCCGGTACCAGCTTCAGCCCGGCCCTGATGGCCGCAGGTTCTGACGTGTGTGCAAAATTTCAAGAGTTTTTGAGCATGTTAAGGGCCCCAAAAGTGGCAAAAAGGCAAAAAAATAAAAATAATGAAAAAAAACATATATATATAGCTGCGAGCAGCGATTGCGGGCCCAAGCCGGTGGCACCGCCACCCTGGTGCATTTAGTTGCACTAAAGGCACCGTGGTGGCGGTGTCACCAGCTTGGGCCCTCCATCACTGCTCGCAGCTATATATATATATATATATATATATATATATATATATATATATATATATATATATATAAATATTTATTTAAATGTAATATATATATATATATTTATATATATAAATGTAATATATATATATATATATATATATCGGACAAGTAATATTCTCTGTCTTGTCACTTTAAAATATATATATATATATATATATATATATATATATATATATATATATATATATAAAATTCAGAGGCCGATTTTGCAAATAAATCCACATTCAAACCAAAATATCTGACTTCCTGTTGGTCAGAGCTAATGACTGTAAATTAGAAACTTGTCCGGCTCGATGAGACCAATATATGTACTGATTTTTGTAACTGTGGGTAAAAGTAACCCCCCCCCCCATTTTGCCAAAAGCATTTTGAAAGTGACACAGTTCTTGTTGCCAGTTGGTGGCGCTATAACTTTGACTCACAATAGTTGCATCCATCTGACCGGCCTCTTACCACGAACACACTGCTGAAGTTTCATCAAGATCAGTTAATGTGTGCAGAAGTTATAACACTTCGTGTCTCTCTTTTCTCGCCATAAATTTGTTTCCTCGCCACGGCCAAACCGTTCGAGATATCAAAAATCCGTCCGCAATTTAGCATCCTCAATGTCTTGACTTCATGCACACCGAGTTTGGTGGGGATGGGATGAATTTTCTAGGAGGAGTATTTCACATTCCACAGCAAGCGTTTTCCAAACAACCCATATTAGCCGACTTCCTGTTGGGCTGGCGTGAAACGTGACAGAGGGAAAGTTGTTCGGCCCGATGAGATCTATATGTGTACCGAGTTTCATATTAATTCATGCAAGCGTGTTTGATATATGGACCAAGTTTTCAGACCCCGTTCAAGGGGGCGCTGTTGAGTCCCCCTGCCATGCCCGTTTCTGAAACTTTTCACATGTCTACTGGCTAATAAATGTGATGTATCTGTCGAGTTTCATCCAATTTCAAGCATGCTAAGAGTCTCAAACGCATCCAAAAAGAATATTAAAGTTTGATGCGTTGCCACGGCAACAGTATCTAAGATATCAATAATCCTTTCACAGGTGCACATCTGCCGTGTGTCTACATTATACACATAAAGTTTGAAGCAAATCGGGTAAAAATAAGAGAGTGATTTCAAAGCATTTTGAAAGTGACACACTTCCTGTTGCCAGTTGGTGGCGCTATAACTTTGACTCACAAAGGTCACATCCATGTGATCGGCCTCTTACAACGAATACACTGCTGAAGTTTCAGCAAGATCAGATAATGTATGCAGAAGTTATAACACACTTCCTGTGTCCCATTATTCGCCATAAATTCGTTTCCTCGCCACGGCCAAACCGTTCGAGATATCAAAAATCTGTTCGCAAGAATTCATCCTCAATGTCTTGACTTCATTCTCACCGAGTTTTGCGGCGATCGGATGAATTCCCTAGGAGGAGTATTTCACATTCCATTGTATGCGTTTTCCAAACAACGTATAATAACCGACTTCCTGTTGGGCTTTTGTAAAACTCAGAGCACGAAAGTTGTGCGGCCCGATGAGATCTATATGTGTACTGAGTTTCATATTATTACATGCAAGCTTGTTTGATATATGGACCAAGATTTCGGACCCCATTCCAGGGGGCGCTGTCGAGCCCCCCTGCCACGCCCAGGTACCAGCTTCAGTCCGGCCCTGATGGCCGCGGGTCCTGACCCGTGTGCAAAGTTTCAAGAGTTTTTGAGCATGTTAAGGGCCCCAAAAGTGGCAAAAAGGCAAAAAAAAAATAATGAAGAAAAAAAAAAAAAAAAAAAAATAATAATGCTTACGAAAACAATAGGGCCTTCGCCCTTTCAGGGCTTGGGCCCTAAATATAGCTGCGAGCAGCGATTACGGGCCCAAGCCGGTGGCACCGCAACCCCAGTGCCTTTAGTAACCTAAAGGCACCGGGGATGGCGGTGCCGCCGGCTTTGGCCCTCCATCGCTGCTCGCAGCTATATTTATATATATATATATATATATATATATATATATATATATATATATATATATATATATATATATATATATATCTTTCTATCTATCTATGTCTATATATATATATATATATATATATATATATATATATATATATGTGTATATTTACACACACACACATATATATATAAGACAGAAAATATAACTTGTCTTACCTTATTCTGATTTTATGATACACTCAAAATATTCCACAACAAATCCTTTAAATTTAATGTAAAAATAAAAACAAAAGTAAGCAGTGTTGGTCTCACGTAACTCTCTCATTAGAATAAAAAATGTCAATATTTGTGATGCATTTGGATGCTAAACTGTTCTTTATTATAGGCTTTGTACTTCACTCATGTTCCAATATCGATAGAAAAAATCATCCTCTTCACACGCGCAAAAATGTGCTTGGAAACATCACAGTGGAGCTCTGCTTACTGTGAATGGTACAAATTGTACTACTGACTATTTAAACAGAGCAGTGTAATTCGTATATGTTAGGTTGACTATTTTTATTATTATATTGTATTAGGGCTATAATGAACAGGCTGCGATGTCAAGATTGCAATTCTGGAATGTGTGTGTGTGTGTGACGCGGTTGCGGTTGAACAGTGGACACATAAAAACATAAATAAAATGTTTAAGTTCATTCCTACTTCCATAGGCATACATTGAAAATGCTCACTCTACTCCGCACCATTATCAATGTCTGTGCGGACGTCTGTATTTTACTTTCGCTTTTAAGTTAGCGATTTAAAAGCCCTCAGCGGTGTCACACGTCGATTAACTGGTGGGAAAATTTTATCACAGTCACATCCCTAATATATTTATATATAAATACAATAGGCCTACCTGAAAGAGAATTTTACTTGCCCGACCAGAGTATAGCCTGATTAGAACGTCAATAACAAAAAAATAACTTGGGAATCACTAAAACGAGAGATTATTCTAATTTCATTACATTCATTTTAAGTTGCAATCAGCAGTTCATAATAAATGTATTACTGATCAATGGTAACAAGGTTGCCCTGCTGAGGCTCATGCAGCTTCTCCAGGAGAATTGTAAACAAATGAGCGCAGCACACAAAAACGCAACGCAGTTAACAACATACTGACTATAAAAATTACAAATATGGAGTTTTTTATATATTTTCTAACATATGATAAGAGTTAAGCAACCTCATTTGACGAGTAGGCAACTATTTCCTGAATACAATCACAATTGAAACTGTGACATTGATTTCATACAAAAGGTTAATAAACAGTTACAATTAAGTCACTTACATTTTAGATGCAATATTGACTGTTTTTGTTCTGTTTCAGCAGCAAAAATAGTTAAACAAAGATCAGCAGAACCATCGTGCATCTCACAGCAACTTGTTTTCTCATTACTTAATGATTCAGCATTTTGAAACGAATCGGTTGACTCAAAGATTCAATGGTCAATCCATAAACATCTGTCTCAATCATGAATGACTCAGTCATTCGAACGAATCGTTTGAACGAATGAATCAATGACTCGCTCATTAAGATGGTCGCCTGGTGACACCTGATGGCGGTTTAGTGTTATGTTTAAAAGTATCATTTTTTCCAACGTGCACCATTATCAATGTTCGTGCGGACCTCCGTTTTTTACTTTCACTTTTATATTAGCGATTTAAAAGCAGCCGCTCATGTCACACGTCGATTAACCGATGGGAAAATATCCTCACAGTCATATACCTAATAAATTTATATTTAAATACAATAGGCCTACCTAGTAAAACGTTTTATATACTATTTTAATATCCTTTTGGACACAAGAGGGCAGTATAGCCCTATGTTTGATTTTTTGTTGAACCAAATAGCACTAAATAGCCTGTTTTTAAATTTTTCATACTCCTTGAATTGCAAAAACAGAATAAAATGGGTTTAGTTCTAATATTTGTATCATTTTACATAAAAATAAATGGTGTATAATTACATTTTTAGAAGTTATGTTGAGATGTTTCCTGCTTCCTTTTTGACATAAATTTAATCCCTCGCCATAGCAAAACCGTTTGAGATATTCAATATCCGTTTACAATTTTGCATCATTAATATATTTTAATCATGTTGAAAAAGTTTGGTGGGAATAAAATAAACCTTTTAGGAGGAGCAACTAAAAACTCAGAGGCTGATTTAGCAAAAAATCCATATTCAGACCAAAATATCCGACACCCTGTTGGTCATAGCTAATAACTGTCAATTAGAAAGTTGTCCGGCTTGATGAGAACAATACACCTACCAAGTTTTGTGATTCTAGGAAAAACTAAGCCCCCATTTTTGACTAAAGGTGGCGCTACTGAGCCATTTCAACACGCCCGTTTCTGAAACTTTGCACATGTCTACTGGATAATAAATGTGATGTGTCTGTCGAGTTTCATGCATTTTCAAACATGTGAAGAGTCTCAAAAGCATCCGAAAAGAATATTAAATTTTAATGCGTTGCCACGGCAACAGTATCTAAGATATCAATAATCCTTTCACAGGTCTACATCTGCCGTGTGTCTACATTATACACATAAAGTTTTAAGCAAATCGGGTAAAAATAAGAGGGTGATTTCAAAGCATTATGAAAGTGACACACTTCCTGTTGCCAGTTGGTGGCGCTATAACTTTGACTCACAAATGTCACATCCATGTGATCGGCCTCTTACAACGAACACACTGCTGAAGTTTCATCAAGATCAGTTAATGTATGCAGATGTTATAACACACTTCCTGTTTGAATTATTCGCCATAAATTCGTTTCCTTGCCACGGCCAAACGATGTCAAGATTGCAATGCTGGAATGTGTGTGTGTGTGTGTGTGTGTGTGTGTGTGTGTGTGTGTGTGTTCATGTTTTTCTATCCCGGTGGGGACTTCAACCTGAATGCTTACAGACTCATGGGAACTTGTGTCACAGTGGGAAGCTAAATAGAGGTCCCCATGGGTAAACAAGCTTATAAATCATACAGAATGAGTTTTTTTGTTAATGTAAAAATGCAGAAAGTTTTCTGTGATAGGTAGGTTTAAGAGTAGGGTTAGTGTAAGGAGATAGAATATACAGTTTGTACAGTATAAAACCATTACGTATATGGAGAGTCCCTACAAAGATAGTAAACCGTGTGTGGCGTGGGCATGATTGAACAGTAGACACATAAAAACATACTCCGTCATTATACAGGACGACATTCAAACTGCAAAGTGTTAACTTATATTTGTGTACAGTCGCAATAAAACACAACATTTTGCTTTTGTAAAATAATTTCAAGAAATCCACCCCCCGAAAGGCGCTAATTTTAAAATTAAACTAAAATGCTCACGGCTGCACGGGCATTCATAACGGTGCACGTCCACGGCGAGGAACGAGCAGAACAGAGTGAACGTTTTTCAGTTAATTCCTACTTCCATAGGAATTCATTTGAAACGCTCGCTCAACCACTATCAGTGTCAGTGCGGACGAACATATTTTACTTTCATTTTTAAGTTGGCGATTCAAAAGCCCCCAGTGGTGTCAGACGTCAATTAACCGGTGGTAAAATATTCTCACCGTCACATACCTAGTTTATTTTTATATAGATACAATAGGCCTATCTGATTTTGAACACAAGAGGGCAGTATAGCCCTATGTATGACTTGACTTTTATGGGACTAAATAGTACAATTACTATTTTTAAACTTATAAATAATTCTTAAATTGAAAAAAGAAAAAAAGAATTAAATGGGTTTAGTTGTGATATTTCTATACTTTTATATAGAAATAAATGGTGTTTAATTACATTTTTAGAAGAAATTAGGCTTTTAGTGTTTCCTTTTTGGACATTACTTTAGTCCCTCACTATAGCAAAACCGTTAGAGATGTTTAATATCCGTTCACAATTTAGCATATTTAATGTATTATCATCATTTTGAAAAAGTTTGGTGGGAATAAAATAAACCATTTAGGAAGCGTAGCTAAAAACTCAGAGTCTGAAATATCCCAAAAATCCACATTCAAACCAAAATATCTGACTTCCTTTGGCTCGGAGCTAATGACTGTAAATTAGAAAGTTGTCTGGCTCGATGAGACCAATATATATACTGACTTTTGTAACTGTTGGTAAAACTAACCCCCCCACTTTTGTCAAAAGCATGTTGAAAGTGACACACTTCCTGCTGGCAGTTGGTGGCGCTATAACTTTGACTCACAATAGTTACATCCATCTGATCGGCCTCTTACCACGAACACACTGGTGAAGTTTCATCAAGATCAGTTAATGTATGCAGAAGTTATATCACTTCGTGTTTCTCTTTTCTCGCCATAAATTCGTTTCCTCGCCACGGCCAAACCGTTCGACATATCAAAAATCCGTCCGCAATTTAGAATCCTCAATGTCTTGACTTCATGCACACAGAGTTTGGTGGGGATTGGATGAATTCTCTAGGAGGAGTACTTCGCATTCCACAGCAAGCGTTTTCCAAACAACCCATAATAGCCGACTTCCTGTTGGGCTGGCGTAAAACTTGACTGGGGGAAAGTTGTTCGGCCCGATGAGATCTATATGTGTACCGAGTTTCATATTAATTCATGCAAGCGTGTTTGATCTATGGACCAAGTTTTGGGACCCCGTTCAAGGGGTCGCTGTTGAGCCCCCCTGCCACGCCCGGGTACCAGCTTCAGCCCGTCCCTGATGGCAGGGGGTTCTGACTTGTGTGCAAAGTTTCAAGAGTTTTTGAGCACGTTAAGGACCCCAAAAGCCCCTGAAACCTTGATTAACAATATAAAAGCAATAGTCAAATCCCCCCCTCCCCTCACACACACAGAGACACAGAGAGAGGGAGAGAAAATTATTCAGAAAATCCACATTCAAACCAAAATATCTCTCTTCCTGTTGGTCGGAGATGGTTCATGTAAATTAGAAAGTTGTCCGTCTTGATGAGAACAATACACATACCAAGTTTTGTTGCTGTTGATAAAACTAACCCCCCCACTTATGATTAAAGGTCGCGCTAGTGAGCCCCTCACCACGCCCGTTTCTGAAACTTTGCACATGTCTACGGGCTAATAAATGTGATGTGTCTGTCGAGTTTCATCCAATTTCAAGTATGTTAAGAGTCTCAAAAGCATCAAAAAAGAATATTAAAGTTTGAAGCGTTGCCATGGCAACATTATTAAAGATATCAACAATCCTTTCACAGGTCTACATCTGCCGTGTGTTTACATTATACACATAAAGTTTGAAGCAAATCGGGTAAAAATAAGAGGGTGATTTTAAAGCATTTTGAAAGGGACACACTTCCTGCTGCCAGTTGGTGGCACTATAACTTTGACTCACAATAGTCACATCCATGTGATCGGCCTCTTACAACGAACACACTGCTGAAGTTTAATCAAGATCAGTTAATGTATGCAGAAGTTATAACACACTTCCTGTTTCCATTATTCGCCATGAATTTGTGTCCTCGCCACGGCCAAACCGTTCGAGATATCAAAAATCTGTCCGCAATTTAGCATCCTCAATGTCTTGACTTCATGCTGACTGAGTTGGAGGCGAATGGATGAATTCCCTAGGAGGAGTACATTAAATTCCACAGCATGCGTTTCCAAACAACCCAAAATAGCCGACTTCCTGTTGGGCTGGCGTAAAAAGTAAAAGTACGAAAGTTGTTTGGCCCGATGAGATCTATATGTGTATTGAGTTTCATATTATTACATGCAAGCGTGTCTGATTTATGGACCAAGTTTTCGGACCCCGTTCAAGGGGGCGCTGTTGAGCCCCCCTGCCACGCCCGGGTACCAGCTTCAGCCCGGCCCTGATGGCCGCAGGTTCTGACCCGTGTGCAAAATTTCAAGAGTTTTCGAGCATGTTAAGGACCCCAAAAGCCCCTGAAACCTTGATTAACAATATAAAAGCAATAGTCAAATCCCCCCCTCCCCTCACACACACAGAGACACAGAGAGAGGGAGAGAAAATTATTCAGAAAATCCACATTCAAACCAAAATATCTCTCTTCCTGTTGGTCGGAGATGGTTCATGTAAATTAGAAAGTTGTCCGTCTTGATGAGAACAATACACATACCAAGTTTTATTGCTGTTGATAAAACTAACCCCCCCACTTATGATTAAAGGTGGCGCTAGTGAGCCCCTCACCACGCCCGTTTCTGAAACTTTGCACATGTCTACGGGCTAATAAATGTGATGTGTCTGTCGAGTTTCATCCAATTTCAAGTATGTTAAGAGTCTCAAAAGCATCAAAAAAGAATATTAAAGTTTGAAGCGTTGCCATGGCAACATTATTAAAGATATCAACAATCCTTTCACAGGTCTACATCTGCCGTGTGTTTACATTATACACATAAAGGTTGAAGCAAATCGGGTAAAAATAAGAGGGTGATTTTAAAGCATTTTGAAAGGGACACACTTCCTGCTGCCAGTTGGTGGCGCTATAACTTTGACTCACAATAGTCACATCCATGTGATCGGCCTCTTACAACGAACACACTGCTGAAGTTTAATCAAGATCAGTTAATGTATGCAGAAGTTATAACACACTTCCTGTTTCCATTATTCGCCATGAATTTGTGTCCTCGCCACGGCCAAACCGTTCGAGATATCAAAAATCTGTCCGCAATTTAGCATCCTCAATGTCTTGACTTCATGCTGACTGAGTTTGGAGGCGAATGGATGAATTCCCTAGGAAGAGTACATTAAATTCCACAGCATGCGTTTCCAAACAACCCAAAATAGCCGACTTCCTGTTGGGCTGGCGTAAAAAGTAAAAGTACGAAAGTTGTTTGGCCCGATGAGATCTATATGTGTATTGAGTTTCATATTATTACATGCAAGCGTGTCTGATTTATGGACCAAGTTTTCGGACCCCGTTCGAGGGGGCGCTGTTGAGCCCCCCTGCCACGCCCGGGTACCAGCTTCAGCCCGGCCCTGATGGCCGCAGGTTCTGACCCGTGTGCAAAATTTCAAGAGTTTTCGAGCATGTTAAAGGCCCCAAAAGTGCCCGAAAGGTTGACAGAAAAATAAGAATAATAATAAATATAGCTGCGAGCAGCGATTACGGGCCCAAGCCGGTGGCACTGCAACCCCGGTGCCTTTAGTTACCTAAAGGCACCGGGGTGGCGGTACCGCCGGCTTTGGCCCTCCATCGCTGCTCGCAGCTATATTTATATATATATACATACATACATACACACACATACATATATATGTATATATATATATATATATATATATATATATAATTGTTCAAAAGTTTGGGGTCAGTAAGATTTTTAAGGTTTTTAGGAGAAGTCTCTTCTGCTCACCAAGGCTGCATTTATTGATTAAAAATACAAACAAAAACAGTAATATTGTGAAATATTATTCCAATTTAAAACAGCTGTTTTCAATTTTTAAATATTTTACATAGTAATTCATTTCTGTGATCAAAGTTGAGTTTTCAGCATCATTACTCCAGTCTTCAGTGTCACATGATCCTTCAGAAATCATACTAATATGAGATTGATGTTCAATAAATATTCATTATTATTTTCAATGTTGAAAACAGTTGTGTACAGATTTTTTTTTTTTTTAAATGCTTTGATGAATGTAAAGTTCAAAAGAACAGCATATATTTCAAATATATTTTTAACATTATAAATGTCTTTACTGTAACTGTTGATCAGTTTAACTCATCCTTCATAAATAAAAGTACTGATTTATTTTATTTATTTCCCCAAAAAATAAAATTTTAATTATTACTAACCCAAAACTTTTGAGCGGTAGTGTTTAACGTTACAAAAGCTTTAGATTTCAGATAAATGCTGTTCTTTTGAACTTTCTATTCATCAAAGACTGTACACAACTGTTTTCGACATTTAAAATAATAATGAATGTTTCTTGAGTATCAATCATCATATTAGAATAATTTCTGAAGGATCATGTGACAGTGACGACTGGAGTAATGATGCTGAAAACTCAGCTTTGATCACAGGAATAAATAACAGTTTAAAATATATTAAAATAGAAAGCAGCTGTTTTAAATTGGAATAATATTTTACAATATTACTGTTTTTGTTTGTATTTTTAATCAAATAAATGCAGCCTTGGTGAGCAGAAGAAACTTCTCTGTTATGTGCACGCCACAGACTGCACGCACGTCCGCTTAGAGTTCCGCCTTTTGCCTTCCGTCAATATTACGTTATTAGAAAAATATTTTTTTAGAGAATCGATTTTTTGACATTTGTGAATCGATTCAGAATCGTCCACGTCCGCATCGCGATACATCTAAGAATACATTTTTTCTCCCACCCCTAGATTTCATACAACAGGTTAATAAACAGTTACAATTAAGTCACTTACATTTTAGATGCAATATTGACTGTTTTTGTTCTGTTTCAGCAGCGAAAATAGTTAAACAAAGATCACGGCAGAACCATCACGCATCACGTGTTTTCTCATAACTGAACGATTCAGCATTTTTAACGAATCGGTTGACTCAAAGATTGAATGATCAATCCATAAACATCTGTCTTAATCATGATCGACTCATTCGAACAAATCGTTTGAACGATTGAATCAATGACTCGCTTATTAAGATGGATGCCTGGCGACACCTAATGGCGGTTTAGTGTTGTTTAAAAGCATCATTCTTTCCCACATGTGTGTGATTTGTGTGTGCAACATTATCATTATTTTTCTTACACTATTATATTAGCGATTTAAAAGCACCCACTCATGTCACACGTCGATTAACCGGTGGGAAAATATCCTCAGACACATACCTAATACATGTATATTTAAATACAATATTGGCCTACCTGGTAAAAAGTTTTATATACTATTTTGATGTCCTTTTGGACACAAGAGGGCAGTATAGCCCTATGTTTGCTTTTTTGTTGAACCAAATAGCACTAAATAGCCTGTTTTAACTTTTTCATTCTTCTTGAATTGCAAAAACAGAATAAAATGGGTTTAGTTGTGATATTTGTATACTTTTATATAGAAATAAATGGTATATAATTACATTTTTAGAAGATTTTTAGTGTTTCCTTTTTGGACATTATTTAATCCCTCGCCATAGCAAAACCGTTTGAGATATTTATTATCCATTCACAATTTAGCATATTTAATGTAGTTTCATCATGTTGAAAAAGTTTGGTACGAATAAAATAAATAGTTTAAGAGGAGTGGCTAAAAATTCAGAGGCTGATTTTGCAAAAAAATCCACATTCAGACCAAAATATCTGACTTCCTGATGGCCAGAGCTATTTGAATGTAAATTAGAAAGTTGTCCGGCTTGATGAGAACAATATACAAACTATTTTTTCTTTACTGTAGTTAAAACTAACCCCCCCACTTTTGTCAAAAGCATGTTGAAAGTGACACACTTCCTGCTGCCAGTTGGTGGCGCTATAACTTTGACTCACAATAGCTACATCCATCTGATCGGCCTCTTACCACGAACACACTGCTGAAGTTTCATCAAGATCAGTTAATGTATGCAGAAGTTATTCCACTTCCGTGTTTCTCTTTTCTCGCCATAAATTCGATTCCTCGCCACAGCCAAACCGTTCCAGATATCAAAAATCCGTCCGCAATTTAGCATCCTCAATGTCTTGACTACATGCACACCGAGTTTGAAGGGGACACGGTGAATTTTCTAGGAGTATTTCACATTCCACAGCAAGCGTTTTCCAAACAACCCATAATAGCCGACTTCCTGTTGGGCTGGCGTAAAACTTGACCGGGGTAAAGTTGTTCGGCCCGATGAGATCTATATGTGTACCGAGTTTCATATTAATTCATGCGAGCGTGTTTGATATATGGATCAAGTTTTAGAACCCCGTTCAAGGGGGCGCTGTTGAGCCCCCCAGCCACGCCCGGGTACCAGCTTCAGCCCGGCCCTGATGGCCGTGGGTTCTGACCTGTGTGCAAAGTTTCAAGAGTTTTTGAGCACGTTAAGGACCCCAAAAGCCCCTGAAACCTTGATTAACAATATAAAAGCAATAGTCAAATCCCCCCCTCCCCTCACACACACACAGACACAGAGAGAGGGAGAGAAAATTCTTCAGAAAATCCACATTCAAACCAAAATATCTCTCTTCCTGTTGGTCAGAGATGGTTCATGTAAATTAGAAAGTTGTCCGTCTTGATGAGAACAATACACATACCAAGTTTTGTTGCTGTTGATAAAACTAACCCCCCCACTTATGACTAAAGGTGGCGCTACTGAGCCCCTCACCACGCCCGTTTCTGAAACTTTGCACATGTCTACTGGATAATAAATGTGATGTGTCTGTCGAGTTTCATGCAATTTCAAGTATGTTAAGAGTCTCAAAAGCATAAAAAAAGAATATTAAAGTTTGATGCGTTGCCACGGCAACAGTATCTAAGATATCAATAATCCTTTCACAGGTTTACATCTGCCGTGTGTCTACATTGTACACATAAAGTTTGAAGCAAATCTGGTAAAAATAAGACAGTGATTTCAAAGCATTTTAATAGTGATGTACTTCCTGCTGCCTGTTGGTGGCGCTATAACTTTGACTCACAATAGTCACATCTGTGCGATCGGCCTCTTACAACGAACACACTGCTGAAGTTTCATCAAGATCAGTTAATGTATGCAGAAGTTATAACACACTTCCTGTTTAATTTTTTCGCCATAAATTCGTTTCCTCGCCACGGCCAAACCGTTTGAGATATCAAAAATCCGTCCGCAATTTAGCATCCTCAAAGTCTTGACTTCATGCACACCGAGTTTGGAGGCGATCGGATGAAATCCCTAGGAGGAGTATTTCACATTCCATTGTATGCGTTTTCCAAACAACGTATAATAACCGACTTCCTGTTGGGCTTTTGTAAAATTTAGAGCACGAAAGTTGTTCGGCCCGATGAGATCTATATGTGTACTGAGTTTCATATTATTACATGCAAGCATGTTTGATTTATGGACCAAGTTTTTGGACCTCATTCCAGGGGGCGCTGTCGAGCCCCCCTGCCACGCCCCGGTACCAGCATCAGTCCGGCCCTGATGGCCGCAGGTTCTGACGTGTGTGCAAAATTTCAAGAGTTTTTGAGCATGTTAAGGGCCCCAAAAGTGGCAAAAAGGCAAAAAAAAAAAATAATGAAGAAAAAAAAGAAAAAGAAAAAAAAAAAAATCCTTACGAAAACAATAGGGGCCTTCGCCCTTTCAGGGCTTGGGCCCTAATAATCCTACCGGAAACAACAGGGCCTTCGCCCTTTCAGGGCTTGGGCCCTAATAATCCTACCGAAAACAATAGGGCCTTCGCCCTTTCAGGGCTTGGGGCCTAAAAATTGGACAAGTATGGCATGATTGGAATGGTTGCCAGGAGAAACCCTCTTCTCTATAAAAAAAAAATGACAGCACAGCTTAGGTTTGCAAAGTTGCATCTGAACAAATCACAAGACTTCTGGAACACTGTCCTTTGGATGTTTGACCAGTAATGTTTTTTTTGTTGTTGTTTTTTGCAGTTGTTATTGTTCTCCCACCCACTCCTGTCCCACCCACTTTTTAAAACAAAGTTACGCCACTTTTGTGATCATATATCTTATGATTTTCTTTGGAATTCAGTTGTACCTTTTGACACCAATGTTTATTGCAGTAAACTGATTCACCCCAACTATCAGTGAAGATTCAAGATCAACTTGAATGTAAAGGCACATTGTATTTGAAAAGATACTTTTTAGATTTTAATTGTATCACATAATCACAGTCGAGCCAATGGTGCTTGGACCGTGATCATTTGTTTTCTTTATTTTATTTCTAAACACAGGGGTACAGCTCAGTGGTTTGGAGTGGGCAGTGGTGGTGAATCCAAGCAGCAGGAATGGCACAGGAAGAGCCTCCGGCACTGCAGTCAGAGATATGGCAAACTGAAGCCCCAGTATTGTGAGCAGAATGAGGCAGCCAGCCTGGACTATGGCCTGGAGTCACCTGTGGCCCCCAGAATGCCAAAGGTATCATACATGTACACATTTTTACTGCAATTTAATTTTTGTAGTTAATGTAAAACAAATAGAACAATTATTTTATTTAAACAATAATTAACATTTCTTCAAATTGTCAATTCATTTGCAATGCTAATAGACAATCTTTTGATACTCTTCTATATGTTAGTAGGGTTGTCAATCAGTTAAAAACTTTTAATCATATTTCATTACATGGTATGCTGATTACTGTAATTCATCGCATATATCAGTTGTTACAACCCACGTGGCTCAGGGTGGTGTAACACTAACGGGGAGGTAATCACTAACGAAGATTAAATGAATCCAAAAAGTCTTATCAGTCTGTTGATCACAGGTAATCCACAGCACCTGTCACTCAACTCCACCCTGCAAACACGCAACAAGACACACATAAAACAGAACAAAACGCCACCTAGCGCAGACAAATCCTATTTAAGAAGTAGAAGCTACACGTCACTGGGTCGTAACACAATATTTGTAGTTCACAAATGAAGATAACTTAAAACATTATTGTAACAAATTATTAAAGGGGTCATATAATGCCATTTTTGTACAAGCTAATATGATTGGTCAAAAACAGCTCTGTTTTCAGCACGCCGTTTCAGTGCATGTGTCTTTAAAATGATAATGAGCTTTGCTCACCCCGCCCCTCTGTTCTGTGCGTACACCGTTTGTAACACAATAACACAATAACCATAACGCGTTGTTCATTATAAACGTGGGATTATGAATTATATTGAGAACGTCGTACATAGAAAACATGCCGTAATGTACCCTGAGTGTAAACAGCCGCATTCATTGTGAAGCGTGCTAGCGATTTGCAAAGAGTAATATAAAGATTAATATAAAGTTTAATAAAACGTTACACTCACTTCAGTTCTTCTGGAGGTGCAGCACGAACACAAATAGTTGGTACCGATCCTTTTTTCAGGAGCAGCTTCTTGGCAAAACCAGTTTTATACTGATCCTCGTTTGTAAAGCAGTCTGGTGAAATGATTCGCACAAACATGACAGCATGGATGTTGATCGTGGGGAATCCCTGCGAGGGAATCCCTGCGTCAATGCTTTGGGAATATTCCATCAAAACATCAAAATGACTCCTGTGTTCCTTATTACACCCAAGAACAGAACGCCACAATCGCTTAGACGACGCCATTCTTCTCCAGCATATCAATGCACTATGATGACAGACAGCTCGCTCACGAGCGAGGGCGGGTCTGTGTTGAAACCAGGGCTTAATTTGAGCCGGAACACGCCGGAACATGTTCCGGCACCTCCGACGTTGGATCCGGAACCTTTTTTATTGGATCCGGCACCTCCTGTGTCACTATGAAAAAAAAAAAAATGTAAAATGTTTTTTAATTAAAAATAATAAATAATAATAATTTAAATTAAATGGGGGAGGCACTAAGTGACACATGACTCGCGCGCTTTGTTGTGCTAGTTGAGATTGCTGTTAGCATCATCGTTTCACTCAGGGGAAAAATGTCAAAAAGACAGCAAAGTTTGCTTAACTTTTTCAAATATGCTGGCCAGTCAGATCCTAAACAAGCAAAAATCGCTGATCAAGAATGTGAAGACCACGGTGGACACAGCAGTAGTATGCCTACCATTAATGCTGATAAATTTGCACCTGTCGTTAGCGGGGATGATGATGACCCACACGGGGAAGGAGATGAAGATGACAACGAGATGGCTGATGGGCACTTTGAATCTGCAAGAGATTGTGATGGCGACGAAGCAGGTACATTTGTCGGGGACACTCAAACTGGGCAAATCTGGACGGACGCTCAGTTTAAAGAGAAAAAAAAAAGTTATCCCTGGCTTATAATGGACAAAACTGGACTGGGCTGTGCCATTTGTAAAAAAGTGGGATCACTCGGTCCGGAAAAAACTGCCGGTGTGAAACTGGCAAAAGAATGGATCTCGGGCTCAGTGACATCTTCTGCGCCCGATTTAAAAAAAAAGCAAAGAGCCTTAAGGAAAAAGGTTTTTGAGCATGGGAGTACTAAAGCACATGTAATGGCATCAAATATTTGTGATAAAGCAAACGAAAATATATTGGTAAACGCAGTAATCAATATCCAAAGCGACCAGGTGCAAACGACTGCCAGAATTTTTCGCACCGCTTACAAGGAGGCCAAGCGTCACAGGCCAGCTCACGGCTTTGAACATGAAATAGATTGTCAGGAAATGAATGGTGTGGATATGGGGAGGATTCTCCACTCTAACGTGGCATGTTCTCATATACAACAGCATATTGCAACTGACATGAAAAGAAAACTGCTTGAGAGGATTGTCACCTGTGCTCCAAAAATCGGACTCATGTTGGATGAGGCCACAGGCTTAAATAAAAAGAGCGCATTAATCGTGTATTTACGAATGCAGCTGCCAGAGATGGAATCGCCCGAGAACATATTCTTTGATCTTGTGGAGTTAGAAGATTTTGGCGCAGAAGGCATTGTCCGCAAACTGTTGGATGCCTTAGATCATGCAAACTTAAACGAGGCATTCCTCTCAAAAACACTCGTTGGTCTCACATGTGACGGTGCGTCAGTGATGCTCGGACGCAAGAGTGGGGTGGCAACTCGACTTAAAACCCGCTTCCCAAACATCATGGTGTGGCACTGCTCTGCGCATCGACTTGAGCTTGCAGTTGGTGATGTGATGAAAGAAATGGGGGCTATAAATCATTTCAAAATCCTCATGGATAAACTTTATGCATTGTACAGCACATCAAACAAAAACCGAGTGGAGCTCAAAGAGTGTGCTGACGGTTTGAACATTCAATTGTGTAAAATTGGTCGGGTGTTAGACAACAGATGGGTGGCATCTAGTCTCAGAACAGTCGAAGCTGTGTGGAGAAGTTATCCTGCCCTCCACAGACATTTTACACACGCAGCGGAGGATTCTGCTCGCGAGAGCGCAACTCGGGAAAGCTACAATGGCATGGCAAAGCGCCTTTCATCCCATGCCTTTGTTTTCAATTTAGGACTCATGTATGACGCATTGCAAGAACTGTCAGAGCTGTCTCTCGAGCTCCAAAAACAAGAATGCAATATCATAATGGCACATAAAGCCATTTGCCGACAGATCAGGGTGTTCGAGGCTATGTCTGAGCGGCCCGGTCGATACAGCCTATTGAGCCAGCGCGGGGTCGAGGAGAACTCCTTTCAGGGTGTACCGCTGCATGCAGGGCGGCTCACTGACAAAACCCTGGACCAGAGAACTTTTTTTGGGAGCTTGCGAAGAAATCTGGAGAAACGCATGTTATCACAGGGAAAAGACCAAACAGGATACTACAAGCTAATTGATGATTTAAAAGTGCTTTATCCACAATATTGGCCACAGGACGGTGACGCGCTGTTCGGGGAGAGTGAAGTTGAGACGCTCTGCCAGCAGTTTTGCATTGATAGCCCGCGGGATGTCATCAGGGCATTCAGGGAATACCGTGACAATAATGGGACATTCATCCCAGATGAACTGAATTACCTCTTGGCTGCGGTCAACACTGTCCCCATCTCAAGTGCTGAGTGTGAGAGGGGCTTTTCCCAGATGAACTTAATCTGTACAGCAAACAGGGCGTCTCTTCTCCCCTCTACCATCTCCTCCCTACTCTTCCTTTGCCTTGTCGGCCCGCCGCTTACCCGGTTCAACCCCTTTCCATACGTGAGGTCATGGATTGCAAAAGGACATAAAACTGCACTGGACACGAGATCTAGAGAAAGAAGCAGGGGAATGGAGGTCGGGGGCTCTATCAATGCTGTATGGGCCGTTTTGGACAAATAGGCTAATGTCAATGTAGGAAGAAATCACAATTATTCCATGCTGTGTTTGTGTTGATTATTGATTATTGAACATTAAATCTGAAATTAAAATAAACTTGTGCCTGATGTAGCCTACACAGCGCTGTTTTTTTTTTTTTTTTCAAAGAAGCATGGGCGGCGTTAGGGAGGGGCTAGCAGGTGCTTCAGCACCCCAAGAAACACCAAAGCACCCCGATAGCACCCCCAAAAATAATTTCTGGAAGCAATTATATTCAGGCTGTATTCTATGTTTTGCTGTATTCCTTCATTTTGAAGGAAAAAAAAAACGTATCTTGTTATTTCGAGATAAGTCGTTATTTCAAATCTCGTTATTTCGACATAAGTCGTTATTTCGACATAATGTCTCGCTATTTCGACATAATATATGTTATTTCGACATAATATCTCGTTATTTTGACATAATACGGGGACATTCTAATCTGCATTAAGCCACATTAAGCGTTCTTCTTATAATGGTTTTCTATGGGAGGGAAATGCTTAACGTAATTGCGTTCACATTTTGGGTTCATCTGATTTTTTTGTACATAGCATAGCCTACTTTGTTATGATTTTAGTATCATGATGATTAATAAATGGACGCACAATTATCCGTGAACTTGATTTGAACAAATGCCTTTCAACTTGTGTGTGCAAAATTCAGAATTAAATGAATGTGCAGCAATTTGTACAAATAGAGAGTCTGTAGGCCTACTACTGTTGTAGCCATTAAATAAGCGCATTTAGTTTCATATTTGTTAAAATATTATAATGTTTTTTTTTTCCATTTATGCTGATAAAGTGAACAGCACGCGTAAGATAGGATGTGCAATATGAGACATGAGTGGACAATATGAGTGGTTCAGACATGATTTTGACCATTTTGGCATTTCTCTCTAGGCGCGTTCACTAGGCTATACGGAGATGGCGATCGTCAACTTCATTTGCAGTCGACAATGTCAGAAAACACTAGTTTATTAATAAAAATCAATGCACGCGTCACCGGAATTACAAATGCACATCTTGCTTGTTGCACGCACACATATTATGTCGAAATAAGGAGATATTATGTTGAAATAACATTATTATTAATAATAGCCTACATCTTTAGAATAGTTGATTGAATGCTGAATGTTGCGCTTGTTCAATTTAATCAAATTAAAACTTTAATTGTGATCATTAAAATAATTGAATATTATTAAAGTTTTGCGTAGCTCCCCCCGTCAATGATCTAACACCCCCTCAGCACATGCGTTAAAAATTCTACTTAGGCAGTGTAATTTTTTTTTTTGTTCCGTTACCTCCAACCCCCGTTTTGAGTCGCCGGATCCACCCCCCCTCTGCGCTCCGGGACCTCCCACTTTACAAATTAAGCACTGGTTGAAACGCTGCTGTCAATCACAATCGTGGGAGGGGCATCGATTTTGTGACGTCACAAAATCAAACGTCTTGATTTCAGAGAGGGTCAAACTTATAAGGAGATTAAAAAAAAAAACACTGGATGGATTTTTATCATTTTATGATGGTTGTGTACAGGCACTGCCAACACACATTTCAGTACAATCAACTTGTAAAAGTGCATGTACCATTATATGACCCCTTTAAAGCATTAAATTGACATTACAGAAAGTAGCTTTAGAATTTATAATGCTGTTTGTGTTATTTCCATATCATTAAAGATAAGCCTATCACTTGCCTGATTGGTTGGTTACAGCCCACAGCCTTTTATTTGCTCATAGTATGTATGTGTGAGACTAATGGACTAAACGGTACTGATGCTGCTAGTCAACATTGAACATAGTAGTCGAGTAATTTTTTTTTACACATTTATGTTTGCTTTATATATGTACAAAGGCTATGTTCAAATACTGTCATGTTAATGTTATTTTTCAAAAATCCATTATGTCTAGTATATTTTAAAATAAAGTGTAAAGGCACATTGTATTTCAAAGGATGCATTTTACATTTTTGAGGGCACAGGGCCGCCAAAATTGTTGCCATAGTACCTTCTAGGGGGGTCTGGGGACATGGCCCCACGTGAAGAGTATTTTTTTTGTGTGTGCAAAAACAACACCAAATCTTTGAATTCTAGTGACTTTGGGAGTCATATTTAAGTATTTAATTTGATTTTTAATGAAAAAAATCATATTACTTTAAAAAGCTTTCACTGATGATGACTAAATCAAGCCAAAAACGATGCCAAATTAGAAGAGATAAGCAAGCATTATTTTAGCATTTGACAAGCTAATGTTTTCGATCAAATCTGTGCCAAGTAAAATAGATCTGGAAGACAGGATGTCCTCATTCAACTAAATAATACAAATTCACATACTACTCAACACAGCAATAAGTGCTAGAGGGCTGTGTTTCTTAAAAGCGAAGGCCATTGCCACCAATATTCTCTACGATCAAATTAGCTCAGAATGCTTTTGGGAAACGCAGCCCTGGTAATTACCTCTCCTCGGCTAAAACGTTGTATTATGAATAGTCGTCTGACTGAATGCAAGTCCAGTTTTCCCCAGAGAAAAGCGAAAGAGGAGAAGCACAGCGAAGGAGCGGGGCCAATGCATTATGATTGAGAGGATAATGCACAGGATTTTTTCTCTTAAGCTGGCGCTAAAATCAGCCGTCAGGTTTTAAATGGTGTATTGCAAATACATCCCTCCTTGCATTACAATTGCAAGTTACACTATATTATGTCTAAAATGTACTGTATGCTCCATCTATTTAAATGAGCTCGGGGATTGTTTGTTATGCTTCGTGGTGTTGATGTGTTTTATATTTTATATAGTGCTGGGCAACGATTAATCGCATCCAAAATAAAAGTTTGTTTACATATTATATGTGTGTGTGTACTGTGTATAATTATTTTGTATATATAAATACACACATATGCCTGTATATATTTAAGAAATATTTGCATGTATATACTGTATATATATTTATACATAATTATATTAGATATAAATATAAATATAAATGTTATATATAAATAACACATTTTTCTAATACTGTTTATACATGCATATGTATATATTTATATATACAAAATAATTATACACAGTACACACACATATAGTATGTAAACACAAACTTTTATTTTGAATGCAATCAATCGCGGTTAATTGTTGCCCAGCACTAATTTTATTTATTATTATTATTATTATTATTATTATTATTATATTATTTCTTTATATACTTTATATACCTTTCTGCACCCTCAACCCAAAACATCTTCCATTACCTATTGTTCTTTATAATTCTTTTGCACTTTAATCTTACAATCATTGTGCATTATTGTATTTAAATGTTCAGAGTTCTTTTTGTTATAAGAAAAAGGTTATTAAATCTGTTATAGGATGACAATTTTTTTTGCAACTTAGGGATTATTAGGAACACCTGTTCAATTTCTCATTAATGCAATTATCTAATCAAGCAATCACATGGCAGTTGCTTCAATGCATTTAGGGGTGTGGTCCTGGTCAAGACAATCTCCTGAACTCCAAACTGAATGTCAGAATGGGAAAGAAAGGTGATTTAAGCAATTTTGAGCGTGGCATGGTTGTTGGTGCCAGACGGGCCGGCCTGAGTATTTCACAATCTGCTCAGTTACTGGGATTTTCACGCGCAACCATTTCTAGGGTTTACAAAGAATGGTGTGAAAAGGGAAAAACGTCCAGTATGCGGCAGTCCTGTGGGCGAAAATGCCTTGTTGATGCTAGAGGTCAGAGGAGAATGGGCCGACTGATTCAAGCTGATAGAAGAGCAACTTTGACTGAAATAACCACTCGTTACAACCGAGGTGTGCAGCAAAGCATTTGTGAAGCCACAGCACGCACAACCTTGAGGCGGATGGGCTTCAACAGCAGAAGACCCCACCGGGTACCACTCTACTCCACTACAAATAGGAAAAAGAGGCTACAATTTGCACGAGCTCACCAAAATTGGACAGTTGAAGACTGGAAAAATGTTGCCTGGTCTGATGAGTCTCGATTTCTGTTGAGACATTCAGATGGTAGAGTCAGAATTTGGCGTAAACAGAATGAGAACATGGATCCATCATGCCTTGTTATCACTGTGCAGGCTGGTGGTGGTGGTGTAATGGTGTGGGGGATGTTTTCTTGGCACACTTTAGGCCCCTTAGTGCCAATTGGGCATCGTTTAAATGCCACGGCCTACCTGAGCATTGTTTCTGACCATGTCCTTCCCTTTATGACCACCATGTACCCATCCTCTGATGGCTCTGAAAGGGGGTCAAACACAGTATTAGTATGGTGTTCTAATAATCCTTTAGGTGAGTGTATATACCGTCATAAAAGCTTCAGCAATTATTGTAACATGAAAATTTTATATGTTACATTCCTAATACGAACCGTGAGTTTTGTGATCCATTATACCCCAAATTATTGGCTAAAACAGAATGTTTTTGACTGTGTTCTGGCTATTTCTTACTTTTAGACTAGTCGACTGTTGAAAATTTCAGTTTAAAGATGAGTGAAATTAGTCAAAGCGCATATTCCTAGCTCATTCAGGACATGTTTTTGCATTCAGTCTGCACAGTTTTTTTTTTGGTTTAGATGGGGTGTCTTAGGTTGATATTATGTTTCGCTGTGTTTTTTTATTTATTTTTTTGTGATATAAATAACATGTTGAGAACCATTCAACTTTTTTTGGTCTATGTTCTGTTCCATTCCCATGCACTCCGTTTCACTGTTTTTAAATGCAAGACCATGTCCTGTGTGGACTGCTCCTTAGGTATTCTGTGCTGCCTACATTTTACAGCTGGGGCTAGGCTTCTCTGCCTTGTATTTTATATTTATATTCATGGCTAGTAACTGTTCAGCACTAATTGATATATATATTTGGTTTATGGATGCTCAAGTTTCTATGTAGCTTTGAATCCTTTAATAAGATATTTAGGACATTTGGTCAGTTATATGTGTGTATTTTAATTTTATTGCCATCACTACTTAATCATTGTCTGTCTTTTTCTCCGTTGTTCTTAAGATTGTGGATCCTTTGGCTCGTGGGCGGCAGTTCCGTTATGAAGAGTCTGAGCGACCGAGGACACCCCATACAGCATATTCTCCTTGGACCCCAGGTGTGACCTCTCTCTGCTCGTTCACCAGCCAGCGCTCTGGTTACACACGCTTGCCGAGGAGAAAAAGAGAATCTGTGGCTCGTATGAGCCTCCGTGCTGCGTCCAACCTTCTTAAGGTGTGTTGGTCACCATGTAAAGTCTTTACATAACACCTCTGTAGATATTTATAATTTAGTATTTAAGATTTAATTAGTGTTTAATTAGTGAATTAAGATTTTTTGCATGTTAGCATTCACCTCCAGGTAAGGTACTTGCATGTGTATACGTTTAAAGGGTTAGTTCACCCAAAAATGAAAATTCTGACATCATTTACTCACCCTCATGTAATTTCAAACCAAACCTTTGTTCATCTTTGAAACACAAATGAAGATATTTTAATGAAATCTGAGAGATTTCTGTCCCGCCATTGACAGTCCATGCAACTACCACTTTGATGTTTCAAAAATTTCTTAATGAGATTAAAACGAATCCATATGAATTGAGCGGTTTAGTCTCTTGGTTCTGAAGAGACATGATAGCTTTATATGATGAACAGATTTAATTTAGGCTTTTATTCACATTACATTTGTGCACATAAACATTCATCGACGCACACATCAGAAATGGTAAACAGAAGCCCAGCATGACCTCTTGATATGTGAGAACCAATGAGGTTCATTCTTTTGTGTTACACAGCACGTTTGAGCTTCTGCAAGAACCAAAGAGGTTTGTTCTCGTGTGTCAAGCAAGTGCGATTGAGCTTCTGTTTATGATTGCTGATCAATGTTTATATGTGAATAAAAAGCCTGAATTCAAGCTGGTCATCATATAAATCCATTGAGTCTTTTCACAAAATTTGGGCTAAACAGCTTGATTCATATGGATTAGTTTTTACGATCTCTTTGTGAACCTTTTGAAGCGAAAATGCGGAAGTTCAATGGAGGGACATAAATCTCTCAGATTTCATCTGAAATATTTTCATTCATCTTTGAAACACAAATGAGGATCTTACGGGTTTGGAATGGCATGAGGGTGAGTAAGTGATGAATTTATTTTTATTTTTGGGTGAACTAACCCTTTAAAGGAATAGTTCACCCTAAAATGAAAATTAATTAATAATTTACTCACCCTGGTGTTGTTCTAATGCCATATACCCTTCTTTCTTTTACGGACCACGAAAGGAGAATTTAAGAAAAAATTCCCCCTCGCCCCCCTTCCATTTAATGGCAGTGAATAGCGACCAGCACTTTATATTATAAGTGTTTTAGGGGTATACGATAGGGTTTGGTGAAAAACAAACCGAAATTTAATGTATCATTTTATGGAAATCCTGACCTTGGCTGTTGGTCTTCTGTGCACTGCTACTCAACTTGCACGTTCGTGAGACTATTAGCTTTCTCTCTTGAGAAATCAAGATTAACAAAATGTAACATGAAATACAATCTATGTACCTTCTTTTGGGTATAAAATATCTGTTGTGTTCATCGTAGGGCTGTACGGTTAATCATAATTGATTTTCGATTTTGATTCTGGCTTCCAACGATTAGGAAAAAAAGAAAATTGAGGTAAAACGATTTTCACCACATTCAGCAGTGCACTTTCATTCCTCCCTAAGCCAAACTTAACATACAAATCAGCCGAATAAGTGAGTGTTGTAAAATGCAGTCTACTGCTGCTAAACTGCAAGACGAGCCTGATATTAAACAGTGTTATTAAAAGTGCATTAATCTGCAAAAGAGACACTGTTCCCCAGGTGGCTTTCTGTACGCACTCCGAGATGGGGTGGAATACGCATAAGCAAAGTATTCTGTGGGCTTTGGATTCACACCTAAATGGTCAAATAGCCTACACTCAGAAAGTGTATCCTCGTAAACACAGTCTTTTATGTCTTAAGTGAATGTAAACAACAACAAAATATATATATATTGGATATATATTGTATATTGGATCCGTGCATTCGGTCTTAAAGTGACAGCAGCTCAATCAGCTTCAGTCTGTGTCATTAATGTTAATCAAACAAAGGTAAAATCATTCACTGCTCTTGAATGAATAACTGTTGTAACTTTAATAAGCATTAATCTACATGTATACAGTTAAGACTATGCAGTGTTATTTAACATTTGATTGCTTTATTCAGTTTCTGTTGTAGACTATTACTTATCTGAATAATACTGTTAGCACATCTGCCTGAAAAACAGATTTAGTTTGCAATTTGTTTTGACTGTTTTGTAGCTAATTTTTACTTAGCTACATTAGTATTAGTTTTTTATGATTATGATTTTTGCCACAATCAAGCAAAAATAGTTTGTCAAGAGTTTTTTGCGCTCACATTTGTCAACTGTCATTCTAATCAGAAAAAAGGAGTTCCGGTCCAGAGATATTTAACTCACTGAAGAAAGTACACAAATTATTTTTGGTGATTTCTAGGCATTGTATTTCATGTCATGTATTTATTTATCTTGATTTCTTGCAACTTGTGGGCTTTTTCTGGGCGAGGCAGAGTGAACTGCGGCGCTGCACGAACATGCACGTCGTGTAGCTGTGCATAGAATACCATAGGTCAGGATTTTCGTTAAATACATTAAATAATACATTAACACATTTCATTTTATTTTTCACAACACTTGGAATATTTGGCATGCATCACATGGAATCATTCTGTGCGTCTTTTGCGTCTTTTTTAAAAAGCTTGATGCTGGTCACTTTTCACTGCCATTATATGGTTGAGCGTGAGTGGGACATTTATTTTTTTTAATTCTCCTTTTGTGATCCAAAAAGGAAAGAAAGACAATACTACATTGGAACAAAACCAGAGCGAGTAAATGATGAATAATTTTCATTTTAAGGTGAACTATCACCTGCATGATTATGATAAATTATAGTAATGAGTATATACTATACCTCTTTGATCATCATAAATGAATTGTCCAGTCCTATTATGGCTAAATGGCTGAGCACATATATTATTATAATTTTTTTGTCTGCTTGTATTATATTGGAATAAAAGAGGTTGTGTTATGTGGTACTGTCCTCTCCTGACATGTTCTGGTCCTGTAGGGTCGACAGGGTCTACAGGGCACTCAAACTGGACGTGGATTTCAGAGGAGGAGTTTTGCTCGGCACAGTTGGCTCGAGGAAGACACTGTGGATACAGTGGACACCTCTGATTCAGTTTTTTTTAGCAAAGTGCGTATATTTATCTGGGTTTGTCTCCAATCTTTTCCTCTCCTCTGTGCTTAATTGTATTGAATGTACACTCATAGTGTACTTCAAATCTTATAAGTAGCCTATATTTTGTTTTGAAAACTGCACTTGCAGATAATATTATATTAATGAAATAAAATGCTACATAAGTCTGCTCAAAGAGAGTACACGTTCACTGTTTAATAACACAAATATGTATTGCAAAATTGCACTTTGTAATAAATTAAATGTTTTACCTTAAAGTATATTTTAAAAAAACCTTTTTATGTCGCACTTATTTTGATATGTTGTCTAAATGCTTGTCGGTACCTTTGTCAAACACGTCAACGATATTTCAAAGGCAAATAGAATTGTGAAGTTACATGAAAAGGTTTCCTTAAGAGTGCTTTATAGATAGATAGACAGATAGATAGATAATGTGTACACGTTTTAATGAATGTCTCTGTTCTTCTCTTTCACAGGTTGATGTTCATGAGGAGCTTTATTCTATGGCAGATGATGTTTTTGAGTCACCCCCTTTATCAGCTTCTTGTCCTGTGACAAATGTTTCTTTGGGCGAGGGAATATTATTCCCCAGCTTGTAAGTTAAAAGCAGAAGTTTTTAAGAATTTAAATTATAACAGTACATCCGTTGCCTTACAAAGCCTGTTCAGTTTTCCTTCAGTATTCAGTTCCATTTCACTTTTTCTCTAGAGGAAAAAAAAATATCCCCAAAACTGTGACATCCTCTGGGAAAGCCTCTTCTCATCGTGGCGGTCGAATTGCCTCTAAAGTGAAGCACTTTGCGTTTAATAAGCAGAAGCGTCAGTATGGGATGGGTGTGGTGGGGAAGTGGCTGAACCGACACTATAGAGGCAGCCTCAGCAGCCAATTACAGAAACAACTAGAAGATTTTCACAGTCATCGGTGAGTAAGAAAACCCAATTAGGCTCCTCAAAATCACCAGGAGCTTCTCAGCCTTAGATGTTGCTTTTAAACTATTCAGAGAAAGATGTGATCATTAATTGTTTCTTTGTCAGGCCATATTTTACCTACTGGATCACCTTTGTGCATATTGTCATAACACTGCTGGCCTGCATTACATATGGATTTGCTCCTGTGGGCTTTGCCCAGCATACCACTACTCAGCTGGTAAGATCACAAAAAGAGTTTGTTAGGAAGACCTCTAAGCCATAGGATTATGTAATTATGTAACAGTCATTTTACATCTGTTATGTCAGACATTATGCAGCTCTTTCTGTGGGGGCCTGCTCTGATATTGTGTTACTGCACAAGAGTGTGAGCAATTACAAAACTGTTTATTATAGTTGCCCACTATCCATTCCATTATTTTTTTCCCTCTTTTTTAAGGTACTGAGAAACAAAGGAATTTATGAGAGTGTAAAGCATGTGCAGCAGGAAAACTTCTGGATTGGTCCTTGCTCTGTAAGTGACACATACAGTAGAGTGATTCACAACGTCAGACTTAACAGGATGTTTTTTGGAAGTTACTAAAGTTTTAATGTTAAACTGCTATATTTACACTGGATATAAAAAGTCTACACACCCCTGTTAAGGCAGCTGTTTTTGTGATGTAAAAAATTACACCAAGATAAATAATATCAGAACTTAATGTAGCTTTAATTTAAAAATTACACACTTATGCATTGCCACTGAATACCAAAGTGACATTTCAGAGAGGGAAAAAAACGTATCACATCCCTGAACAAATACTTAGCTTTTGAATTTATTAAAGCACTCAGTCTGTTTGGATAGATGTCTAACAGCTTGGTACATTTTTACTTGGGAATATTTTCCCACTGTTCTTTGCAAAAACATTCCAGATTTGTTAAATTGCGAAGGGCATCTCCTGTGCATGGGCCTGTTCAGGTCCCTCCACAGATTTTCTTTAGGATTCAGGTTTGGGCTCTGGCTGAGCCATTCCAATTACTATTTATCTTTCTTTGTTGAAGCCATTTTCTTTTGATGATTTAGATGTGTGTTTTGGAGCGATGTCTTGCTATCACTGGAGCGTTGTCATGCTGTCATGTTTGTTTGACTTTATTGTCAGTTCAGATTTCCTGGATTTCCTGGCCATCTTTAACGCTGGCATGAAAAACAAATACATCAACTACAAAAAACATTTACATCAACAATACTGTACACCCACAATTATATACCACATAATTAAACACATGGGACATACATTTGTCCCTATCAAAAACATGCATAAAACAAATGAATACAATATATATCTGCATAAATGCACGCACACATACCTATGTATACATATGTGAATACCTATAGTAATTACCTAAATTAAAGATTTGATTTAAAACAGTCAGTGGAACAAATTATCTTTTATAAATGTTCTTTTTAGCCAACAGTATATGCAACCTGCGCCCCGAAGGCAGGGCCTCACAGCAGGAGTGGAGGGGATGGGTCTGGTCTGAATATACTGTACTGCTATCGCCTTTTTCTCCATAAAATGTGAAAACAACTCTTGCAATGTACTATGTTTTTGGCCTGTGATCTAATTTGCTTAGTTAATTACTCATATTAATATATGTTTCTGTGTCATTGTTAAATTGCCATACCACAAAACAATATTATAGGTTAAAATACTTTCAATCTTCGATCTGTAAGAAATAGTTAGGATCCTCCTATCAATACTAAAATTTCTTAACTTCCTGAGTTGACCTAAACGCTGTCTTGTTTTCTTATGTATATGGTCCACATTTTTCTGGAAGGAGAGTTTATCATCAATAATTGTACCTAAATATTTAAAATTTGAAACTTGCTCTACCTTTACACCTTGTATAATAACTTCTTCATCTGGGAGGCCAGCCGTACCTGTCTTATTTTGATTCCTACAGCATAATTCCTTTGTCTTCTCAATGTACCATTGTACAAGACTTTTAATATACTCAAAATAACAATTTATGTCTGTTTGGCCAGAAATTAAAACCAAGTCATCAGCGTATTTGATTAAAGTGAGATCGTCCCTGTTACACTGAAGTTCATTAGTATAAACAGAGATAAGCAGAGGTGATAATAGACATCCCTGTGGGAACCCTGAGACTTTAAGACTATACAATCAGATAAGATTATATTAACACAGACTCGTTGGGGCCTATTACTTAAAAATGCCACAATCCATAAGATTAACCAGCTACTTACACCTTAATCTTGCAATCTTTCTTTTAAAATTTGCATTAGTTTTTGTCATTGGAGTGTTGTTCAGAAGGTTCTATGTCAAAATTGACTGGTACTTGGAGCTATTCATGATTTCCTCCACCTTCAGTAATGTCCCAGTTCCAGCTGAAGAAAAGCAGCCACCATGCTTCACTGTGGTTATGGTGTTCTTTTGCTGATGTGCTGTTGTTTTTGTTCCAAACATACCTTTTACAATTTTTGCCAAAAAGTTTAATCCTGGTCTCATCAGACCAAAACATTTTTTCACATGGTTTTGAGAGACTGGATATATATGTATGGTAAATTTTAGCTGGGCTTGGATTTTTTTATATCTTTTTTTGTCTTGTCAGAAAAGGCTTGCATCTTTCCACCCGGCACATTGTGGAAAAAGGCGACAGTGGCAAGGAACTGTGGGAATATGTTTAATTTATGTTCATGTGAGGCATAGATGATGACAGTTTAATTTATGTTCATGTGAGTTGACAGTTCAAAGAAGATTAAGTCAAGCAACCCAGTCATCGGACATTAACCTTTGTATCTGTGTACACCTCCTGAACAGTGACATGACTCCAAGTTTTGTCTATTATCATGTGAAGGTATGGGTGATGCTATCAGGCTGATTGGATCAGCATCAGGCTGATTGGATCATTTGAATGATAGTGTTATGCTTATTCTTGATTGAATCAAGAATCATCCCTCTGCTTTGTTTGACTTGTCTCCACCCCCCAAAAGTCCCTCCTCCTAAAATGCCTATAAGACACCATGTAAAGTTATGTTAGTTAGATCATGTTGGAAGTTTCTACAGCCGCGTACAGAGGAGTTCTCAATAAAGAATAACTTCCGTTGAACGCGATCCCAACTGTCTCCTGGTCTCTGCTTTGAAGAAAGAAAAACTTTACAACAGATGGTGCCTTGTGACCCGGATGGAGAAAAAGGAAACTCAAAGAACTGCATCTTGAAACTTCAAGCTCAAAGATCTCAACGAAGCTGACTGAGTTCCAGATTGAATCTTCTGAATCCAGATTGAAAACTTCAAGCTCCAAAAAGATCTCAAAGACTGAATTTTTCCAGACGGAATCTTTCTCTACAAATGAAAGACTCGGTGAGTTTCACTCCATTAAAAGAACCAATGCAGACCAGTACAAATGTTTTCCTCTGCGCCGTTCAGAGAAGTAGTTAACAAACAGCTGTAGAGTTTGGTTAACTAAAGATAAGCCTCTAAAAAGTTTTTCTTTTAGAGATGAAATTTACCCCCTGTTGTTGGAAGGGAAGATAAACAGTTACATGTTAATATTGTGTGTATGCTCTTGCTAGAGAAGACCTATCTGTAAGCTAGAGAATTAGCTTTAGAATTAGATTAGCCTCATGTGCTAATAAGATTGTACCCTCTGTTTGCAAGACAGTAGAGAGAAGTTTTTTTAGTGTTTTGTGATTAAGTAACAAAGGAAGTCACAAAATGGTTAGAAGGAATGCTAGGCTGATACCCACGACAGAGAAAGGTGGATTAGCTAGCCCGTTATGGACAGACAATGAGTTTAAGTCCTTGTTAGGAGAATGCATGGACTCAATCGTGACTGAGGAAGTCAGATTGAATTTAACAAAGAAATTTGGCATTGATGCAGTCAAAGTTTGGTCAATTGAAGATTGTAAGAAGGTACTAGGAGCAAGTATTCGCAAGAACGATATGAAAGCTATTATCTGTTGTTACCGAGAATTTAGCTTATCCATTGCACAAGAACAAGCTCGTTGTATTGCTACGTTAAACGATCAGAACAAACAATTGCAGACTCACATGTCCTGTCTCAAGACAAAGGCGGGCCATAACAAAGCCTCAACCAAATGTGATTTAGAAGACCAACAGTCAGATGAAAGCTATCCTGATTTACAGTCTTTTGATAGTATAGAGGACAATGTCAATGCAGATGTAAATGCAGTTGAAGTGTGCGTAGCTAGACAAAAGCCTCAGGGAAAAGGTGTTGATACAGTTCCATGTGCAACCCCCATATTGCAGCCACAAGCAATCAAAACATCTTTAGGTCCTAAAGAGATTGAGAGAATTGCTGAAAGTTTGCCATCAGTGCAAAGAAATTTTTCTAAGTTTAGAAGAGCATTGATCAGAAAAATGCGGCTCTATGATATGACTCTAGCTGAAGTCACCCAGCTAATATCACAGATCTTGACTGAGTCAGAATTCAATGATTTTGAAAGTGCTGTAAATAATTCTGAACTGCAACAGGCCAGTAAAGATGAATTGAGAGAGGAAGTTGTTAAAGTGTTAAAGAACATTGTTGGACCGAAAGTGGACTGGTCAAAGCTCACTAATTGTGTACAGAAGAAGGATGAAACTGTTTGTGAGTACACAGAACGATTCTGTCAGATCGCTGCCGTTTACAGCGGAATTGCCGACACTCCAGAGAAAGTGTTAGGTCATAATGGTCCTCTAGTTCGCACATGGTCCGATGGTCTTTTGTCAGAACATAGAAATGCATTGCCTTTCTTAGATCTTACATGGTCAAATAGAACCCTGCAAGACAACTTGGACAGTTTAGCTATTTGGGAAAGAGACTTTGATGTCAAGGCAAGAGTAAAAATTGCAGCAGCATCCTTTAAGGTTAACTCAGAGAAGCCAAAGAAACGCAAAAGTCCTAGAGAAGCCAGTTGTTCTTACTGTGGCAAGCACGGACATTTTGGAAAAGAATGTCAAAAAAATAAAAATAACTTAAGACAAGTTAACAATGTTATGCAGCTCTTACTACATTTGTTTGCTACTTTGAAGCAACCCCTCCCCTCGTCACTGGACTCGTGGGTAAGCTTTTTGAGGTGTTAACAATTTGGGCTGTGATTGCTTAATCTCCCCAGTAACTTACAACAAAGACGAAAGACTTATTTTTGTTTAATAGAGCAAAAGGAAAGTGACTGTCACAGTCTTTGTTTGGGGGGCATTCAGAAAACTCACAGCCTTAAAATGTTATACCACAAAATATTGCAGTTAGACAACCATCCTCTGTTAATGATGTTTATTAGGACTGATGTTTCACTGGAGAATGGAGATGTGCCAATTTTCTCACACACTGTACAGTGTGCACACAACAGGGACAGAATAGGACACAGTTCAGTGAGGGCCCTGGAAAGAACTGACGCAACAGGCGTCAGGGGCCAATCCAGGGTGAAGACAACCTCATAGGCCTTTCCCCATTTAGTCCATCCTTACCTCACTGGTCCATAGGTGTCAAATAAATTAAGAAATAGGGAAAGAATGAAACAACTGCAGCAGACGCTACAACCCTAGTATTTAAACAAATACTGCTACAACCCTAGTGTTTGGACAAATACTGCTCTGTCGTCTTTTGTTTTCTTTCTTCCTCTGTGCAGATAAACACTTGATGGCTGTTCCAAAAATCCATATGCAACGACGTCTCATCTGCATATGAAGCCACAACCTCAAGAAGACAACTACACCCACTGCTGAACGAGCCAATCACAAAAGAAAAAGAAAAAAATACACAACGCAGAGATAAAGAACCTTCAGTCATCCATCGATATGATCAAGACTACAAGCCTGCACCATTATCTGAGTGCTGCACCTGGTTAATATGACTGAAGACAATTCTTCATGGTTCGGAAACTTGATTGGTAAACCCTGGCTGTGGATTAGAGAAATAGCAATTCTGCTGTTATTTTTTCTACTGGCATTCTACGTATGCGTCCACAGTATCAAGTGTTTCATTCAACAGATGACTCACGCCTCGCAAGAGAAAATGACTGGTCCAACCATAAAAGAATATTACCCGTAAGAACTTCACGGACCCTAATTACATGTTTGTTTCTGTGTCAACATGCAATTACAGAAAATCAACACAGAACATATGCTATGTGCCTGTAACTTTTTCAAGTTACAAGATTTAACTTTTAAGTATCTAAATTTGTATTTTGTGAGAGTTATTAGAACTCTCAAAGGGGGAAATGTGGGAATATGTTTAATTTATGTTCATGTGAGGCATAGATGATGACAGTTTAATTTATGTTCATGTGAGTTGACAGTTCAAAGAAGATTAAGTCAAGCAACCCAGTCATCGGACATTAACCTTTGTATCTGTGTACACCTCCTGAACAGTGACATGACTCCAAGTTTTGTCTATTATCATGTGAAGGTATGGGTGATGCTATCAGGCTGATTGGATCAGCATCAGGCTGATTGGATCATTTGAATGATAGTGTTATGCTTATTCTTGATTGAATCAAGAATCATCCCCCTGCTTTGTTTGACTTGTCTCCACCCCCCAAAAGTCCCTCCTCCTAAAATGCCTATAAGACACCATGTAAAGTTATGTTAGTTAGATCATGTTGGAAGTTTCTACAGCCGCGTACAGAGGAGTTCTCAATAAAGAATAACTTCCGTTGAACGCGATCCCAACTGTCTCCTGGTCTCTGCTTTCAAGAAAGAAAAACTTTACAACAGAACCAAAACTCCATTAGGTGGCAGAATGGAGAGAAAAAAAACCTTGGGAGAACCCAGGCTCAGTCGGGGGGGCCAGTTCTCCTCTGGCCAATGAACGAACAGTGTATGATTATGATTCAGGCAGCATTATAGGTCAGAAGTCAGATTGGTTTGGAACAATCAGAATATTATCCAGTTCCATCTGGTTTAAGATCAGAGTCATCACACCGGTATGGAGACGGGTTTGTTGAGGATCAGTGCTGATGGCCGTTGTGTCGATGAGGCCTTCGATGAGAGTCTAGTTGATACAATCTCTGCTGACACTTCAGGGATGCGTTGTGGTCGTGTCTAGGTGCAGATCCTCCATCTGGTCTGTATATGGCCCGGATCCGGCTGACAACAACATGCGTTGTGGCCGTGTTTAGGCGCAGGTCCTCTATCTGGTCTGGATCCGGCTGACAACAACATGCGTTGTGGCCGTGTCTAGGTGCTGGTCCTCCATCTGGTCTGGATACGGCCCGGATCCGGCTGACAACAACTTAAATAAATCTTGTTTATATTAGGTCTGTTTATGTGCCAGTTGTGAGGAAGCAACCACCAGTAATAAGAACAGTTAAGATTTGGTCTGATTCAGTCTATGAAGCATTAACGGATGGCTCTCTGTAAACATTAGAGAGGGGAAAGAGAGTTATAAGTTAAAAATGGAACAAAAATTACAACAAAAGAACGTTAGAGAGGTTTGGAAAGATCTAAATATAATGTACGGACATGAAAATAAAATGAGACATACTGCCCCTGGTGGTCAGACGTGGGCAGATGAATTAAATGTATTTTTTAACAGATTTGATGCTGGGTCTAATGATTTTGAACATTCTTCGCTAAGTAGTTTACCTCAGAGTTCTTCATCACATCCACCTCTAGCTCTAAGCTCATCCTTTTCTCCCATTTGTGAGTATGTTTCTGTTTTTTTCGATTTCAGTGGAACAAGAAGTGGGTTAAGGAGAATTAAGATGAAGAAATCTCCAGGTCCGGATGGTATTAATCCTAGAGTCCTTAAAGGAATACTCCACCGTCTTTTCATATTAAACTATGTTATTCCCTTAACTAAGACGAGTTGATACATACCTCTCTCGTCTCAGTGTGTGCACTCAATCGATCTGGCGCGCGGCGAAACTTTGTTCACTCAGTTCATTCAATACGGGCCAAGCAGAGAAGCTACTAAACACCTCCACGTTTTCCTTATTTAAACACAGTTACTCGCGTAGTGTAACTGAACCTAGGACGGTGACACAAAACAAAACGTTGCGCTTTTCTAAGCGTGTAAAATGGATAACTATATTGTATGGCCGAATACCATAGAAAGTGCTTGTAAGCAATTCGTCTTGGCGGAGTAATATCTTCACCAGAGGGAGCGGGGGCCGGTGAGAGGATTTTTCACGAGTGAAGATATTACTCCGCCAAGTCGAAGTGCTCATAAGCACTTGCTATGGTATTCCGCCATACAATATAGTTATCCATTTTACACGCTTAGAAAAGCGCAACGTTTTGTTTTGTGTCACCGTCCTAGGTCGAGTTACACTACGCGAGTAACTGTGTTTAAATAGGGAAAACGTGGAGGTGTTTAGTAGCTTCTCTGCTTGGCCCGTATTGAATGAACTGAGTGAACAAAGTTTCGCCGCGCGCCAGAGCGATTGAGTGCACGCACTGAGACGAGAGAGGTATGTATCAACTCGTCTTAGTTAAGGGAATAACATAGTTTAATATGAAAAGACGGTGGAGTATTCCTTTAAGGCCTGTGCTGATCAGATTTGTAGGGTGGTTCATTATATTTTTAATTTGAGTTTGCGTTTGGAGAAGTTACCTGTTTTATGGAAGACATCATGTGTAGTAGCCTTACCTAAGTTAACAAATCCCATGGAGTTCTCGCATTATAGGCCAATTGCTTTAACAGCACAGTTAATGAAGGTTTTTGAGAGAGTGCTATTAAACCATTTAAAGTCAGTATTGTGTGGTGCTGAGGATAAACTACAGTTTGCTTATAAAACTGGTGTTGGGGTGGATGATGCACTTATTTACCTATTGCATAAATCCTTAAATCATTTAGAGACCCCGGACAGCACAGTCAGAATTACATTCTTTGACTTCTCTAGTGCATTTAACACTATTCAGCCTTCACTTCTACGAAGTAAGATGGAAAATATTGGAGTAAATCATGGTATGGAGAATTGGATAACTGATTATCTCTCTAATAGACCACAGTATGTGAGGATGCGGGACTGTGTGTCTCAAGTAGTGAAGTGCAGCACTGGAGTCCCTCAAGGAACGGTTTTAGCACCATTTTTGTTCACTTTTTATACATCAGATTTTCAGTATAACTTTAAATCTTGTCATCTCCTGAAATTTTCGGATGATTCAGCAATAGTTGGCTATACAACGGACCACGATGAGAGTGAATATAGGGAGCTAATAAAGAGTTTCGTGGACTGGTGTGAGAAAATTGGTCTCAGGCTAAATGCTAGTAAGACAAAGGAAATTGTGGTTGATTTTAGCAGACTTCCTCAGCAAGTGATACCAGTAAATTTACGAGAGTCAGAAGTTGAGATTGTAACAACTTACAAGTATCTGGGTGTATATTTGAACAACAAGCTCAACTGGTCTGACATTACGATGCAAGTTTATAAGGGTCAAAGTCGTATTCATTTGTTAAGGCGACTGAGATCCTTTGGGGATATGTCATGTACTACTTAAGACCTTCTATGACTCGGTATTCTCATCTGTGATTTTGTACTCTGTCACATGTTGGGGAGGGGGACTGTTGGAAAAGGAGAATAATAAGTTAAATAAACTTATAAAGAAGGCAGGCACTGTTGTGGGGAGTGTGTTACCCACCTTAGAGTCAAGTCAAGTCATCTTCATTTATATAGCGCTTTTAACAGTGTAGATTGTTCCAAAGCAGCTTTACATTGATAATTGATAAAAAGATTGTTTTGGCTTTATAGCAGCTCTAGAATAAAGTTACTGTCCAGCTAAAGTTAGTTTGATTGATTCACTTCCGTCACAACAATCATTAGTTATTAACTTAGGGGCGCTAACATGACACTGTTTTAACAGAAAACTCAAGTTCTTTCTGCGCAAACTTCAAAAACGCGAACCAGTGAGAATGCCGATGGCGTGCACATGCATATTACTAGTTCAGTCTATAGATATGTGCATTTGAATATATGTGCGCAGGCATGTAGTCCTTCCCTACAAATCAACCCTCAACATACTACTTGTCTGACCTTAAAATTAATAATACAGAATTTTTCATCGCTTCCACGTAGCCATGCAAACCGGAATTATATTGACAACGCTTTATCTGTAGATAGGTAAAGGGAGGGGAGGGAGGCCTTCACAGGGAAGAGCCTAGTTGACATTTCAGGACTGCGCTGTCATCGCGTCCAGGTGCAGGTCCTTCATCAGATCTGGATACAGCCTGGATCCGGCGGACTGCAGTAAAACTCGGGATAAACAGAGAGATTAATATTAGCGTAGACGCCATTCTTCTTATGATGTAACGAGTACATCAGGATTTATGGGTGTTCCCGGTTCCGGCTGACCTAATCTATGCAGCCTAACATTGAATTATAAAAGTCTATAATGTTTTATGTGTATGCTAGGTCAAAGAGATGTGTTTTTAGTCTAGCTTTGAACTGACAGAGTGTGTCTGCTTCCCAGACAATGTTAGGAAGACTGTTCCAAAGTTTTGGTGCTAAATAGGAAAAGGATCTACCACCAGCAGTTGATTTCGATATTCTAGGTATTATCAACTGGCCGTAATTTTGAGATCGCAATAGACGTGAAGGACTATAATGCGTTAAGAGCTCGCTCAAGTACTGCGGAGCTAAACCATTTAGTGCTTTGTAAGTAATCAGCGATATTTTAAAATTTATACAATATTTAATAGGGAGCCAGTGCAGTGTTGACAGAACTGGGCTAATATGGTCATACTTCCTGGTTCTGGTAAGAACTCTAGCTGCTACGTTTTGGACCAGCTGTAATTTGTTTATTAAGCGTGCAGGGCAACCAGCCATTAGAGTATTACAATAATCTAGCCTTGAGGTCATGAACGCATGCACTAATTGTTCTGCATTTGTCAATGAGAGCATATGACGTAATTACGATATATTTTTAAGATGGAAAAATGCGGTTTTACAGATACTAGACACATGACTTTCAAATGAAAGATTGGTATCAATGAGCACACCCAGGTTATCAAGTGTTAGACAGTATTCTAGATTATTACGTGAGGAAGTTTTTTGTCCAATAATTAGAATCTCTGTTTTTTCAGAATTAAGTAGTAGGAAATTACTAGTCATCCAATTTTTTATATCACCTATACATTCCGTTAATTTAGTGAATCGGTAAGTTTCGTCAGTGCGTGAAGAAATATAGAGCTGAGTATCATCGGCATAACAGTGAAAACTAATTCCATGCTTCCTAATGATATCTCCCAAGGGTAGCATGTACAGAGTGAAAAGCAACGGTCCTAGAACTGAGCCTTGTGGTACGCCATACTGAACTTGTGATCGATGAGACATCTCTTCATTTACTGCTAAAAACTGATAACAGTCAGACAAGTATGATTTAAACCATGTTAATGCAATTCCACTAATGCCAACATAATTTTCGAGTCTATTTAAAAGAATGTTGTGGTCAATAGTATTAAATAAAGCACTAAGATCGAGTAACACTTATAGAGAGATACAAGCACGATCGGATGATAAGAACAAATCATTTGTAACTCTAATGAGAGCAGTCTCAGTACTATGGTACGCTCTAAATCCTGACTGAAAATCCTCACAGATATCATTTCTCTCTAAAAAAGGAACATAGTTGTGAGGATACCACCTTTTCTAGTATCTTTGACAGAAAAAGGTAGATTCGAGATCGGCCTGTAATTGACTAATTCTGTATGATCATTTTGTGTTTTTTTAACAAGCGGTTTAATCATAGCCAGCTTAAAAGTTTTTGGTACGTATCCTAATGACAAAGATGAATTAATGATATTAAGAAGAGGATCTATGACCTCTGGAAGCATCTCTTTCAGTAGCTTAGTCGGTATAGGGTCTAACATACATGTTGTTGATTTAGATGATTTAACGAGTTTAACAAATTCTTCCTCTTCTATAGCAATGAATAAATCAAATTTTTCCTTAATAGTGACACTACAATGCATTGCCTGATGCGATACTTTAGTAGATGGTTGCATAGCTATAATTTTCTCCCTGATATTATCAATCTTGTAAGTGAATAAGTTCATAAAGTCATTACTGCTGTGTTGCTTGGAAACTTCTGGGCTTGAAGCTTTATTTTTCGTTAGCTTAGCCACTGTTTCAAATAAATGCCTAGGGTTTTGTTTATTTTCTTCTAATAGGGTTGAAAAATAAGCAGATCTAGCAGCTTTTAAGGGCTCTCTGTATGCAATCGAACTCTCTTTCCTTGAAATGTGAAATACCTCTATTTTTATTTTCTTCCAGTTGCGCTCCATTTTTCTGGCTGCTCTCTTAAGGGCCTGAGTGTGCTGTGTCTAAAGTGCTGGAAAAGAGAGAGTTAAAAGTTTCTGTCGCAATATCGAGTTCTTCTAAGCTATCTGGGATGCTGAGATGATGAAACTGATCAGGAAGATTAATAATAAAGCAATCTTTAGTGGCAGAAGTGATAGGTCTAACATATTTGTAACACGGAGTCGGCTTTGCAGCCTTGGCTAAATGAAGTTTACACAAGACTTAGATAATGATCTGAGATGTCATCACTCTGCTGCAGAATTTCAACGGCATCAACATTGATTCTGTGTGATAATATTAGATCTAGAGTATGATTACTACAATGAGTAGGTCCTGACACGTGTTGTCTAACTCCAATAGAGTTAAGAATGTCTTTAAATGCCAATCCCAATGCATCTTTTTCGTTATCTACATGTATATTAAAATCACCTACAATTAGAACTTTATCTGCAGTACCAACTCTGATAGAAAGTCAGCAAATTCTTTGATGAAGTCTGTATGGTGCCCTGGTGGCCTGTATACAGTATCCAGCACAAATCTCAAACGTGATTTATCATTTACACTATACAGTATATTGTTACATTAAGCACCAACACTTCAAAATAATTATATTTGAAACTAGACTTCTTAGTAATTCTGAAAATATTACTATAAATTACAGCAACACCTCCCCCTTTGCCTTTCAGATGAGGTTCATGTTTATAACAGTAATCTTGCGGGGTGGACTCATTTAAAGTAATGTAATTGTTTGGTTTTAGCCAGGCTGTGTTTCTGTCAAACACAACACATCTAGGTTATAGTCTGTAATCATATCATTGACAATAAGTGCTTTTGAAGTAAGGGATTGAATATTCATCAACCCAAGCTTTATCATTTGCTCATTTGTATTATATCTGTTTTTTATTTGTTGAACATTAAATTTTTACCCTTAGATTGTTTTGGATGTTTTTTGTATTTCCTAATTCGGAGAACAGACACAGTCTCTATATGATGATATCTAGGCGAAAGAGGCTCTATGTGATGGGATTTATCTGACCATGTACAAACATAGTCTGACTTCACAAAACACAATGATGACAAATGATTATGAATATATATATATATATATATATATATATATATATATATATATATATATATATATATATATATATATATATATATATATATATATATATAAAAGTAATAATACGAATACATAATACTACTGATTATTAATATTAATAAAAAGTAATAATAATACTGAAAACAATATTAAATTATGAAATTTTAGTCTTCAGAGTTATAAAAGTATGTGCCCACTTGTGCAGTTAGGTAATTTTAAGTTTTTATTTTATTTTATTTTTTTCTCTGATGTAAGGACATTAGCTCTAAGGGGAAATATTAATAATAATCCATAATTACCAATTATGATTAATTATTAATATTTGGGTCAGTTAATCAGATTAACTTTGAGGTAAGCCAAAGTAATATTACAATCAATTAATCAGTTCCAAAGAACTCTTTGATTATTCATTTATTCTAAGGAAAATGTATTGTTCATGGTCGCTGAAAAATAATTATTCCTTATGTGTACAGCAATTAGCATGTAGCAAGATCAAAATCGTAAAAGGGACTTTGTATGCAAACAGAGGATCAGAAACCAAATTCATAATCGTGCACAACTTTTATTAACTAAATCACAAACATAACTAACACTAAACAAACATAAATACATTCATACATCCATACATACATGCATAGGTGAAAGGGGTGAGTGGTGTGGAACAGGAAATAGAACTATGGAATAAGATCTCAGTATGAGAAGAAGAACCATCAGCTTATTTCATAGCAATCTCATCAAAGAATACTTGCATGGCAGTTGCAATCGTGGAAAATTCTTGGATTGGATTGGATTCGTTGATTGGGTCTATGGCCTTGAAGAAAAACATGGTGGCTTCGAGCACATGGCTGTTGTGAGTCGAAGCCTGCTGTCCTGGCTTGAAGACCAGGAGTGGATCGTTGAGTCAGTGATGGTAAAGTTGCAGTTGTTTTCTAGATTGAAGAAAAGTCTGACTCCCTTTTTGGAGTATGAAAGCATGGCAGGCATTGCTCAGGCCTGTTTGGGCCCAGGGAGCTGGGCCCAAGTGGGGGGGAAGGGGTCCAGCCCCTCCCCCAGTAACAGCAGAAGCTGCCTTGTTGTCGGATGAGAAGCGTTGAGAAGAGAGAACGGTCACTGTGGTCAGTCTCTAATAAAGCCTGAGAATGGCCACCCCTCTCTGGGTTTGCTGTACCAATGAGAAGGGTGGACTGTCTGGCGGGAGTTTCTTCTGTCACCAGGATTTACAAGCCTTTGTCTTAAGCGTGCTCACTCGGACTGGCATGCTGGATTGGTGTTTAATGACACTACTAAGGAAGATTCTTAGTAATTCTAATGTGTTCCACAGCTATTGGCATATCATGTACACAATCATTTCGATCTTCAAAGCACCAATTTATCGAGACCAAACATGGTTACATAGACAGTTGGTCTTGTAATAACTACATAGTATCAAAGAGATCATAGTATCAACAGAATTATTAAAAGACAAAACACACAACAGTAAATCATTCTCAAAATGTTCTGGAATGCCTGTTCATTTCATGTCAGTCAGTTCATCAATAAATGAATGCAGGATAGTTTGTTCTGATATCTGTGGCAGAGTTAGTTACTTGTTAGCATTCCTGAGAGTCATAAAACATCCTATCTGATCGCGGCCATGGCAACCAGGCCCCTTTCACCCCGCCTGGGGGTTGGGACCCTGCTCTCAGATGGAAGTTTTAAAGATTGGTGTGTGCATATGGCAAATAATTGTGTCTGATTTGTCTCAGTTGCTACACTGAATAATCGGTAGTTTATCTGTCCATAACACATGATGAATATTTAAATGATATGAATTTCTGAACAGATTTAACAGATGATAATAAAACATAAATTAATTTATTTGGACAAATTGAAAATTCTGTTTCTCTCAATTCTGATCTTGGTCCCTTGGCTATGTACAATAAGTCATTTGTGAAGAACTTAGGCATATTATTTGACAAAGAACTCAAATTTGATAAGCAAATAAATAATGTTGTTAAATCCTGCTTTTTTTAATCTGAGACTTCTATCCAAGGTAAAGAGCTGTCTTTCTTTTAATGACCTTGAGAAAGTTATTCACACCTTTATCATTTCACGACTCAATTACTGTAATACTCTCTACACAGGAGTTAGCCAGACAGCGTTGGCGCGTTTGCAGATAGTCCAAAATGCGGCCACTAGGCTATTGACTGGTACAAGAAAGCGTGAGCACATTACACCAATTTTGTACTCACTCCAATGGTTGCCGATCCGTTTCCGTATAGAATATAAACTTTTAATGTTTGTTTTTAAATCCTTAAATGGTTTGGCACCTACATATCTTGAATCCTTAGTGAAACGTTATACATCAAATAGATCCATGTGGTCTTCCGATCAGTCTCTTTTAACGATTCCAAGATCTAGATTAAAATTTAGGGGTGACCGTGCCTTCTCGATCGCTGCCCCGAAACTTTGGAATTTGTTACCCGTTCACATCAGATTGGCTCAGACTATTTCGAGTTTTAAATCATTGTTAAAAACTCATCTATTAACTCAGGCTTTTAATTCCTCTGGGCGTTGAGTCAAAATTCTCTGTTACGTTGTTTTTGTGTTGTCTATGTATGTCAATGAATTGTGCTATATAAATACAATAAAGAATAAACCACAAAAAAAAAAAAAAAAAACACAACAAGTGCAGTCAAAAAATCAGTGAAAAAAAATCATCCTGCGAAATTATGGTGGGACTGGCTGAGGTAGTAAAAGATAATAGCTCATTATTATGTTTAGCTTCTATTCAGGGCCTTGATGTTCAATACCCATGATTACTATCCAGGATCAGGTAATCCATGTTACTTTTGTGCCTTTTTTCCCCCAAAGAAACATCAAAAGAACAACAGGTAGAGTAGTCGGAGTGGGATCACTTTAAGTGTTTGTATTTTAAGCAAAACAGAACAATAAAATAATACAAACATCCCCTTCCATTTTCAATTTCTTTGAAACAGTCAGAACAAAGTACATGCAATATAAGTTAGAATTAAATATATACTTTTTCTTTGATATTAAAAGCTGTTTAAAAGGGACTTTTTTTACATTACTCGAAGGGCTAATAGATAGCCTAGTTGTACTTTTTCTTCTTTATCATTGTAACAGTTCCTGAAATACTCCCTGAAACCACCTTTCTGCTGGGATCAGGATTATAAAACTTTTCTGAATCAAATTAATCCTAAAAACATTTGAACAACACCTAATGAATTTTTGATTCATATCAAAACCAAGAGTGGACTACATCATGATCTAATTTAAATTCAGAATCGTTTTTTCTTTTGAACAACTGGACCAGGTGCTGTAAAATGCTATGCTGCATCCTGTCTCTGGATGGAGTTTCTGTGCATCTTGAAATACATATAAGTTTCAGCAATGTCACTCTATATTTTAAACTTTAGTGTGAAAGGATTAATAATGCTTGCATGCATGTGCAGTGCATTCCACTTTGACCTCTGGGTCATCTGGAGGTATTGACAACTGATTCATGTTGGACTTGGGCCATTCTTCTTCTTCCTTCAAAAGAAAAACAGGCCCTTTAAGGCATCTATTACATACTAAAAATTCTTCAGTTCCAAGCCCCCTAGATGCCTCATCAGCTGGATTCAAACTTGAATGTATGTGTCTCTGTTGCACAACATCTGTTGAGTCTCTTGTGACAGCCACTCTATTTGCTACGAGGGTGTGGAACCGCTTAGTTTCATTTTGGATATATCTCAGTACAGTCATGCTGTCTGTCCAGAACACAGATGTCCAAATGAATCTGCAACTCCCTTTGTAGCATTCTATCAACTCGTATAGCAAGAACAGCAGCCGTAAGTTCCAACCACAGGATTGTTATTTGCTTTAAATGGAGCAACTCTTGACTTTTCTACATTAAATGCAACTGTAGTCCTTTTTTCCACCATTCACCAACCTCAAGTATTACACTGTCGCATAGCCATACTTGCTGGCATCAGAGAAGGTGTGGATCTGAGCATGTTCAGATGGTCCAAAGTCTTTGGGCTTTACACACTGGTCTACTTTCAGTGCTATGAAAACACTGACCCAAAAAGATGAACTTTCATCCTATTAGTAGGGAGGTTAAGCCCAAAAAATAGGCCTTTGACTTCAAGTCATGATGCAAAGGTCGTCTTTGGTATGGAAGTACCTTAGGGTCATACAAATAAATTTATCCTAAGACACAAGTGAGATCACACTTTGTATCAGAAATAAACAGGTTTTTTCAAAAATGGCCGCCAATGCGCCGAAAATACTCTAGAGCCCATATCTTTGCTTTTGTTATCACTATAATGACAAATTTGGTGTCAAAGTGTACATTTTTGGGGTCAAGGAATCCAATAAAATTGGTTTCAAGTTTAATAAAACTAAAATTTTCCCCATACCACGACAATTGGGGGTAAATATGCACATTTCACATAAAAATTGTGTCATCAGAGTGACTTTACTTATCTTTTCCTTCAAAAACTTTAATTTTGTATTTAAGCAGTGCAGCTACTTCTGTACATTACATTTGTCCTAAATAGCATGAGATTTCGACCAGTCAGGAGTAGCCTATAGCAAATCAGTTCCTGCAACAACACATCCCATCTGCACCAGGAGCTGTGACAGCTGTTGAAGGTCAGAGGTGACAGGTTAACACTTTGAGGTTCGTATGACTTCCTCATTAAATAGAAAAATGCTTTTAATGTTAGATAACTAGTAACTAGCTAGCTAGTAACTAGTTAGCTTCATTATAACTAGGTTGCTAGTAACTAGTTAGCTTCATCATAACTAGCTAGTGACTAGTTAGTGTCATTTTTATTGAAGCAAGCACATAGCCTACATGTTGCTAGCTAGTTAGCTAGCTTCATTATTTGATATTTTTTTACTTTTGCGAATGCTTGTTAATGCTCATATTATCTCTCTTATGATGTTAAAGCAACTTCATTTCTTTTTTCAGATTAGCCATAATGGAATGCCGTGACTGGAGTTTATGCTTCCTATGTCAGTCCGCCCTAAAGATTGAAAAAAGATCCCTCTTAAACCGAGGACCGTGACGTCGCACGGTATGGCGCAGCCGGGGCCCCACCCTGGAGCCAGGCCCGGGGTTGGGGCTCGTATGCGAGCGCCTGGTGGCCGGGCCTCCCCCCACGGGGTCCGGCCGGGTTCAACCCGAAGGATCGACGTGGGGCCGCCTTCCCATGGGCTCACCACCTGCAGGAGGGACCGTAAGGGGGTCAGTGCTGAGAGGATCGGGCGGCAGTCGAAGGCGGGGGCCTCGACAACCCGATCCCTGGACACGGAAGCTAGCTCTAGGGACGTGGAACGTCACCTCACTGGCGGGGAAGGAGCCTGAGATTGTGCGTGAGGTTGAGAGGTTCCGACTAGAGATAGTCGGGATCACCTCAACGCACGGCTTGGGCTCTGGAACCACACTCCTCGAGAGAGGATGGACTCTTCACCACTCTGGAGTTGCCCATGGTGAGAGGTGGCGGGCTGGTGTAGGTTTGCTTATAGACCCCCAGCTCAGCCGCCATGTGTTGGAGTTCACCCCGGTGAACGAGAGGGTCGTTTCCCTGCGCATTCGGGTCGGGGATAGGTCTCTCACTGTCGTGTGTGCCTACGGGCCAAACGGCAGTGCAGAGTACCCGGCCTTCTTTGGGTCTCTGGGAGGGGTGCTGGAAAGTGCTCCAACTGAGGACTCCTTCGTTCTACTGGGGGACTTCAATGCCCACCTGGGCAGTGGCAGTGACACCTGGAGTGGCGTGATTGGGAGGAACGGCCCCCCTGATCTGAACCCGAGCAGTGTTCAGTTATTGGACTTCTGTGCTAGTTACAGTTTGTCCATAACGAACACCATGTTCAAGCATAAGGGTGTCCATCAGTGCACGTGGCACCAGGACACCCTAGGCCGTAGGTCGATGATCGACTTTGTGGTCGTTTCATCTGACCTGCGGCCGTATGTCTTGGACACTCCAAGAGAGGGTAAAGAGAGGGGTGGAGCTGTCAACTGATCACCACCTGGTGGTGAGTTGGATCCGATGGCGGGGGAGGAAGCTGGACAGACTCGACAGACCCAAGCGTACTGTGAGGGTCTGCTGGGAACGTTTGACCGAGTCTCCTGTCAGAGAGATCTTCAACTACCACCTCCGGTGGAGCTTCGACCGGATCCCGAGGGAGGCTGGAGATATTGAGTCCGTGTGGACCATGTTCTCCACCTCCATTGTCGAAGCGGCCGCTCGGAGCTGTGGCCGTAAGGTCTCAGGTGCCTGTCGAGGCGGCAATCCCCGAACCTGGTGGTGGACACCGGAAGTAAGGGATGCCGTCAAGCTGAAGAAGGAGTCCTATCGGGCCTGGTTGGCTTGCGGGACTCCCGGTGCATTTTGGACTCCAGCAGGGCTGCCCTTTGTCGCCGGTTCTGTTCATAATTTTTATGGACAGAATTTCTAGGCGCAGCCAGGGGCCGGAGGGTGTCAGGTTTGGTGACAACACGATTTCGTCTCTGCTCTTTGCAGATGATGTTGTCGTGTTGGCCTCATCAAACCAGGACCTTCAGCATGCACTGGGACGGTTTGCAGCCGAGTGTGAAGCGGCTGGGATGAGAATCAACACCTCCAAATCCGAGGCCAGAAAAGGGTGACTTGGTGGAGAGTTCCTGCCTCAAGTGGAGGAGTTTAAGTATCTTGGGGTTTTGTTCACGAGTGAGGGAAGGATGGAACGGGAGATTGACAGACGGATCGGTGCAGCTTTTGCAGTAATGCGGTCGATGTACTGGTCTGTCATGGTGAAGAAAGAGCTGAGCCGCAAGGCGAAGCTCTCGATTTACCGGTCAATCTACGTTCCTATTCTCACCTATGGTCATGAGCTTTTGGTCATGACCGAAAGGACAAGATCCTAGATACAGGCGGCCGAAATGAGCTTTCTCTGCAGGGTGGCTGGGCGATCCCTTAGAGATAGGGTGAGAAGCTCGGTCACTCGGGTGGAGCTCAGAGTAGAGCAGCTGCTCCTCCACATCGAGAGGGGTCAGCTGAGGTGGCTCGGGCATCTGTTCCGGATGCCTCCTGGACACCTTCCCGGGAAGGTGTTCCGGGCGCGTCCCACTGGGAGGAGACCCCCGGGAAGACCTAGGACAGACTATGGAGACACTATGTCTCCCGGCTGGCCTGGGAACGCCTCGGTGTCCCCCCGGAAGAGCTGGAGGAAGTGTCTAGGGAGAGGGAAGTCTGGGCATCTCTGCTTAGACTGCTGCCCCTGCGACCCGGCCCCGGATAAGCGGAAGAAGATGGATGGATGGATGGATAGATCCCTCTTCATCATTCAAACTGAGAAACAATCCTGAAAGATTGCAATCATGTTACAAAGAAGCTTTAGATAACATCCAGGAGCTGAAGGCATTAGGGGATCTGCCTGAGTTTATAGTGGACATTAGTGGTGGTAGTCAGGATGTAGTTCAGCTGATGATTCAAAATCCTATGGTGTGGCACAAAAGCTGCAGAAATGCGATTGATAAACAAAAAGTTGAGAGAGCAAGAAAAAGAAAAAAGCATGAAGAGTCTGTGAGTCCAGTAAAAACATGGCGCATGAGTGACAAGTCCACCACACTCGCTTTACCCAGACCTTCAACATCATCATGTGAACCATTTGATAAACTGTGTCTCTTCTGTGGTGAAGTGGGCAAAAAAAAGGAACTGAGGAGGGCTGCCACCCTTGGCTTGGATAGAAAAGTGAAAGAATGTGCTCAGGTGGTGGGTGACAGGCATCTATTGGCTGAACTAGCTGCTGGTGACATGGTTGTTTATCATCGTCCATGCCTGACTAGGCTCTATAGAAAAGCAGAAACTATTGGATGTGACTCAACTGAAAGTAATGCAACTCAGGTCATCAGAGCACATGTCCTCAATGAGTTGCTCGAATACATCGAGGACTATCGTTGCTCAGGGGAATCACTGGCAATGTCTGACTTGACAGCCCTCTATGACGAGCGCATTGCTGATCTTGGATTTCCAAACATCAAATGCAACACCACACGCCTTCGGAAGGATATTGAACGCCTGATTCCTGACATCAGATCAGTACAAATAAATCGTGTCTGGTCCATTGTATTTGATGATGACCTGAGCAAAGCTGTTGCTAACATGAAAAACAACACTTCTACCGATGTCTCCATCATCTTCAAAGCAGCCAAAATCCTTCGGCAAGAGTATCTCCCCATGAAGCATGCTTTTACAGGTGCCTTCTCAACTTCCTGTGAAGCTGATTCTATCCCTCCCATGCTGAGATCGTTCTTACACATGCTTCTTGATGGATCAGGTATTGATCAGCCACCTCCTGGACCTGAGAAGTTCCAGGCTGCAACATCCATTGGGCAGCAAATAATTTTCAACTCTGTAAGATGCAGATCCAAGAAACATGGCAGTGTTCCTCGTCACATAAGAGAGAGGGAAACACCAGCTTCGCTATATCTGGCAATGAAACTACACCAGCAAAGTGGTAGTAGATATCTGGTGGAGGCCATGCATAAAAGAGGAATGTGTGTCATATGACCACTTGAAAACATTTAGCATAGATATAGCGAATTCAGTGATCAGTCACTAGGAGCAGATTGGTGTCGTGGTCCCACCTCAGGCAGTCCACTGAATAAAACGGCCGATTTTGTCAAATAGGGTGTCAAATTTCGTTCAACCTACCCTCCATTAGATGGCAGACATGTCGTACTTCATCCGCGACTCAAAAAAACGTCATGCTTCTATACAAAATCTTCGAGCTAGAGTGCATTGAATCAGTGCGAACAAAAGCGGAGCTAGTGTGCGAGTGAGCCATTTTATCAGAGCAATATTGTCAACGTCAGCGAGTATTTGCATTAGATTATTATTATTATTATTATTATTATTATTATTATATCTAATGGCATCCATAAAGCTTACCCACAATGAAGTGTTGGGTCTTCTATTTGTGGACCCTGATTATGAAGGGGAATATCTGCCTGATTCTGAAAGTGAAAGTATAGCTCTACACCAAGCACAAACGGTGAATCCTTTGCCCAATTTAGATGGTCCTTTACCCAATGTCAGTGGTGGGAACAATGTTTCTCGGGGTCGGAGTGTTCATCGCGAAGTTAGCAGGCGTGTTAGTGTTGTGGGGAATGAGGCGGGAGATTTTTACTGTGTGTGCCTCTCCACAATCGTGGCGACAGTATTGTGGTGGAGACTTTGTTTGTCTAATGCCACTGGGTATGTTAGACGAGGTCGAAGTATTCATAGGACAGTTAGGGGGCAACGTGGAGGCAGGGTGGGGAGTCGCAATGACAATGACAGTAGTCCGAGCTGTGCACACTCGGCGCGCGCGCGAGGCAGATCTGGCCGCGCTGCTCCCAGCAGGAGCAGAGACGGTGTGACACTGGGCAGAGGGGCTATTATGCATAGTCTATCGCAAGCTGATGGGAATGCCGGCTTTTGAGTACTTGGCCAATGAGGATGATTTACTATATGTAGTAAATAGAAAATCTCTACAGCAAAAGGCCAACCGCTACTTGCATTCGGTTTGTTTCTACCATTTATTAGTAATGATTTACACAGTTTGTTTACTACTTACTATTTACCTGAGCATTCAATATTGTGCAATATAGCATACAGAAGGTGAGGGACATTTTGGGGGGAAAGAAGTGCTGCATTTGATCATTTTATCATTTAAACGTGACTTTTCATGAAAATTCTATAATCCAAGATGGCCACCACCATAATGACGTCATAATATGCAAATTAGATGGGGAAATGTAATCCCTACATAAACTTTGGGTCATCCTTAATATTTCTCTAATTTACAGAAAGTCTCTATCTTTTATCACTTTTAAGATATAGCCTTTTGAAATTAAGATGTCAAAATTGAACATTTTAGGAAAAAACCTCCCACCTCCCACGAAACACTGTGTGTTTGGCATGTGTTTTTTAATAAAAAATTGCATACTTCACCTCCAATTGTCATGGTAAGGACAACATTATTGTTTTTTAGTCTTGGAACCTATTTTATTGGACTCCTTGACCCCAAAAATGTACACAGTGATACCAAATTTGTCATTATAGCTATAACAGAAGCAAAGATATGGGCCTCTCAAGTATGGTCGGCGGCCATTTTTAAAAAATGTGCGTATATAAGATACAAAATGTGATCTCACGTGTGTCTTAGGATAAATTTATTTCTATGGCCCTAAGGTACTTCCATACCAAAGGGGACCTTTGCATCATGACTTGAAGTCAAAAGTCACTTAACCTCCCTACTATATATTCCATAGAATTCTGTGTAACATCTATCTATAAATTACAGAAACGTCTGTCTGTCTGTCTGTGTGTGTGTTATTCGCATATCTCTCGAACCGTTAGTCCGATGTATTTCAAACTTGACAGGTGTCTTGCTGCGGGCACGAGTAAGTGCAGTGCCAAGTTTGACGTTGTTTGGATGAGAAATGTATCGTATATCATTTTATATATCATTTTTAGAAGGTTGTGGTTTAAAAATAAACATTCTGACATTAGAGGGTTGTATCGGTCAAAGAAGCCCCAAGATGGTTGTGGTTTAAAAATAAACATTCTGATATAAACACTCAGTCAGCTACACTGTTTACTTCTGAATATTATAGTTTGGTTCCAAAACGTGATAAATCCATTTTGATTAATTTGAGTAAAAATGTGTTTTCTTTACCAAGAAAGTGGCAAGATGAAAACCACTATTTTTTGTTTCATATCACATAGCATCTTTAGGTTATAATAACATACAAAATTCAAATCCAGATTTTGATTTTCAAAGATTTATTATAAAAACGGATTATTTTTCCCCAAAAATGCAATAAATTCATGACACTTTTTTTTTTCAAAATGCAATTAATCCATTGAATCAATATAAAAGTTATTTTTTATCATATTGAAACTGTTGAAATCAGCCATCGCTAAGAAATATCTCCTGAACTTTTTTGACGGCGATCAGCTCACAAAAACTGATTTTGCACGGGCACTTTGCACTGCTCCCTGAATCAACGCGCTTATTCATTTGTGGATGTAAACTGAATCTATATGTCAGCTATGCTGTTTACTTCTGAATATTATATTTCATTCTGGTGCGCTTAACGTTATCGCTACTGTGTAATAGTAGCCTATGCTATTCACCAACTAAACATATCCTTTTCAATGCGTTCACTTTCTCTTTCACGGCCATCATTTGTAGTAGCCTATTCACAAACTGTTTGCTCAAGCGTTGCGTTTTCTTGGAGTTCACTGTTAGTCTGATGGATTTCAAACTCGACAGGTGTCTTGCCACGGGCACGAGTAAGTGCAGTGCCAAGTTTGACGTTTTTGATTAGAAATGCAAAAGATATTGTTAAAAATATCAGTAAAAGAAGCACTTAGAAGGTTGTGGTTTAAAAATAAACATTCTGAAAAACACTCTGTCAGCTACACTGTTTACTTCTGAATATTATATTTTATTCACGGCCATCATTTGTAGTAATCTATTCACAAACTGTTTGCTCAAGTGTAGCGTTTTTTCGGAGTTCACTGTGTAGCCTGCTCCCTGAAATCTGTAAGTCACCTACGCCGTTTACTTCTGTTTATTATATCTATCTATAAATTACAGAAACATCTTTCTTTGTGTGTGTGTGTGTGTGTGTGTGTGTGTGTGTGTGTGTGTGTGTGTGTGTGTGTGTGTGTGTGTGTGTTATTCGCATATCTCTTGAACCTTTAGTCCGATGGATTTCAAACTTGACCGGTGTCTTGCTACGGGCATGAGTAAGTGCAGTGCCAAGTTTGACGTTTGGATTAGAAATGCAAAATATATTGTTGGCTTTTGCCACTCTAGCCGCTGGCCACTTCCCCTCTCACACTGCACACTGAGTGAGCACAGCTGGCCACTCACCCTCTCACACTGACACTGAGTGAGCACAGCTGGCCACTCACCCTCTCACATTGCACACTGAGTGAGCACAGCTGGCCACTCACCCTCTCACACTGACACTGAGTGAGCACAGCCCAGGACCAGAGACTGAGAGGGTCGAAGAAAGCAGTGGAGCTTAAGTAGCATTTTCTCGGAGTTCACTGTTTAGCCTGCTCCCTGAATCGTGTAGTTCAATTTTCCACATTGTCAGTATGTCAGTATCAGTATTTGCTTTCTACCATGCACAAATAAAAAAGTCACTGAACTTTTGCTGTGTAATTGTAACAGTGAGCACTCAAATACACCAAACCAACAATTACTAAAAACACACACAAAAACTGATTTTGCACGGGCATTTTGCACTAGTCACTACAATGATACCAAAAAACGCAGAAAGTCCACGTTTCTGAGAAACCTCTACCTGATGAAACATGGCTTGTATATCAGATATTAAAGCGACTGTCTGAACCTTGTAAGAACTCCCAACAGAGAGTTGGTGAGATAGGGACCCTGCATCAGCAGATCATTCAGAGGTTTCTTTAAACACTGCACCACAATCGAACACTACTCTTAGAATTTTCTTTTTCTGATGATATAAACGGTGGTTTGGTATGGTACCAAACCTCACCATCTTCTCATTTCAACTGGTGAAGGTGGTATTACCTCTCCACATCCCTTGTCAATAACTTCAGACAGATGTATACTCTTGCTGATATTCTCGATTTCTTTTAAACTTCCTTTGTAGACCTAGGACACGCTGTTCTGCAACATTGTGATTGTTTGGTATGATAATATCTGGAGATATTGATTGTTATTTCCATGAACTCTGTTGGTCATTTCTGGACATTGCAAAATCATCGTCTGACAGTTTCTCATTAAAATCATGATTATATTGTGCAATCAATAGATCCTCCAGCCTGGCAATTGAGATCCAGGACTGCCAGTCATTCTTTGTTACTATTACCACGTCTTAGTGGCCCATTCACGACCCACCCCAATAGGGTTTTGACTGCATAGGGTCTAGGGGTGTGCATTGGCACTGCCCTCACGATTCGATTCGATTACGATTCACCAGGTAACGATTCGATTCAATTCGATTCTACGATGCATTGCGATGCATCAAAATTCTACTGCACACAAGGCAAAATTTTCATCAGTCATGAGGCAATACAAGCAGTCAGATATTGAACAACAGATTTTATTGGCTGCTATGTGTGTATTATCACTCTCCTGTATCTTTGACATACATGTGATTAAATAAAATAAAATTGAATGGTACAGGGTATTGGATATGGCATTTTCAAACCTGAAAAAGAAAGCATAAATCACTGCTTTCAGTGCTTTGAATGAGAAATGTTTCTCTTCTCTCTGCTTGAGAACCATTTGAAATTAAATTTCAACTTTATTGTCCAACTCAAGGCCAGAAAATAAACAGTGTAGGGTGTAACGGTTCACAAAATTCATGGTTCGGTTCAATACGATACACTTGTGTCACG